>NC_045550.1:35988093-36305593 GCF_009769535.1 Thamnophis elegans | reverse complement strand
TAGTTCATTGATGGATAAACTGTAATGAATCTAATATTCCATTTATTCATATTTGTATACCTTTAAATATATGTGAATATATTGTGTATGTTTTTTCTTTTTAAGCTTTTCCCCACTTTTTTCTAATTGTGTGAATTCTTTAAAAATATTACTTTCTATACATCATATAATGAAGGCACATCACCAAATAATTTACTATATGATACAATAATATACTCAAAATAGCACAGATAATGACAAGAAAGGTATAAGAAGTCTTTTTATTGTAAATTTGATTAAATAGGATGATCATAATATTTGTTGATTCAACACCAAGATATATCAGGCATCTTATAATAAGTCCAGCATTGCCAAAATTTGTACTTGGACTTTCCAATGGGATAAGTCAAAATAATATCTCACTAATGAGATGTTGGTATGAACTTCTCATAAAAAAGTACCATGTTCTGCATATTATTCTATGGGTATTTTGAATGATCTCATGTATTCAATTCTTATATTAAAAGTTGAATTTTCAGACTCCAGTGCTTAATTAGCATTCTCAACTGATTTAAAGTACCTATGTGATAGAAAGCTTGATATTATAGATTTTTATACATAAAAGGATGATAACTAACATGCATTCTGCATTGGCAGAGTATGCTACAAAACAGAGGTGAGTTTTATCGCTTCAATTCATACTGTTCCTTTAAAAAAAGTAAATGGCAGAATTATAAGATATAAACAAATGACTAAATTCAGACAGCTAACATATACAATTGCTATATTTGCATTTTAAAATTATGGTGCTATAATGTAACTAATCAATCTAAAATAATGTTTCATGAGATGGTCTTACCCATGTGCAATAAAGAAAATGGGCTATGCTCTACTCAATTCATTTAATTATATTTTTGGCACAATGTTATAAGCAATAAAATGCAGTGGTGCTGAGGATGTAGATATGTCATGTTCCTTCTTCGCAGTAATTTGCTGCTACTGAAGAAAATCGGTAATTTTGCTATTTGAACCAAGCAGGTGAAGATGTAAAACAAACAGAACCTTTAGCTGTTTTTTTTTAAACCACGCACTGAACACATACAGTATAGAGCATTTCATTATTTTAAAAATTAAACAAAAATATTCTGTATGAGCCCTGTATCAGATTCATCCAGATGCAAGAGCTCAAGGCAAAATTGTTTGATTTAGAATGCATTCCCATTTACTGTGATGGAACAAATGAATCTGATTCCATTTCATTCAACATCAGAATCTCACCATATCTTCATTCTGGATTCTTTTTTTGGAAGATTAAATGATGATGATGATGATGATGATGATGATGATGAAGAAGAAGAAGAAGAAGAAGAAGAAGAAGAAGAAGAAGAAGAAGAAGAAGAAGAAGAAGAAGAAAGCATTATATTTCATACTTAACAGGCAGATAACTCTTAAATCAGGATTATTTCTAAGATCACGCTACCATCAGTCACCCAATCACCACCAGCTTTGGTGGGGTAATGTTTATTCATTTTGATTGCTTGCCTCATGCCATGTGTCTACCCCATTGTTGCCAGTTTCTCATCTTGACTGATTGTGTGAGAGTTTTTTACAAACTGCAAATTCTTTTTTTAATGGGCTAGAAAAATAGTCATGTAAATAGAATTAAGACAAGGATAGCAATGACTTAGCATATAACTTGGGACCCACATATGGTGGGAGATTGCAGGCAGGACTCCAGTCTTTTTTTTTAAAAAAAATGTAAAAAAAAACCATCATTAGTTACACTCTGAAATAACAAATTGAAGTCTACCAAAGCAGCAGGAAATAGATGTTTTAAGGGATTTTTTTTATTTTGATATGACTATTCTATTATCCTATATTTTGCTGACCATAATTTCCTTCTTTGCCCTCACTTTCTTTATACTATTTCATGATTACAGGTTCTTAATCTGATTAGCTAGAGCTGCTCTCTGTTCAGGTCCTACTCCTGGCATACAAGTCATGTAACTCTACTGCAGAAAGTCATGATTTCAATGTCAAAATCTACAAAAGAAAATGGTATTTTTACATGTAATATTTCAATGTTGACTTGCTATATGCACAGATACAGGTTTTTTTCTTGAAAACATTTACATTTAAGGCCATTGGCTGCAGCAGAAATCTTTTCAGTGAGATAGAGATAGATGGAGTGGGTCAACCTGGACTGCTCACATGTAGCTGCACTTGGTAGAATTATATCTTAACAGGTTTTATGTTGTCATCATATTGAAAGTCATTATTGACATAACAAGAGGTAGTAACAAAATAATAGCTTTCTAGCAGACATATAGTTTCTCCTTATGCTACTTACATACACCAATATTACATCTCTGAATTAATGTAGCAAGCTGCCATTTAAAATCAATTTTCCTTAGAGGACTTTTGGGGGGGAAATAAAATAAAGCATGTTAAATCTTCATCTTTGGTTACATATCATGTCACTTCTAACTTGTAATAACTGTGTGTATGCAATGGTTTGTGTTGTGGACTCTTACTTTTGATAGGTGCCATTCAGATCAAATCATTTCAAGATTATAATTGTTTGTTATAGCTACCGAGTATGAATTCAGTATTATTCAATTATCATGCTCCTAAAATAAAATGATCCCAGAGTTCCCTTTTACTCTGTAATTATATGATTCTTTCTTGCCAAAGATGAAGATAACAAGTGCATAAGGAAGGCTTAGCAAAATGCTGACCATTAAAGTCTGAGCCGCAGCTCTGTGGAGACTTAATTTTCTCACCCCCAACTGTGCATTCACAAATGCTTGGAAAATATTTTTCTTCAGTAATGTCTATTTTTTGCACAAAAAAAAATAACATTTTAATTTCAAAAGAAGGTCAAACATATTTAAATTAAGGTTTATTTATGCAAATACAGTCACCTGCCAATAATACTAAAAATGCCCTTAGAGTGTTCATATCAGGGTCACTTGCAAAATATTTCCTTTAGAATTTACCTCCTTCTGGAGCAATGTTCTATACTGCAGACTGATAAGGTCAATTGCAAGAGGTGATTCTGTTGGAATCAAAGATCAAATCAAACCACATTGTACAAAATAAAAAGTTCACCCAGTGATACAGTACTGGAGCCATTAGGCCAACTAACTCCCAGACAGGAGGAAAAAATAGTGCATAAATGTTTATTTTATTTACTTAATAAGGGCAAGCACCTAACATTATGTTTATGTATTATGGAATGGGATTATGGTGATATGCTGCTACTCTTTTTAAAACCCCAGCAGGAGAAAAGGGAATGGCTCCATTGTCTCTGAACAGCTGCTAATAGTAGTAGAATAATCATATTAAGAACATTTAATGGATGTGGAAAAACAGCTTTAGATCCACATCTAACAGATCTCTGGAACTGGGATAGTTAAATATACCAATTGCCTTTTGTGTAAACTAATGTATTTGATTTATTTTTCTTTTAATATCCTTTTACTCTTTTATTGTCAAGGAGACTAAACATAGAAACTGCTGCTCTAAAACTGGCTCACATGTTTCCTATCATGTACAAATCAACATGCCTGGGATTAAGGTGGTAAACCTTCACAATTCTTCCCCTAGCTTGGTAAAAATAATTACCTATACAAAATCTTCAAACTAAGGGGGCGTGGGGGAGGGGAGACGTACAAGAAACATGACAAAGTTACCAATCAGTCATCACTCAGGCAAACACCTACCCTGGTGGATGGAAACCAGGCAATTACATTAACCCACTCATTTCTCCAGCTAAAAGAGATTCTTCTTCATACCCAGATATAAGAGTTGATCTTCAGTGCTTTTATAAGGGAGATTGAAAAAACAATCCCATAATTAATCAAAGCTGTCCTTGTGGTGACAGTTCAATTGAATCTATTCTACACTGTTCCTTTTATAATGATATTCAAAAAAGATTCATCTTCCTTCTGTTGTTCCATGAGCCAAGTTATTCTAAGGGAGTTCATGCTAATTCCCTCTTAGCAGATAAGGAAAGCTTTATGACCCATATGGTAGCAAGTTTGTGTAGCTGCTGTGAATGTGTGTAAACAGCTGTTGCTTCACATGATTGACATCCTTATACCTGATCTATTCACCTCCCACTATGTATGAATGAAATATCAACCATCACTCTTCTAATGTTATTTTAGTAACTATTTTAACATTTTGGATTATGAGGATCCATTCAAACTCCCATTGTTAATTCCTTGCATTTTTGCTCCAGAATTCCTTTGTTGTTTTGCTATTAATGTTAACTATTAGACCCATAAGGCTTTAGTTTTTACAATACAGTATTATTTATTTTCTTATGTTCAGAAATGTGGGGTTTAGTCAATAGTTTTTTCTGTATTTTATTTTATTATTTATTTGTTTATTAAGTGTATATCTATCAGAACTCTGGGAAGTGAACAAAAAGAAAAACACAAAACAATTAAAGTAAAATTCCAAATAATCCAGATAAATTCCCTCTTAGATAAATAATTCCCTCTTAGATAAATAGATAAATAAAAATTATATCAATAATTATCTACCTTACCTAGTGAGCCAGTGAAACAGTCTTAAGGATCCCTGTTGAAATCAGATAAATTTCCACTTGTTATAAAAAAAAAAGGCTGAAAGGCAGGAGCTGTGTTGGCACAGTGGTTAGAGTGCAGTACTGCAGCTACTTCTGCTGACTGACGGCTTCCTGCAATTTGACAGATTGAATCTCAAGGTTGACTCAGCCTTCCATCCTTCCGAGATGGGTAAAATGAGGACCCAGATTGTTGGGAGCAATATGTTGACTCGTAAACAGCTTAGAGAGGATTGTAAAGCACTGTGAAGCGGTATATAAGTCTAAGTGCTATTACTATTCTATTTTATTTTCCTTTTTTAAAAAATAAAATAAAATCCAGGTTGGCCTGAGCAGGAAAATGGAGCTAATCCCTTTCAACTTCAGGTTTTTAAAAAAAAAGAAAATAGAGATTAAATAGCCCAAGAAACCCAATAGTGGATGTCATTTCAGGCATTGGATCACTCTAGGAACTTGTATTTGGTTTAGAAAAAAAATAGGACACAGGTTTTACTTCTATTTTAACTGAGTATATATTTAGCCTACTCTGATTTCTATGGTATTTAATATTTTTTCTTCATAAATTATATATGTGTATATTGGGCAGTGGGGGGTTGCAGGCAGTACGCCCCGGTATGGGCGTACCAGAGCCTGCCCGGAGCACCTGATGCCAGGTATGATGCTTCCAGGAAGGAGGGGAAGCAGTGAAAACTACTCAGCTGAATAACAAGCCAGAAGATAGAATAGGCATTTGTACCCAGAAACTTTCTGGGAGAGGAGTTTTTATATTGCAATCTTCCACCCTACCCAGTCAGCTGAGCTGCTACAAGCAACCATACAATCTTCTAAATGCATCTTCTCTCTTATTCAGGATCAATTTCCATCTAATTCTTTTAATTGTCTATTGATTTTAGTTTATTTTTCATGCATTGTGATTATTGTGGGGAATTTATGTGAATTGCTTGCAACTTATTGAAATGGATAATATATATACATTTATAATAAATATATAATTGGTTGTTTATGCACCACCAAGTCATTTTCAATCCCTGACAGATAGACAGACAGACAGACAGACAGACAAAGATGGACATTACAAATACATTTATAATAACTCATTCTGCCAGATCCCTAAATCATTCCTACTTTTTCTGATCTTTGCCCAGTACTTCCTCTTCGTTTCCTGCTTAACATTAGCCGTGGCAGTGAACTAAACTGTAAAGAGACTTCTTAAACCAGTTATCTTGAAAAAGAAAAGAAATTGCATTAAAGAAATTTTGACTATTGGTTACTTTCATTTTAGTAGGTATTTGAGTTCAGTAGGTGGACATTTCTTTATTCTGGTGTTGATAACACTTCAGTTGACAGGGGAACAGATTGTCAGTTTTCACAGTAATAAAAATGGGCAAGTATTCTAAACTTGTAATGTTTTCTCAATGGCATTTTCTTTCCCACATATTTTATACTGCACATATTCACATGTCACTACTAAAATTTGTTTTCTCACACTTTCTCTATCAATTTCTCCTGTTGTTTTCTGCAACCCTACCCACTGTTGGACATTAATGATAAGGACAATATGGAGACAGTAAATGACCAGAGCTGCTTTCAAGTAAAAGTCTGGTGTCCACCATCTTTCCTTCTAAAAGTTATTTCCTGGCCTGCATCAGTCTAAATATATACTTGCAGAAATAAAATAGCAGGTGCCCTGAGACCAGTAATTCATTCAAGTATAAGAATAAAACAAATGTTATTTCAGTAGTACAGGCAGAGTTACAGTCAATGATCCAGAAAACATTAATTTCCCATTTCCATTTTCTATCTCCATTTTGGACATCATTCTAGTAGCACTATTTTAAATATATTAACTAAGGTATTTATTTGTGCTAACAAATAAACAATTAACCACAACGTAGTCAATATTAGGAATGTTACCGTATAACAAGAAGTTCAGGAGTAGGGAAGTTGGCAAGTCATTAGACTGAAATATTATTTGCATTTTCTATTATATTACAACTTAAGAGCTGATGTAAAATAATCCAAAATCTTTATGGAAATGACTTTGCTTAAAATTCAAGTACCAAGCTGGTTATTTCTAAGTTTTGGAATGTTCTGCTTGAAAACCTTTGATTACTCTTATTCTGTAACTGGCAAGAGGAGAACAAAGAGGTAGTAGTTTCATCATTTTCATGGCACAATGTCCACGTAGCCTATAAGAGTATTAGTCTTGTGGATGGATGAAAGAAAACTACGTTTTTCTCTATAAATACATTTTTTTTAAAAAAAGTTGCTGGAGGAAAATTTATAATGTGGTTTGATGCTCTTCCAAATGTAAAAGATTAAGTTAGCCGGAAGGGTAAGACTTCCATTTTTAATGCTGGCTTTTTGCAGTACTATTTTTGTGATGCCATTAGATATTAGTAGTGGGGCTTGGCAACAGTAGATACATCTGTTTAATTGCCTTAAAACTATTTCCCTAGCAATATCATTAATAACACTAAGCCAAAATTGGATTAAGCATTACATTGCTATAAAGTTAATTCACTGTGATACTAATGAAATGTCATGTGCAGCTTCCGGTAAATCCAAGTGAATACACATTGCTAAGGTTTAAATAAATGGCCTGCTCAGCTCCCATTCTAAAAGGTATCATTCTAATTGCTACCAAGTGACTTTCACTGATATAGACCACATCACTTTCCCTACTGTGTAATAAGGCTTAGCCCTTCCAAGCAGCAGCAGATGAAGCTGTCTTGGTTAATCTTGTATTGACTGCAGATTTAAGCTTTCATGAGTATGGTTCTCATTAAAAATTTAGTCGGGTAGAGACTAGTATGAAAAAAGGAAAAACTTGACTAAATAAGGATCCCCAGGATATGTTGCTCTATCTTTAGACAACTTTTTGGAAAATCGGGTTAGAGGACATTGACATAGAGAACTATGCAAACATAGAGACTGAAAGTGGTACTGGTGAATAATAAGTTTATTTATCTCTCAAGTTTGATGTTAGCTGAGCTTCATCCTTGGAGATTTGTGCAGATCTTTCCATTAATGCCATCCTCTATTGAAGTAACTTCTGAAAGTTTGAGTAAAATGTTGTATCAGTCAACCACATCTTAGAGACACCAGGCTTTTCATGACATCTTGAATTTGCTGAGGCTTTTGGCTTTCTGCCTGTGCCATCAGCTCATTTGATGTAACTGCCATCACATGGGAGTTAAGGTTTTCATATAGTATTGTTACTGTGGGCTAGCAATAACAATGGCAAAGTATGTGGTTGCAAAATGTATTAATGCCTAGGAAGAAGACATGCACAAGTTTTTTTTCAGGCAGTTACTAAAAGGTCACTGATTGCCCAAGTAAAACCTCACACATGCTGATATCAGAATACTTACCTACTAAGTCTAGATTGAGTCGTTAAACAGAGTATGAGTCTACTCAGTGCAATAGTATTAATATTAGCTCAGAAATACAGCAGAGCTATGGGTAACAGGGCAATTCATTAAAAAGAGTCCCAAGTAAGTTTGGAGTCAAAGAATTGTGAAGGCAAATGGGAAAAGGGATAGTTCAAGAAACAATATCTATAGCAGATAACTAAGATTCAGAGCATGTATTGTTTCAACAGCTAGTTGGATTCATTTAACGACTTTTAAAATATGAGCTTTACATTTTTCTAAGACCAGCCACAAATTTCTATTTCTACTCACTATTGTTTAGATTTTTGGGAAACTCCTAAGAAACCCTTTGCTTTCTTTAGTCTTTGTTTTTTGCTTAGTTTTGGTCCTTTAAGGGGAACTGTTTGACTTTCTTTTGATTAAAAAAAACAACAATATGTGCTCTGATTTACACAGTATAGAAGACATTGCAGAACATTACCAGAGATAAAGCTGTAAACTTATACACTACCCCATAGTGCTTAATAGCACTCACTGAGCAGTTTACATTGTCAGTTTATTGCACCCAATAATCTAAGTCTTCATTTTACCAACCTTGGAAAGATGAAAGGCTGAAACAACCTTGTATCCCAAGTCCCCTTTGCTTAAGAAACAAAATCATCACGCTCTTCAAGAGGCTGTTCTTGTAATTAACATTCCATTTTATGAAATAACACTCCAAGCAACTTACAAAGAAAATGAGTGAATTATTCAGAATACATTTAAAATATATCTGTAACAATAAAGAACAGCAATAAAGCTAAAAAAGCACCAATCATAAAAGCAATAATTGTATATAAAAGTAATAAAATTATTTAAAAACAGCAAGATTGAGTTGAAACCAACACAAGTAGCTGAGATTGCAAAAGAAGAATTGCAAAAACAAAAGCATTTTAAATGAACAATAAATAACCCAACATATTGAAACAAGATCTGAGAATTTGAATCCTGGAAGTAGCCCATTTTATAAAGTTACAAACAAAAAGGATCAGGGCTTCCACTGTCTATGTGTCTAGCTAAGGAATATATTTTGGTCTGCAAATTTGCCCTTGATATCCAAATTTGCCAAATCTGATGCTTAATTTGAAGGTAAGCAGTCTATTATATTTCAAGATTTCTCTCTTTCTTACATGGCTATACAGAAGACTACTATAGCTTACAACAGAAGGATTTACTTCTGGGGCAAGATGAGTAGGGCCATACATTGTCTAAGAGATACAAAAATGAAACAAAACAAAAAGACAGAAATTCTCTTTTCACAATTTTTATATTTCCACCCAAACAATGTTCACATTAGCAACTTTACCATCATTTTCATTGTTCATCTGTTCCAAGTGAGATAGCTAGCTTGATCACTGATCTTGCTTTTGAAGCATGAAGGTCCTCCAAGACTAAGATTTACTCTTTATATGCCTTGAATGAGATGCAAAATTAGTTTCTAGAATTATCATAGTAACATTAGATATTTTACACAATTAATTTTATAAAGTTCTTAATATTTCATTGGACTAACTAAAATATTTGTATACCAAACAGGTGCAATATAAATGTGCAGTATATTCCATCACTTTGGCTGCTGCTTCATGGCATTTGATAATTGGGCACAGGAGATTTCAAACTCAACTCACTTAGAATTCATCACTTTTCTGGATGCATAACGGAAATCTTTGATCTCTTTTCCCTGTTCTGGTAGGCCTGCCACGTGGAATAACTGGGACCTTACCAAGGAATAATTCACCAAGATCACAAAATGCTTTTGCTCCATAATAAAACTATTTTTTTCCTGAGATGAAGACATATCTGTTAAAGAGGTCTGCCTAGGAAGAATTATTTGATGCAGTCTGTTCATTTGGGGACTCATATAAAGTTTATGCTTTCATTTTTCCTTCCCATGCTTTTTTAAATATTATAGTTGTTAACTATTTTATTGCCGCTTCATTTATGTTTTTATTTTAGTGTTTTCCAGTAGTATATTGATTATAATGAAGTAATTGTATGATTCTCTGGAATTATTGTTAACCTTTAAAAGGTACATTTTCAGATTACATTAATAAATCAATAAGAATTTAATAGGCTAACATTCACAATGTTTTTAGAAAGGACATGTTTACATCCAAAGTTGTGGGAACTTAAAGGAATTTATCTACTATATGGTTTTCATTTGTAAACCACCAGATTCATGTCAGTAAATGGGAAGTATAGAAATTTAACAAATAAATGAAATAAAGCCAGAGCAGATACTGCTTGCAGAACAAAAGTGTAGCATGAGAATACTAGGGTATACTACTAACTGCAAATGCCACGGTATTCTGGATCACTTGAAGCTTTCAGATGTTGTCATGTACAGAACATTTCAGAAATCACTCAAATGACCAAATCTGAGCAGTGGCTCTCGATCCAGAAAAGGTCACAATTAGTGCACAAAATGTTCAAAAGCTCTCCTTCACAGCTGCGGTCTGTTCATCAGGCAAGACCTATAAATCCAGGATGATGCCCTAATTTGTAGTAGTGGTTCTAGGATAGTTCAACCCAGTGGTGGATTCCAGATCCCGTAACAACTGGTACACTGCAATGGGGCCAGGCGTCCACCATGTGCACGTGCATTGCGCCTGCATGCACACCCACCTGTGATGCTCCAGCTGCTCAGTGGAGTATTGCGCAGGTGCCATACACTGTAGTGCACATGTGCAAATGGCTTGGTTGGCTCAAATGCAGGTAAACAATGCAGGCAGGCAGGTGAGTCCTCCAAAGCACCGTTCCTGTACAATGCTTGCTGCTCCCAGCAGGCACCAATCGGTACGCTTGTACCAGGGTGTACCTGCCATAACCCACCACTGGTTCAACCCCATCCTGAACCAAGAATAAAATATCCCCGGACTCAGGAGTTCCCTAAACCTACTCCAACCTGTTTGATAACTTTATCATTGTTGTTAGTATTTTTGTACCTGTCCCTTGGATTTAGAAATACAATTGTAGAGGGTTCGAAGTAGAGGATAGGAGGTGATGCTTACATATATTGGAATTCTTCGGCAATGGGATGAAATTTTATCATATATAACCTCAGTGTCTTTCTTCACTGTCATTTTAACATGTCCCATATTTTTTATAATTAATGATTTATCAAATGCCAATGTTATTTTCTTCCTGAAGGTCTAAGGTTTTTTGTTACATAATAAGCTACATCTCTGTCACTAGGATCTATAAAATTGCAAAGGCAGTTTTTGACTGCCTATAAGAGTCAAATATAACATTTGACCTTAGTAAGTGATGGAAGATACTGCACAGCATTGTTTAACAATAAGCAAATAGGCTTGTTTCATTGGAATTCCAGCTTCTATATTTAACTTAAGTCCAAAATGTCAGGATTAGTGAAGCCTTTTAGAGACTAGATAATAAAATATCATGTTTTACCCTAGAACACAATTTTAATTAAGGTTCTTCAAAGAGAACTTGATAAAGACAGTATTTCTTAACTTAGAAAGACAATGCAGGATGTTTCAGCTTAAGATAGGGGGCCTAATTTAGAAAATGATACTGTAGTGTCTGGAAATTAGGCTGTTTTTTTCAACCTAGTGATTATTTCTAATGTTTTCTTCCATCTAAATATAAATTACATTGTCCTTCTGTAACAGATGCTTCTAACTGCCACAGTCTTTGAACATTAGTTTAAATGTTATCCTTCCTTATAGGTATTTGTATTTATTTATGATATAGGAAGAAGATAAGAAACTGCTATAATGAAGCTGTGTGTACATAACTGAGTGTATAAAGCATATTATGTTAAATGAAAAATTGTTGCAGAAACATTGTTATGTATTATTAATAAAAATAGCACCAGAATTCCTGAAAATGCCTGCAAGGTAATTATAAAGGTCTGTGCAACGCACCTGAAAAGTGTGCTTTGAAAACCTTAAATGAATTGATTCGCTTTAACTTATTGAGCAGACCTTGTGTGGGATTTGAAACCTATCCTGGTTTGTTTGCACATGTTTGTGCATGAATACATAACACCTGTGCTACAACTAGAAGGGAAATGAAATGCATGCATATTGAAACAGCTGGGGGAAGCTTTCAAGCAATGACAATAGCAAAGGACACAAGTGCTATCAAGTTTCTGCAGGTAATATTTTAGTCACACTACTCTATTTGCTAAGCATGTCATTCAACTGCTTTATGCAGCCATAATAATTAGGAAAACACAAAGAATTTATTTTGAGCCATAAAGCAGAAAGACCTAAATCTGTACAACATCAGTACCTTCATACAACATTTCTATCCCAGCCTAAAGATCTGCGTAAAAACACTAAATGTAATGGCAATTGTATTCATTTATTTAATGGTGCGGCTTCTACTTTGAGACAGCAGTGGTTGGTAACTATTATTACTCACCCATTCCTAACTAAGCTCACACTAATTATGATATTTGGGAAATGATATGCTATGTTTCTGTTCAAGTAGCTAAACAGTATTTAACTTTTAGGGACATATCATAAATTCTTATGAGAAAATGATAGTGTGGAAGTGGCTTCCCTGTTGATAAACTGGCTGCTGGGGTGAATGTGTCAGTCACAACTCCCAAGGGCAAAGAACTAAGATTTCTCTCTTCTGATCCATACGGATAAGATTCACCTCTAAATAAAACACTGGAGTGCAGTGTTTAATTTTCCAAGAATATCTATGTGGCTAATTTTATCCCCTACCTTACATCAGACTAAGGAATAGAAGAAATCACATCAAGTAGAAGTGGCATGTGTTTCCCTATTTAGCACATCAGAAGGCAAGTTTGGGGCCTTTTTACTTTGCTCCTCCCCTTTTTAAAAAAAAGAATGTCAATTATGTTGTTCAATCCTATTTACAAATAGGACTTAGTATGGACTCTTAAAAAAATATAGTGCATAGGTCTTGCAGCTAAAAGGAGATAAATGAAGCTTCCTGTTTAATACATGACATATCTAATGAACTACTAGAAGTTCAAGGGAATAAAAGCATAAGCAAAGTTTTTGCTTAACCACCTTTTGGCTAGAAATCCAAATAGCTAATTAAGATAAAAAGATTCAGTAGAGTGGTGCAGATATAACTTCTCCAGTAGCCTTTGAAACCAATCTTCAAAAAAAGAAACTTCAGAATACTCATGGCAGTTTCTGTGCTGCCTGTATTTTATGGAAATGTAGAAGAAAAGGTTGGATGTTGATTGAAGAAAGAAATACTGGGTTGTAGGGTGATTATTACTTGTCCTTCAAGTTTAAAAAAAATAAAAAATCCACTGAACCCTGAAACTCCTATCATTTTTTCCACTCAGTTAGAAACAAATTCACCACTCTGCTTTTTAAACCCACACTGCTGTTGCAATCAACTTACTGGTATAACCCCAAACTCAAACTAGTTTTATCTTTTTCAAACTTTTTTAGCTCTAATGCCAATAGTAACTGTGACTTCATTCAAAGTTTAAAACAGTATCTTGTGATGAATAAATGAGATGTTTGGTCTACTAGTGATAATTCAATATGATAACATTTTTCTTTTAAAAGTTTCAAATTAAATAATTCATGTTTAATTCTCTTGGGTAGATTATGGCATTGTATTTATTTATTGATAAGGCGGCCAAGGTTCATAAACACCCTGTGCTGTTCAGTTGTGTTTTCAGTGGTCTATAGAATCGATGCCTATTCTTGTTCCAGCTACATCTTTTTTTCAAATTGGGAAGTGTAGTCTACTAGATAGATTTATAATCATGAAAATAAATAAAAAACAACACTTAAGAATATTTTCAAGAGAATAGGCTCAAAAGATTTTTTTAAATTCTCAAAAGAATTAAAAACAAACCAGAAGCTTTTGCTTCCGCAAAAAATGCTTTCATAATTTGCAAAGCAGCATATTTTTTTAATTTATTCAATGTATATTTCACCCATCTCACTATCAAGTCTGGGCTAATAAATACAATATTAATTTAAAATTTAAAAAAGCAAATACAAGTTTGCTTCTTGAAACATAAATAATTTGTAGACATTGGGCTTCATTTCTATATTTTTTTCAAGAGCTGAGTTGGCTTTGAAGAAGATAGTGGGGAGGGGGGAGAAACCTGGAGATTGTATGGGTAGATTACAGACAACTGGCCAGGAAATCTGTGATCCCATTCATTTCATGCAACTTCTCCATTCCAGCTTCTATGGTATGTGTAATATCAAGTATTTTCATGCAAGTCCATTTTAAGATATAGAATTCAAGGCTCTAATTTGTTAAGTCTTTGAAAAGTGCCTTTGTTTACTTCTCAATTAAAGAAATGTCTCTTAGTTTTCAGACAGCTAAAGCAATTTATACTGTTGTTGTTTTTTAAAAGAAAAAACTCTCCTGAGAAATTACCATCAAGGAAACAATCAGCCTATATAGAAGCAGAAAAAGACAACTTTTACTTGATTTAGCAGAACATCATGGCTCATAAAAATCATATATATTTTGCTTTTAGTGGGCCAGTGAAAGGACTGGTTTTTGTGACTCTATTGAGTCTGTTGTTTTAATTTTAATTTGATACGCTATTTAAAAAGAAAAGAAAGAAAGGTCTAAACTAAAAGTTTAACACTATCAACCATCTATAATAACATTTTCACAAGTAACATTTTAGGACAATCAGAGTGATTTGCCTCAAATAAGATCAATGGTTAATGAAATGAAATAATGAAATGAAATGTTGATTTAGCTAAACTGAATAAAGAACAGAAACTGACCATTTAAATAATTTTCAACGCATTTTCTTTTGTATTCATACTCTTCTATTACAATATTTCTTGTATTTAATTGATCATGGACCACCAAAATATGTATTGCAGTTTTCTTTTTTACTTTGGCCATTATCATAGATTCATCGAGCTTTATTGACCTTGGCATGAAGGAAGTTACATGAAAGCGAAGGAAGCGTTTATATTTTACTGCTTCCAACCATGTACATTATCCTAAATTATAGAAAGATAGCCTCAGTAAAAGCTGAAAGAGAGAAGCTAAAAATATCAGATGACACTTTATGTAACGCACCTCTTCCCCAAATTAAATTATTTTCACTGAGAGTGTTATTAGGTTATTTCAAGAGGCTTTAATATCTGGCCTAGACATGATATTAAGCAAAGCATTTTGTTAAGTCACTATTCATCTTCACTAATGGCCTTAGCCTATGATTCTTTTTCAGATGGATGCACTATTCATATTGTGATAAGTGAGATGCCTTGGACCTGCTGGGACAAGCAAAACCATCAGGTTTAAAATATAGTTACAAAAGACAAAATAAAAATAAAGTTGAACTGGAAATCTATTGATTAAAACCTACCAGAACTACCTTTAAAGAATGTAGACTGTAAACATTTTAGGTAAATAAACACTTTTTGAATTTATATGACAAACTTTTGAATAACAGTATAACCATGGTGGCACAGTGATTAGAATGCAATATTGCAATATCCTGCAATATCCTGACTGGCTCAAGGTTAACTCATCTTTCCAAGATCGATAAAATGAGGACCCATATTGTTGGAGCTGAGTCTGTAAACTGCTTATAGAGAACTTTAAAGCAGTGTGAAGAGTTACTGTATTTTCACGCATATAACCCGCGGGCAATGTGCGTTTTTACCTACCCCACATCCCCCCCACGGGGTATAAAAGTGGGCGGGGTATATGGAAAATATTTTACACGAATATTTTCACATCAATATAAAACGTTGTCCAACTGTTGTGCGCGCTTAGAAACCCGTCTTCATGAATGGAACTTCCCCTCCTCCTCCCTTGTGTGGGCGAGCTCATTCCGCTCATCACCGGGGTCCTTTTTCTCATCGGTGGGGGGGGGGCGGGGGCGGCGCAAAATGGTTTCTTCTCCACTGCGCAGTGTTGTTTTTCCTGGAACTGCACTGGCCATGTAAAAGAGCTGCGCACGGCCGGCGCGCCTCGGGTTCCGCTTGAGATCATCTCGAAGCAACGCTCCCTTCGCACCGCTTCTCCTCCTCCTCCTTTTCCTGGGGCGGGCGGGAGCGGCGAGAAAACGGGGGCCGCTGTGCAGTTTGCAGCAATGGCAGAGCTAGAGGAGGGGGAGGGACGCAGCTCGGGTCAGAGCGGGCTCCCTTCGCTTCGCCTCCAGCAGATGGTTGTCGTTCCTCGCTAGCCAGTCAGACCACCGCTGCGGGTTATATAAGAAGGCGGGGTGTATAAAAACTTTTTTACATAAATCTTGAAAACCTGCGGGTTATTTGCGTGGGCGGGTTATTTGTGTGGGCGGGATATATGCGTGAAAATACGGTATTTAAAATTTCTGTATGTGCTATTGCTATTCTATAATATTATTTATATTAATATAGTACAAGCCTAGTGCCATCTGTGGACAGCTATTGCTTTGTTATCTCTTCAACTTTGCTGCTTCTACCTTCTGTCTGACCTGATGTTGAGTTGGTTTTGATGATAAATACTTATAGATGAAAAATGGGATCCTTTGTCCCCTGTTTCTCTGCACATAATGAATGTCTATTAAAGATTAAAAATGGAGAGGAAGACAAAGATAAAAATTAGGATCTCCTGCTGAAATGACCATCATGAGTTGAACATCATGGTGAAGAGAAACATATCAAAGAATTTGACCTTAGTATCACAGTAATTTTAGTATTAGTGACAGAGCTGCAAGCTGTCGCATTTCAAGTTTATTTTTCAGCAACTGTATTGCACAAATTTATCAAATGACTTGTTCTGGTCACAAGAAAGCAGAAAATGCAGACAATGAGATCCTGTAATGGACAGTTCCTTGGTGAAAGGTTAGTAACACAGAGTCTTAAAAGGTTATTCCCTGTCATCCTGCTGATTTGTATCTGGCTTCATCAATGGTGTGTACACTATGTGTGTGTGCGCGTGTGTATTTATTCAGGATTTGATTCATTTCAAGTTCACAATCTGACATCTGACCACAAATCAATTTACTCTGCTTGAAATTCAATTTGGGGGGAAAAAAACCAAATTCAGCCATTGACTACAAAGGGAAATGCCTGTGGCTGCTTCAGCTTGAAGTAAAATGGGTCAAAACAGCAGGGATGGTAGCCCCTTTAGAGAACATTAACCCTGCCTAAGTTTTAATCAGACACTTTCAAGAGTTTTGCCACAATAGATTTCCCCCTGCACCTCATTTACAGTAAAGATAGCAGCGGGGATGAAGAAAGGACAGCACAGCAGCTTTCAAATTGTCTGCCAAAGAATCTAAGTTACAGAAATGACCTACTTCAACATAAAAAGAAAAACTTTCAAAAGCTATGTTAAAAAAATGTCTTACTTTACCACCTGCTTTTCTGCAGACCCAGGTTTTGGCTGACACTGACGAAGGTTCATTGTGAGATGATCTCTGATCACATGATTTCATGGGGTTCCAGGAAAGCTAGCATGCTTACTTGGCTCCTCCTGAGAAAGAAGACTTGGGCTTTGAAGGGATATCCAAGGGATATCCAAGTGTGCAAGTGTGCAAGACATATTAGGAAAGGTTAACATTTTCCTGGACATGACTTAGTCATGTCAGGATTGTAGTTTATCTGCAATGCTCTCATCTCAGATGCAGTTAGGATGAGGTAGCAGAAATAAATTGGCACAGCAAAGTTCAATGTCACAGAAGTATATTGGCTACCAGTAAAGAAACTAACACTGAGATTTGTGGCATTTGTAGCATTTTCTATCCTGTTGTTAACCAAGACATTGACTGCTGCATGATACCTTATCTGCTTGTGTTTTAAAACTCTCCTCATCCAAAATCTTACAAGGGATGCGAAAGCTGACCTGGAATACACATCTAAAATCTGAGTGGGAATTGAGGGTAGGCAGCTTCTGTCAAGGATGTGTTCATTTAGATGTGAAGTGCCACTAGATGTAACACATAGTAGGCACGATGGAGTGACTAATGCCAGAGACATTTGAAATTTCATGTTTTGAAAATAGATAGACCTATTTGTAGACTTGAGACAAGGACCAGGTAAAATGCTGCTGTACCAGCTGCATTGTATCAGCCCTCTTCTTTTATAGTGGCCTTCTGCCCAGTTCACGCAATACTGTAATTAGATTGGTAATGGAATTTTCCACATGTATAATATTGGAAGACTTCATCCTGCCTTTCCTAGTCATGGATTGTAAAGTGGCTTGGGAATTCATGTTTATCATGGTTACCATAGAATTATCTTAGAACATCGAGGACCTGACATTTCTGCGAGATTACACATTAGATCTGGCTTTTGCCTCACAGCAAAGGTAGCATGAACTGGTTTGGAGAATACTGACACCGCACCTGTCCTTTGTCACATCAGCCTGATTGCTGTGGATGTTTTTTTTTTCATGCTACTTACCCCTGCAGGGAGACTGTATCTATTAAGCTATCTGATGGACAAAATTACTTCTCAGAGGAAGTTTGGAGAAATACCTAAGGATCTATGTGATAGTTTGGTCTAGTCAGGTTTCAAGCTAGTAATAAGAGGCATTGAACATACTTGTGGAAAACCTCCGATGGACCAGGATGCAGGAAGTAAATCTGCCCTAGCCTTTCTTGACTTCTCAGTTTTTCCAATACTATTGATCATTATATTTTTCTGGATATATTTCAGGGGTAAAAGTGAAAAGCACAATGCAGTGGTTCTTTTTCTTCCTATACTGCTGGTTCTGATTGGAGGGATAGGCTTTTGCTTCCTGGGTGCAATAGATAATAAACATTTACAGGAAAAATAACTGTATTCTAACAGTAAAAGCTTCTGCTGTCCATTGTCACAATAACTTTCTACAGTCAAGATCCTTCAGGGACATGCATTGAAATAATTTCCTTCTACATATCCTATATAATGATATTGATGACATAAATATATTTCCTTTTAATTCTAATTCAACTTTGAATGCCAATTAGCTCTCATTGATAAGAACTCTGCATTAATAATAGCAGTATAACAGAATTGGAAGAGACCTTCGAGGTCTTCTAGTCCAACACCTTATTCCATCAGAAGACCCTATACTCATGATGGAAAATCTATGGCACATGTGCCACAGGTGGCATGCAGAGCCCTCTCTGGTGGCACGCGAGCCATTGCCCAACCTCAGCTGCACTGCGCATGGGCGCATGCTTTCTGATGCACGGGGGAAGAGTCACACGCAGGAGGCATGCGTGCATTCATGGCGGAGGGGAGGGGGATTGCCCATGCATGCAGGGGGATGTGGGGAGTGCAATGTGCCATTCCTATGGACTGTTTTTCATCCCAGGAGGCTGCAGAGATGCCTGCTAGGCCAAAAATGGCATGCAAGGGGTTGTGTGTACATGCGTGGGAGAAGTGCGGGGAAGTTCACGTGTGCACTGAATTATGGGTATGGGCACCCAATACAAAAAGGTTAACAGTCACTGCCCTATACCATTCCAGAAAAATGGCTGTCCTATCTCAAAACCTCCAGTGATGGGGAACCCACAACTTCCAGAGCCGTTCCACTAATTAATTGTTTTCTATGTCAGGAATTTTTTCCTTAATTCTACATACGATCCTTCTTTGATAAGTTTCTAACTGTTACCTCTTGTCCTACTCTCCAAATGTGTTTTGTAGAATAGGTTGAATCCTTTCTCTTTGTAGAAGCCCTTTAGACAAGATACACACTTTAACTCTATCAATACACGAGGCTCAGATAACACATTTTGTAACTAACAATGGTGTTTGCTACTCATACAGCAGATTTAAATGTGCTTTGCTGATAAAGGATTGACTCAGAAAAATATCAAAATACAGAGCTAAAATTTAAAAACAACTGATTCAGAGAAACAACATCCAGAAGAAACTACAACCCAGGAAGAGCAAAGCTAAACAGTAGAAATTATCAGTTACAAAAGTTTAACATGCATATGCTGATCTCTGAGGATGACCTATAGGAAGTAATTAAACAGATAATCCAGCAAAAATTCCTGAATTTGGGACAAGATAGCTAATTGAGCTGCAGCATCTATAGAGAGTTACCAGCTCATAAAAATGAAAAATACAGCTGGAGGAAGGATGAGATATTTACGGAGAGTGCATGAGTAGACTGATTTTAATACTAAGCTGAATCAACTCCAGAAATACAAGAACACTTGAATTTGGTAATATCCACTGTAGAATAAGCATGAGAAAGGAAAGGAAAGGTAGTAATGTAGCTACTTTATTATAGTGTTCCTTGCCAGAAGTGTACACATCCCTTGCAGACAAGTTTTGAACATGAGCTCATGCTAGACTATGAGGTTATCTGCATTGCCTGGTTGCCCCTTCATCAGAACAAGCAAACAATGGTTTCCGGAAGGCAGAAAGAGATAATTTTGTCCTGTGTTAATCTCCACTCACTTCCAAGTGACCTCAGGGCACAGTTCCCAGCTCTGCTTCTAAATCTAAAGTGTTAGATTGCTTTGAGCACTTCTGTCCATTTGGGCTACACTATTCCAGTTTGTTGTTCAGCAACCTATTTGTTACTTTCCAAAGAAAAATTCTCCCTTCAAATGAGTCACTGCTTGCTTATCATTAGTTCTAGCCCTTCTTAGATCTTTGCTTTACTTGGACTATTGCACTACCACTGTCAGTACATTGCCCTTTAAGTCTTTTTTTAATTATTATTTTTCCTTCCACATTTTATCCTCTTTCTCTGTGTGCTTTGCTATTATTTTTAATAACTGTAGTTCTATGCAGAAAAGCACTTAATCGATTGCAGTCCAGGTATCAATGATGGGAGAAAAAGTTTAAGTAGTTTCTTTGTATCTTTATTTTGAAGTTGCCAGTGGATCAGAGGTTGTTAGGTTTGGTGGTAGAGGTGTGTGTTTTACCTTCAAAAGTTGCATAACATAAAGTTAGAAAATATGCCAAAATATTCAACCATCAACTGTGGTTCACAGAATGCTGTATTTTAAAGCACAGAGCAAGATGGTGGAAAGTTGCAAGCAACTTATTCAGATAATTTTATTTATGACCCAGTTGGTCAAGACCATCTAGTATGTGATTACAGGTATCACAGAACTGGTATGTGTTACTTACAAGGAGTCCAGCACCATTTACTGGACCAGAATAGTACCATTGCTTGACTGATGTTAAATCACCCAGTTTAGCTCAGATTCACTAAAGTGGACGGAAAAAGCTGAGTTCCATGTGGTGAACATAATTTATAACTTCTACTTTTCTCCTATTTCTCCTATTTGATTCTGAATTAGATATCATCCTGGTTGGACTGCTACAACATGCTTAGCCAAGTTAAAGTTCTAGTGGTTACCTACACAAAACATGTTAAATTTGGTTAGTTTTAACTTTGATATGCTTTGATTTTTGGTTGCTTTTCATATTTCAGCATACTTTGCAAATGTATAGAAATTGATTAATCCAGTATCTAGGCAGTTGTTTTGCCAAGTGACAGGGCAATGATCAAGTGTCCCGGGAATTGGTCCTTTTGGATCCAGATACAATAAGTACACCAATAAATAAAGAAACTTTAAGTACAACAACAGTAGTGTTGTGTCAAATTAGCTAATGTATGATCATCTTTCTTATTTTCTTTACCATTTCCTAAACTGAGTCATAGAATTCTGTAATCTATTCTCTCAGCTTAGTTTATGTCACCATGCTATTATTAGATAAATGAACTAGGTGTGGGCCATGGACTCAGGAAATTTATCACTTATGTAGTGCCTGGATGTCCTAAGTCTAAAAAAGTAACTTTTATTTTTCACAATTCTTTTAGCCAGTAGCACAGCACTGTAAATTAATACAGCTCCTCAGAGAGGTACAGAGGAGACTTCAAGCATCTTGAGACTCTGACTTTATCTCTATTTCTTTGGCACAACTGTGTTTGTTTCTTTTTTAATTTGGCAGCAGTGAGACTGAATGCTACTGAGATGAGAGGTGAGTCATCCACATCACACCTTTTTCCAGGTAATTAGCTGCATCATCAAAGGTTGACTCTGCAGTGATCTTCAGGTAACCATGCAGATTGGGATACCTGCAGTCATTCCCCCCCCCCATGTCCTGATATGAAATTTCTGCTCTCACCTAGCTGTTTTCAAAAGCTGTTTTGAAGAATCATATATATATATATAATCTCAGTACCAAGAGAAATTGAGTTGTTATTTTTCCAGGTAATTATTTTGCCATATTTATTACTTAAACTGCTTCAAAAACACATGCTCTAAAATGCTGTGTTTCAACAGTAACTTGCTTGACAGCTTTTGTGATGGGGGAGGGTGAATTCGGAAGGTTTGTTTTTTTTTTCCTTTAACAACACTGCTCTGACAGCCACAGAAGCTGCTTGACAAGTTTGATAGCTCTATTTATGATGCTGTGTTATCCTGCAACAGTCAGAATAGGATTTTTGCTAGACTGACTAGATAGGAATGAGAAAGACAGAAAGAACTCTTGGCATCTTTCTTATTTCTTTCAGACCAAAGACAATAAATAGGACAATTCTTACAGTATCTCAGATTTCCAGAACACACTTGCAAATATAAACTCTGAATCATTTTCTTGATGATGTTCATACCTCAGTAGTTACTTTATCAATGAGGTATCATGGACCACCATGATATTCAGATGGCAAACATACAAGAGGGGGAAAAGCAAGTAGAAACCGTGTTGGCTCAATGATTATGAGCTGTGCAGTGATTAGAATACAGTACTGCAAGCTACTTCTGCTGGCTGCAATTTGGCAGTTCAAATCTCACCAGCCTCAAGATTAACTCAGCCTTCCATCCTTCCAAGGTCAGTAAAATGCCCAGATTGTTGGGGGGCAATATGCTGACTTTGTAAACATCTTAGAAAAGGCTATAAAACACTGTAAAGTGGTACATAAGTCCAAGTGCTATTGCTATTAGCAGTATTGAAGGCTAACTCTGTCCACTGCCAGGAGTTTGATCTTTTTTTTTTCAATTGAAAATTGCATTAGTTTATCAGAATAACAATACAAAGAAAATAAAAATAATGGGAAACAGGAAGGAAAAGGGAGAAGGAAAGAGGTTGGATGAGGAAAGGAAAATTCCTTACTGTTAGTAAGCTGAAAAAAAGGCAATTCAGAAAGAAAAATATGTCTGTGTCAGTCATCCGCCATGTTCACAAGAAATCTCCTAGCACTT
Organism: Thamnophis elegans; assembly: GCF_009769535.1. Lineage (NCBI taxonomy): Eukaryota > Metazoa > Chordata > Lepidosauria > Squamata > Natricidae > Thamnophis > Thamnophis elegans. The sequence goes on along the minus strand of NC_045550.1, from coordinate 36,282,507 downwards.
TGATCCTGACTAGCTCAAGGTTGAGTCAGCCTTCCATCCTGAGGTTAGTAAATTAAAAATCCAGATTGTTGGGGCAATATGCTGACATTTGAAAACTGATCAGAGACAGCTGTAAACCACTATGGAACAATATATAAGTCTAAGTGTCATTGCTATTGCTATTGAAGTACAATAGCTGGAGGTTTAATTATGAAGAGGTCATTGGATAGATTCTGTCAGGAAGCATCATTATGGGGGAGACTCTCAAAGAGATATAGTGATGGAGCAGAACAGAAATTAATGTTAATATGCCCTGTTTTGAAAATTAAAGTCACTATGGACACAGTTATCCACAGGAACTAACAATTTCATCAAAATGAAATCACAAGGTTGGGGGCCTTATTTATTTTTTAAATTATAATAGCTCTGTTTTGGGGCTTAATGTATTATTGTCATATCTTTCCACTTCCCGAAGAGCGGGAAACCATTCTGTTACTTTCAGTGAAAGAAATCAGAAGGACTTCCGAAGTCACAGAAAGGATTAGGGGCCACCTGCAGTGTTACAACTCTGAATTACCCAACCCTTTTTATACTGTAGCTACTTTGACTTGTTCAGAAAGAAGTAAGATGCTGATTAGTCCTCTGAGAGAGAAAAGGGCAGAAATCCAAATGTGGCCATAATCCTGTGGGAAAATAACTAAGCAAGCCATCACTTGTCATGTGCTATTCCACTTTATAAACTACCGCAGCAGCTGGAATACTAGTTTAACTTCAAAGAATAAACAGAGAAAGAAGAATAATGATGGTAAAGCACTGATATCATGATATATTATATGGCTGCAAAACTCACATATAGAAAAAGAAAGAAGTCTTGCTTCATAGTTGTTGCAGATATTATTTCAACTTGGCTAGTCTTAAAATGGCTTAACCAAAATCAGCAGTTATAATTTACTGTACTCTCAGCATTTTAGCATTCTTTTCATGTGAAATAATTTTAGCACCAGACATAAGTATCTGATATAAACCACAGTTGAATACTGTACAGCATTATATGACACTGTGTAGATATTGTTATTTGTGTGGTGATGTCATTTACTTTCTCTTGCCCACTCTTGCAGATGCTCATATTTTACAAAAGATTTACATCAGAAATTTAGCCCATATAGTTACAAGAAGCAATGGCCTTGAACAAAGAATAAAGCAGTATTTTAGGTAGCTATACACTGAAAAGCTTTTCAAATGTTTGCTTTCAAATGAGAAAACAACTCATTGTAAGACACATACACCCCAAAATGGGAGGGGGTGGAAGTGTCATATGATAATTAAAATAATTTGATACCCATAAGACTCATTATGTTCTATTATTAGCTCTTCCTTCCATGAGATGGAAATGCATAATTTAATGCAAATCTGATGGTTCAATAGAACCTTAAATACCATCTACAAATTCCATCTAGTGATGACATAGAAAACTCCCATTCTCAATAAATGGCTTCCACTTCACCACAGTAGCAGATGTTTTGATAAAAGTATGATGAGTGGCAAGCTGCATTGCTTCTGTTCAGCTCAGCCACAGTGCTGAATCTGCTCTTATCACTGTATACAAAAATGCTTGTGAGTTCAATTGGACCCACTTATTTGAAATATTGCAGATATTTATGCAGATATTTGCAACTAAAGTAGGAAGGAATAATTTCCCCAATATCTCTGTTTCCAATTGCTAGGTATATATTGAGATAGATGATAGATAGATAGATAGATAGATAGATAGATAGATAGATAGATAGATAGATAGATAGATAGGTAGGTAGGTAGGTAGGTAGGTAGGTAGGTAGGTAGGTAGGTAGGCAGGCAGGCAGGCAGGCAGGCAGGCAGGCAGGCAGGCAGGCAGGCAGGCAGGCAGGCAGGCAGGCAGGCAGGCATGCATGCATGCATGCATGCATACATACATACATACATACATACATACATACATAAACTATTTATTTAATGACCAACATTATTTTCTGGTTTTGCTGATATAAAGATAAAGGTTCCCCTTGCACATATGCGCTAGTTGTTCCTGACTCTAGTGAGAGGTGCTCATCTTGGTTTCAAAGCTGAAGACCTAGCACTGTCTGAAAATTTCTCCGTGGTCATGTGGCCAGCATGACTAAATGCTGAACATGGATGGAATACTGTTACCTTCCCACCAAAGGTGGTACCTATTTTTCCATTTGCATTTTTACATGCTTTTGAACTGCTAGGTTAACAGAAGCTGGGACAAGTAATGGGAGCTCACTCCATTATGCGGTACTAGGGATTCGAACCACCAAACTGCTGACCTTTCTGATCGACAAGCTCAGTGTTTTAGTCCCTGGCCACTGTGTCCCTATTTGCTGATATAAAGACTTCTCCAAATTGAGTGCCCTCTGGATGTATTTCACTTTCCCAAATTTCATCACTGTATGATTTTTGTGAGAAACTTTGAAGGTTAAAATATATGTACTTTCATAAAACAGGGAAATAAAGGTTGAAAGAACAAAAAACCTAATGGATTGATTGTGATCGATATGAATTTTGCTCACAAAATAATTATTTTACAAAAAACAGAGTATATACTGGTATTCACCTGCAACCTGAATATCTGCATAGAATCTGTTTTTTATTAAATAATTATTATGTGTGTTAAATTCATATTGATTACAATCAATCTACTCTGGGTTTTTTAATCTCAAATTTGTTTCCTGATTTATGAATGCTTTTGAGTCTGTTTTGAGTCCTTATTGACTCACTCAAATTATAAATCACCATATTTGCAATAAGCTATATCTCTGGAAAGCAATACATGGACTTTTGTTAAAGAACATCAGCTGTATCCCACCAATTTCCAAAACCAAAATATTTGTAAAGCATTGTCTTTACTACTGTTACTATGATAAGTATTAGGATAATGATAACTTGGTAATTTTGTAATGTCACATAACATTCAAACAATAGAAAATAGAAAGTCTTTAACAGCTGTCAAGGAATAATTAAATTTCAAATAGTATTTGCTTTTTTTAAAAAAAAGAAAATGTAAGTGGAGTTTGTAGTAATAGAATATAGTAATAGAATAAGAAGATACCTGTTGAAGAGTTACAATTCCACACTCTGATTTTACTTGTCGTGTGTGAAAATTATTGTTATAAATATTGACTTTTAGGTATATATTTTTCTGAAAATGAAAAGTGTCTAACACATTGCTTGGATTAATTACACATAATTTGGTAAAATATGTTTTTCTTGGGTAATGATATATGAACCCATTACTCAATCACAATAGGACCATTTAAATAAGGACTTTCTAATGTTGTTTTAGGTTATGAAGAGAAAAAATTGGGAAGCAATGATCTAACAATTTCTGCTTGGAATGGGTTCAAATGAAAAGTGGGGTTAAAATAGTTATTTACATGTATATGTATTGTTTCTGTACTGTTCATCTTCAAACTAATCAATGAGAAGGTTACCCCATTTAGATATTTTGGAAGTTTTACTCTTAACATATTCTGAGAGCACCATATTGAAAAGGCTGATCTACAATCCAACATAAATATTCAGAGGAGGTTGTTGTTGCTTGTGCCAAACCAACATTGTGACCCTATCTCAAAAGAGTCAAATACTAAGTTATGAAGCCAATTCAAATGACCATACTACATACTATAACAGAGACAATTATATTGTCATCAGTTTCATCACACACCTAGATCATTAGTAGTTTTGTTCTTGGTTTTTTTAAAAAAATCTACTTATCAAAGGAGATGAAGATATATTGCTTCCTGTCTTGTTGACATCAAAAGTCTAACAAACTGTAATAACATTTGGCAAGACACAGTCTCAGAGTTTTACCATCCTTCCTCTGGAACAGAATTTTAAATGTCTAAAGAAAGCTGATCTGTCCAGGAAATTAGTATCTCTTTTAACTTAGCATTTCAACATATCTTCACTTACCTTTGGATTCTGTGATGCAGCTACCAGTTTGGTGCCAGGTTTACATTAAGACAATTTATTACCTGTGGTGAAAAACAAGTGGCAATCCTTCCTTTAAATGCATTGAAGTTAACCACATTGTTTATTTGTTTCTTTCTTTATTTTTTGTGCAGCTCGACTTCCAGCAACTTTAGTAAAACCCTTTTTAAAAAAAAATACAATAAATAAGAAACAAATATAAAAAAAATAAAAGGTAGCAAAAATAACAGAACCTGGACAGGAATAAAAAGAAAGAAAGAAACCTACACAATCCAAAGGAGCTCAACTCAATGTTGTTAAAGTCCTGGGGAAAAAAACTAGCTATTCAAGTACTTTAGAATGCCAACAGGGTGCAGGGATCCAACTGAATCTCAGAGGATTCATTCCAGAAGACAGATGGAAGCCTTCTTGCAGGATCCTGATAAATGGGATTGTTTTATTTAAGGAACTCAGAGTGCACTAAACCCACCAGATTGAATTAGGTAGGCAGATATTATGGGAGATAGGTTGATTGAATCTTAATCAAGCTTTTCATGGGTCATTGATTTAGGATATTGTTGTGGCCTTTCAAAATTTTAAAAGCATGCAGCCAAAGTTCAACTACAAAACTGCCAAATTTTTAACGACATAATTTCTTAGGATTTTAAAATAATTTTAAACTTTGGAATTAGAATTGCTTCTCTCTTGGAGGCCTTGTCCCATTCCCAACCCCAATGCAAACTGACATGCAGTGGATTACCCCAAACCTCCCAGTCATGTTCTTCTGATTTCATTACAATGTCTTTGGAGAGCTTCACCACAGCTCTTCATAAGATTGGCAATATGAATTTCAGTATCTGACCACCTGTAATATCTGTTTAGGAGGCTCAGTAGCAGTGCATGTGGCCCATATAATAGCTTTATTTTCCAGGTATTATCCCTGCTTCCAGAATTTCAACATCTGCTGAGTGAAAAGAAAATGTTTCATTCCACCTTGTGGGAGGGCTAATTCTGTCTGGTCCTCTCTGACCACATTCCAAACCTCTGTCTCTAAGGAGTTTCAGGAAAAATTGCTGGTAGGTAAATGCAAGCATTAAACACCTATTCCTGTTAGAAAAGGGGTGCTGGAGATTGGTTTCATTGAGCCTGAACACTGAAGTGAGATCCAGGGAAGTACTTCTGTGCCAGAATAAATATGTCTGTATCTGAGCAGAGTTAACTGTTACTGAAAGAAATATAAAAATGTTCCAGATTTTGTTTTTGCTTAAAAAAAAATACTACTGTACCAAAAGCCATGCCCTGCATACATACAGCTTTTTATTTCAGAAGTCAGTTATATGTAATCTATCCAATCTAACAGAGTGGAAACAGTTCAGCTTCAGTGAGAAATTGTTTAATTCATTTCTCTACGTGACTACGGCAGCTCTTTAGAAAAGAAGAATGAAAGAAGAAGCTGCTACATCTAGAACAGACCAGGGGTCCATCTTAACTCAGCACTGGAAATCAAATTAAAGTCTTGTAGTCATGGTCTTTCCCAGTCTTACCTAACACTGGGTTAGGGTGAAAGTAGGATCTTCTCCAAAAAAGCAATATATAATATTACTGAATTATGTTTCTCAGCTCCAAAATATTACAGAAAGATTAAGGTAATACTTCTAATCAATGGCACTCTAGAAGCTTTGTGAAAAGACCAATTTTACCATTTTTTTTAGCTGAGCCTTCTATCCCACTTTACTTTAAAAACTGCAACTTAAAGAAAGTGAATTATTTGATTTTGTAAGTCAAAGGGATTCAACAAAATGATTCTGTCATGGTTCCAAATAACATCCAAAATTAAATCAGAATCCAAGGCAATGTATTGCTCAAAGTTCCAATTTATTAAGAGAGTCATGTTGGGACATCTGTGAAAACCGAATCTGAAGGCTTCTCGGTTTTCCCAACCCAGATGAAAGCTCAAGATCCTGCCCCCACACTCATCACATGGCCCAATCTTCCACTGCTATGTTGCAGTTTCCACCCATCCAGTTCTAGCCAAGTGCAGAGCTGTAGAGACAAAGGATGATCTTGGCTTCTAGAAAGGAATTTTATTTTGACAACATCACATTCTACTCCTTACTATTCCCCCTCCCAATTTCCCCCTAATGAAACAGCATAGTAGAATAGAATATTAGTGTGTCAGGCCAAAGATACCAAAAGGAACCAGCTGCAGGCCTGACAGATTCCTACCTACGAAATAAATTAGAATGTGAGAGTTGAACCACGTCTTTTCTCTTCTGAATTTTTTGTCTTGGCTTTCATTGACTATACATAATAAAAGAGAAATGGAATGTCCCTTCTCTGCAGAAGCAATCTTCCCTCAAATTTTTCCATTGGTCTATGAATTCTGTGGCATTTTTTTTTTATTGGTCCTTATTTCCAATCCTATCCAGCTAGATTCAGATTAGCAGTGCAGTACAGAATAACTTGTTTATGGTGGAAGGGAGTTGGAGTAGAATCATACCTTCAGTTTTGAAATTCTATCATAGTGACTGTGATAGCATTTTGTTTGGGTTCCCCCCCTCCCCCCCAAAAAAATCTCCCTGACCTTTTTTCCTCTTAGTGAACCCGAAGTCAATTTTTAAAGTGAGAACTATTTGGTGTTTTCCTTTGGGGAAAACCGAAGAAAAAATATTTCTAAGAATACTTAAAAATTATATTATACTGCACTAAAATAAAGATGTACTATAGAAACCAGTGTGTAGAAATAAAGCTTAGTGACACACTGCAAAATAAATTCAAGTCTTTAGCTTCCATTAGCTGAGATAAGAGAAAAATTCCAGGATTCTGGCAGCTGCTTTCCTGCCCCTCCCCCCCTAATCCCACCCCATCTTTATCTTCCGCAGTCTGTTTTATCTAAATTATTAAAATTTAAGAAACATTTCTTAAGACATTTTAATGACAATCTAGGAAGTTATGTCTATTCTATATTGATCGGGGGGGGGGGGGAAATGACCTTTTGGAGTTCCAATCTAAGAAATATTGCAAATAGTAGGATGCTTGTATCTTTTGTAAATTTGTATTATCCTATTCCTTTTCTAAATTCCATGAAATTTCCAGATTTCAACTTTGTTAATCCCTCTATAGATTTTAAAAAGAGAGTTAATGTTACTTATGATTTCACCTTTTCCATTTTACTTTTCTAAACAGACTAATAAAGTTAATTTTAATGAAGTATGTTATTTATTTCATTTTAAAGATTTATAGAATGTTCATTTCTGGGTTGACTTCCTTTCTCAGATGATCTCATTCTGCCATCTACTGTTGTGCAAAAAAATAACAAGATGCTTAAATGAATGTCCCATTTTTTTTAATTAGAAGACTATAATTAAGTGTCCAGTGTAAAAAAAAAACTTTTTCTTTGTTGAACTGTGAGCAAGTTTAAATCAAGCATGTAACAGTTCATTCCTTGTGTTTTTTTAAGGAAATTTCATCTTTAAGTCTCCAAAAATGCTTTTTCTTTTCTTATTTATATATCATGGAAACCTGTTTTGGAGAATGCACATTCATAAAAAATCATGTAGCTGTTAAAGTTTTCATTTTTGCAATGCTATGCACAAACCAAAAAAAATGTTTCAGGCAAATTTGGGAAGAATTAGATCTTGCCAACAGTAATGGTGTATTTAAACTGATTCTGTTGGGCATGGGCATGGCCACTTTTCATATGGATAATAAGTAAGTAAATAATTTCTTGTTCTTAAGTACTTGCTGATAGTAAAACTTCTCATATTGTCTTCTAAGTTCTTCTGGCTATAGCTATTGTCTAACTAGATCTTCCTGCCATTATTTTTATTGCTACCATAATTAGAATTTTGCTAATAATTGCCATGTTTTGTTCCAATTGAGAAGAATAGCTAGAACAATCATATCATAAATATGTTGTAGGAAGTTATCACCCAGCCCTTTCCCAGAAAAATGAAATATCCTAGGAAATATTGAAAAAGCAGAATATTTCTCTGGATGTGAAAAGAAAGAAACATGTTTTAAAAGACAGAATAGCTGCCTGTAGCTTCCTGCCCATCCCTCCTTTTGTCAGTGGGCCATTAAGAAGGCCAAGCTAGTCCACTTTACATAATAAAGGCTTCTCCACTGCAGCTGCAGGGGGGATGGGATTAAAAGCATGATAATATTGGCCTTTACTCAACTGACCACATGGCATCTGAGAACTCAACCAAACCTGGATTCAAAACACAGCCTAGAGAGTTGCCCCTGCATGGCCCCATGGGAGTCTAACAACCAATCAGAATACATTTCTTACACAGGAACAGGAAACAGAGAAGTGGGACTGAACAGGTTATAAAAAGCCTAGCAAGCCCCTCCCTCAGCCCTTCTCTTCTTCTCCACCAACATTGAAGCATGTGATCACCTTTTCTGTTCAGGACTCAAGCCATGTGATCCTGTCCAACAATAAACCATCTTTCCAAGCAGCCTCCATGTCTCCAGTGTCTTTTTCCCCACTTGGAGCCGAACCCAGAAGGACATTTCTTTCATCAATGTGAAAAACTCAAATGCAGGAAAAGCATGAAACTACAATAAGCAAGGATGTTTGTTTCCTTTTTTTCATCAGGCTGTACTGAAAATAAGGGGAGCCTAGGACACAACATTCTTTCTCCTCTTGCTGTTTTTGAAAAAGATTTGTATCAGATAAACAAAAGGTATCATGCTATTTAAAAATACGATACATGCACTGCCTATTTTAAGGTTTGAGAGCATGTATGATGTGTTAACACTGAACATCTGCTGTAACTCCTCCACTCTTATGTAGGCAAGCATGACTACTCTCTAAATTCAAAATGACTCATCGTGTGTTTACCCAGTGCTTTAAAAATGTGATTCATGTAGAGACTATAGAGCATCTGCACATTGTGTACAGCCAAAATCTAGCAAGGAGCTTACTGGACCAGTATATAACAAAATTGCAAAAAAAAAAGATAAAATTGAGGCCCAAATAATTCTGTGGATATGACATTTTGAATTATTATAAGATCTGAACTATCAACAAGCTATTGTTGATTATACTCACATGAAGATGCACATACTCTTCATTACTATTGATATCTTGAAACTGAAAGACATCTAGGAAATGAAGAGCCTTCCCTTAAATGCTTCCCCAGTCATTTTGCATGGGGTGCAAACTAGCCTCTCCCCTAAGGTGACCAGATTTTCAGATTGGTAAAGAGGGACACCGTTGACGGGGGAGGGGGGGGCTTGATTAAAAATTTTATATTTTGTCAAAAGGTCACCCCAGGACACTGAAACCATCATAAATACGAATCTGTTGCCAAACAAAATTTTGATCACGTGACCATGAGGATGCTGCAACGGTCGCTAAGTGTGAAAAATGGTCGCACGGTCGCTAAGTGTGAAAATGGTCATCAGTCACTTTTTTAATAGTAAGTGTTTGGTCTAGTGATTAAGGAAACCATCTCTAAACTGGTTTACATAAAACTGGGATAGCGTGATTTCTATTCCCATCTTAAATTTGAAAGCCAGCTTGGTGACTTTGGACCCATCACACTTCTCAGCCCAAGCCAACCCACTTTATAGGGTTGCTGTGGGGAAAATAGGAGTAGGAAAAAGTATTGCAAATGTTACTGACTTATTTATAAAAAAATAAATGTGTGATAAAAAATAAACACATAATAATAAATAAGATACAATTCCTTAAATACACTAAATAAGTATTCTGACCTCTGTTTTCAGAAATTGCAGGATTTTGCCAGCTTGTGGAAAGCATGAGAATCAGGGCCATTCTTGCAATGGAAGACAGGCTGTTCCATAGGAAAATCTCTTCCATAGAAAATATCCACTATCAGCCCCCCCCCCCCCCCTAATGTTTCCTGATATATAGAGACCATTAGTTTGTGCATCCTGGCTGCCTGGCAAAAAAAATATCTGAGAAAAATGGTTCCCTGGATATCCAGGCTTCTAATTCTAGACATAGAACTGGATCAGCAACTTGAACGATGCTTAGAAATATCCCTGCAAGTAGTCTTTCCATACCAGCTGAAGTTTCTGAATGATTTTCATTGGCAGCCCCATGTGGAAGAAATTGCTCAAAATCCAGTCACAAATACTTGTTTTTTTAAATATTTATTTATTCATCAATCAAATATATACAAATAATTTAAATAAATCAATTTATATCCTTCTTCCCCAACCTAATTCCTAATTCAGACCAATTTGAAATATTGAGATAAATAAATATCTATCTGGGACTGGATATAAAAAAAACTATAGAATTCAAAGATATCTGCATTACATTCCAAATTTAGCCCAGAATTTCAAGAAAATTTATCCAATATTTCAGTGAAATAGAGGACATGATGAAACCAACCATATCATAGTTCTAGAATTAACTCTCAATAAAAATTTTAAACAGTGTCCTACAACAGTTCCCAGTAGACATTTAAAAAATGTATCAAATTTAATTCTATCTGTGAAATGTTCAGAAGGCACTTGTTTTGTATTTACCTCTTGATAAATAATATATTCTTCCTGCCTTCCAAATTGCCATGACACAATATATTTCAATTTCAGAACAAGATCATCAACTAATCTAAAATGAATCCAAATATTAGCTTCAGTTGAGAAAGACACAAAGCTCATATATCTTCTGCTTGTTCAAATATGGAAGATTAGATACACAGCGGTAGCTAATAACTTTTCATCACTATCTCCTTTGGAATTCATGACAGTTATTTCTAGTAATCTGGACTGTTGGTGAAATTCAAGAAAACTAAGAAAGTAAATATAATTGAATAATGGAATTATTGTTGTGGAATTATACTAGAAATGAATATAGTAACAGCTATTGACTTTAAAGAGTATTGATAAAAGTATATTTTTCACCACAGCAGAAAGAATCATAATTGAATTTTATTGCTGTTCTTGATACCTTTTTATTGTTTTAACATCACATCACTTCTTATAAATGACAGAATATGAATCTTCAAATAAAATTTGAAGATAATAGATATAAAATTTGAAGATAATAGATATAAACAATGACTTTCAGTGATAAGAGCTTGTCTCTTCAGCATTATTTTGTTTTTGTTTTAATAGAAATATGGTTTATATGACTACAAATGTAAGATCCACTTTTAGGCGGTGATTGATAAACTGACTGACAAGCCTTAATCAACAACCTGTAGTTTGTCCATTTAATTGAAGACCCTAATGTAGAGATGGCTTAATCTACTCAAGATATGCTAGAAGTAATCCAAGCACTTGATATCTGGTTCCAAATCTTTATTCAGAGACATATGAATATATTCTATCAATGAACAGAATAAAGCTCTGTAGCCCCATAGATTGACTACAGTTAGCAATTTATTTGTCTTTTGATTGCTTGTTTGCCTGCCTGCTGCTAGATTAGAATGCAATTTCTAAGAAAACTAGATGTGTAGAGGAATACAAAGAGTACTGAATTACAATAAAATTACAGCATTGATTTTAGAACTATAGTTTGGTTTTTCCAAATACATTTCTTTAATGTTATTGTTTTAGAACAAAATGTACACAAAAATCCTACAATGTAAACCTTCTAAACCAAATTTTCCAGTAGATTGAAAGGGATTAGTGCAAAAAGGAGGAATCTTTGTAAGAAAATATGTTTCTTATTTTTGAATCTGTAGGAACTGATTATGTGCATTGAGACAGAATTGATATCATTAAATAATAAGCTAGATCAATTATCTAACAATATTTTTGTAGCATACCAAATAGTGTTAGTGGAGACTCAGAATTGGAGATAGAGAGATGCCCTAAAATGAAAACCCTGTTCCACTTTGATATCTTTAATTATGCAATTGCTGAATCGCTCATGACTAAATCAAGCAGCACTGAATGTTATGTATTTCTCCAAACAAATTGGTTTTGATCTGTTTTTTGTCTTAAGACTGAAGCAGAAGTCTGAATTAAATTACCATTTTCACATGTAGTAGAAAGAACAAGAGAACAGAAAAAAGGCAAAGAAAAACCCTACTCCACACTTTCGATTAAAACAATAAAGTTGTTTTCCTTTTGCCAACAATAGCAAAATGTTACCCTGTTGTGATATCTCCTCTTTTTAGAAAGTCATGCCACAATAGCTGTGAAATAAAATTAAAAAGTGTATTTTTGTTTCTTAACTACATACTCATGAAATGAATTTGAGCCTTTTTCTCCTACCCATTTCCCTCTTAATGGCTCTATGCCATCACCTTACAATGGATCAAACAAATATGGAATGACATTTGACCTATTTAAACATGCACTAATCACTTCAAGTATGCTAGCTTTAACTACAGTCATCTATTGGGAAAAACATGTCAAAATATTAATGACATAGAAACCTTGATAAAAATGCCACTATTCACCTGCTCACACTTTTTTCTTCCCATTCAACAGTCCCTAATTTTACAAAATTCATTATACAGATTTCATTAATTTTATTAGTTTTGAAACTGGCAGCCGCTCAGCTCTGACAGTTTTTCCATTCTAAGCATATGCTGCTTCTTGCTTTTTCTGTACAGAACTACCTGGTCTGGCCTATTAAATTTCTTTATATATGAAAGGTTTGATTTTTTTGCTTTGTATTTTGCTTAAAGTATTTATGCATGAACTCAGAATATTTTTAAAAGTATAATTAGTTCAGCAAAAGATTTTAAAAAGCATTACATTTTAGAGACTAATGCAGATTTTAGAAGAAATAATCACTATAGACAATTACGATAAAAGCAACAAAATCTTATACAATCTTAAAGGCTAATACATGTATCATGTTGTCAACTTGTATGCACTAGACGTCATTTTATCAGAGACCAAATGCCATCCTAGGAGTGCTGCCTACATGCAGATATACTTTTACATGCATATTGTCAAACCCAGTCTATTCATATAGGCGTAATGGGATATTTAAAAATGTAAAACAGTTATAAGTAATGAGAACATACAGAAATGAAAAATAAAATTATGAGATTGTAATTACATTAAAGTTTATATGTATCTAAAATCAATTTAGCAACTATTTATGAAGGGTTAGCTTTAATCCTGTTGAGGGAAACAAATACCTCTATTTTTGTTAAGATACTTTTTGCATGTACCGTGATTAAAACCCATTATTTTGTTTAAGGCCAAGTATCTTTTCTTTTAGAATTGTAGGACAATTCCACATATTCTTTTCAGATATAAGATCCACTGGTTCATTTAGACTCTTTCCCCAGATAGTGTTACAGACTGAAACATTCAGCCTATCCTCTAAATGATTTTTCTTTCCAGCTTTTATTTGAAATATCTGATTTCTTTCTGTTTTTCAGGTTATTTTTCAACTGAGATGTCCCTGATCACATACAGTCAGCCCATTTAAGCTCAGTGCTGTTACACATCCTCAAACCTAGAACACTCTTGGGAGATGTCAGTTCTTTGTAAAATTATTGTTGCTTTAGATCAACTTCCTTATATTTCTGTTCTGTAATAAATCCTTGGTGCCCTTCTTTGCCACCTCTTGAGATAGAAGAGGTTAATAGTACAGCCAAGAGTGTATTGATAAAACTGAGTTTTACAAAGGCTGGAATGGGAAGAAAAGCTGGCATAAAATAATATGGTGAAAGTAAGAAAGGCATTTTTGTAGACAAACTATATTTTGAAGATATTTAGCACTGGATATAGATTCAATTCGGACATATTCTAATCTTTCACATAAAGCATGTGATGACTAAATGTTTCCTAACCAAACATTCAAGTAACTTTTGATGGTACCTAACCATTAAACATAACCAATATTGTACAGGCAGAGAAAACTTTCAACTTTCAAGATATGAAACCAGCCAATGCTTCCTTCACACACAGACAAAAACCTGGATAAATGGCCATTGTGGAAACTATTTAGTCAGAACACAGTATTGTGTATTTTGACAATATGTAACATGGCAACATATTAGAAATATCTCTTGTGATCAGACAACATATTGCTGAAAAATTTGAAGACTAGTGTCATGACAGCAGAGACACAATTCTGCTGGACAAATCTTATGTTTTGTTTAGATTGACAGAATAATAGAATGAAGTGGAAGTACTATAGACTTCAGTGCAGCATTTGATAAATATAGCCATATCTGTCTTCTTGAAAAATGGAACAGTATGGAATTGATGATGTACATACCAGATAGATGGATCATTGACCAAACAACTGCCCCCACCTATCATCTTTAATGGATCTATGTTTACAGGGCAGGAGGGATGTATAGGGCAACCCAAAGTTCTGTCCTAGCCTCAGTGCCCTTCACATTTCATAAATGACTTAGATGAGAGGATAGAAATAATTTTTTGTAGGTGACAAATTTGTAGATGTAGATGGTAACCTCTCAGAACATACTGTAGGTCCAACTTCAAAAGGGTACGCTTGGAAACCAGGTTCCATACAGCAATATGAGGTTCAATTGTGAAAAATAAAAATTATACCCTTTGAACTTTGAACCAAAATCAGATGCATCAGCATTAGATATGTGGCACCTGGATTGGCAGCGATGCTTTTGAGAATGATCTAGGTGTCTTGTAAACTACAAATTATGTATGAATGCTGCCACTCTCCAAAAAAAACTAATGAAATATGAAACTGTATCAACAGATGTATAGTGTCAAGTTTATAAGAAATAATAATTCTGCTGTATCTTGACCTGGTTAGACAGTATCTAGAATATGATGTACATTTATTGTTGCCACAATGCAAGTATGATTTGGAGAAATGGTAGGGCTTCAAGGCAGAACAACAAAGAGGTTAAGATGCTTGGCAACTGAAGCCTACCAAGAGCAGTAAAAGGAACTGGCTATCAAAGACTAAAGCAACAAAAGCTAAGGAGAGGCATTATAGCATTTTTCTGATTCTTTTGAACGCTTGTCACAGGATATGGATTTACTCCCCGAACCTTGAGGATAGTAGATAATGAGAACCAATGGATTGAAATTTTACAGAAGAAAATCAAAACTTAAAAGAGTAGTTTATTGACTATGAGAGCTATTAAATAGTGGATCAGCCAGTTCCTTGGAACAGTGTGAATTCATTTTTTTTCCTACTGATTCTGTGGGCGTGGCTTGGTGGTGTGGCAGGGGAAAGATACTGCAAAATCCCCATTCCCTTCCCACCCCAGGGGAAGGATATTACAAAATATCCATTCCCACCCCACTCTGGGGCCAGCCAGAGGTGGTATTTACCAGTTCTCTGAACTACTCAAAATTTCCGCTATCAGTTCTACAGAACCTGTGATAACTTTCTGAATTTCACCCCTGCCTTGGAGTCATGAGTCACCATGACCCGTCAAAACCGCGTTCCACAAAAGCGCGGTCGACGAAATCACGTATGTGACGTCATCACAATGCGACGAAAAAGATCGAAAAATTGAAATAAAAATTAAATTACAGCAAGCCGATTCACATAAAGGTAAGAGTTAGGTTAAGGGTTAGGGTTAGGGTTAGGTTAAGGGTTAGGGTTAGGTTTAGAGTGTTAGCGTTACGTTTAGCGTTAGGTTAAGGGTTAGCGTTAGGTTTAGAGTGTTAGCGTTACGTTTAGCGTTAGGTTAAGGGTTAGCGTTAGGTTTAGAGTGTTAGCGTTACGTTTAGCGTTAGGTTAAGGGTTAGCGTTAGGTTTTTCATTAGGTTAAGGGTTAGGTTTAGGGTTAGGTTTAGGGTTAGGTTAAGGGTTAGGTTTAGGATTAGGTTTAGGGTTAGGTTTGGGGGGGTTAGGGTAAGGTTTTCGCTTTATTTTTACATTTTTCGATCTTTTTCGTCGCGCTGTGATGACGTCACATACGCGCTTTCGTCGACCCCGATTTTGTCGTCCGCGGTTTTGTGGTGGAACCATGAGTCACTAGATGATAAGTTATCACTAGATATTTTCCGACAGGGTAGTCATTTGTCTGGAATAGTCTGAGCATTTCTATCTTAGGTAAAGACCTCCACAATCCTTTCTAACCCTGTAATTTTATGAACAGTTGCTTTATTGGGGAGATGGGCAACATATATATTAAACAAACAAATATTCTGATATATTGTTTTATTTTCACCTGTGTGAATTTAGGTTTGGTTTTGGTTTTGTCTGCTTTTATTCATCTTGTTTCATTTTTTGGAAAAGTTTTGAAAACTTAAAACCACTTGAAATAATTTAATTCAATTGATGGCTACCTGTTGCTATAACT
This sequence comes from Thamnophis elegans, assembly GCF_009769535.1. Taxonomy (NCBI): domain Eukaryota; kingdom Metazoa; phylum Chordata; class Lepidosauria; order Squamata; family Natricidae; genus Thamnophis; species Thamnophis elegans. The sequence continues at coordinate 36,266,353 of NC_045550.1, read as the reverse complement.
TACCAATGTTTTATTAGTGTACTATTTTTTCAGACAGAGGGCATGCTAAATAAGAATAAAACCCCAAAAATGTAAAGGAAAATATTTTCCTGATTTCTCTGCTTAGTCAGCCAATTTTTTCATAATCATTTACTCAGTAGAAATCTGAGTTCCATTTGCAATTTAATATAATTTTCTAATCAAAAATGAAAACATTCTTCTTGTGATAATGTTAAAATTAATGTTCTTTTCCATTCTTTCAGGGATTTATCATTTGTTTTAAATCATTTAGCCAATGCTATCCAGAACACTTCTGTCAGTTAATTCACTTAATCCTGGTTATACAAAAACTAATGCAGGGAATGATTTTTCTCTTTCTAAATCTTTATCCTTGGTCAAATTATAGTTTTATATCATTGTTTTACATAGCCCAATAATGTGTTTTTCAACGTGTAGTCCTTAAAAATGCAATTAACCAGATATAATCCAGATGCACACTAAATGTATATGGCAGGAAATTCTTTGCAGTCCTGTTTCGCATGTACTATTAGTTTATAATTACTGCTATTCATCATATTTTTTACTATCAAGGTTTCCCTTTTTTTCGCAGAGTATTTTACAGGTGTGTAGATTAAGCTAAAGCCAGGTAGTTGTTAAGTTCTCTGATCAACATGAGCTCTATCTTGCATTATATATAACTATAGTAGATACCAAAGAGAACTACTTCTCAAAACAACTACCAAAACAAGCAAGTACTGGACATTTTTATTAATCTATATATTTTAATAATGTGTTTTCTTCTGGGGCATTTGGATAATATACTATATGTTAGACTGTGAAGTATAAATAACTAGACTCAATTTTAGTGCTTCATGCTTAAGACTTTTTCTGGAAAAAAACCTATCTCTTTGAAGAAGTCTGGAAAAGTAAAGGAAAAATAAGAGGAAAAGCAACAGCAGAGTGAATTGAGTCAATTATAATTTCAATGGGTGTAACATTTGAAGACATGAAGGACCAGGTTAGGGTCAGATTATCATAAAGGAAATCTATGTAGCACTAGGAGTCAACAGTGACCTGATGACACATAATCAATCAATTCTCATCAGATCTAATTGGATCAATGGTCAGGGAAAATGGATTATAGTTCAACAAATAGTGTTGTCTTCCTGGAAGGCACCCAAACAGACAAGAGTGTGAGAGACCACAGTAAAAGCCAAAAATTACACAAAAAATATGCCATGAGAATATGTCATCACAAATAGTATATGTAGCTCAATGAAATGAATGCTATTATGCTGTGATTTTTTTAAAGAGTGTACAGTATATGAATAATATGACATGACAAAATACACCATATTCTTATTCTGATTGAATAATCTATGTTCTATGTTCTAAGTCTCTAGTAGACTAAAGGACTGGCTTGTGTAATTGTATCATTACTTAATTATATAATGAAGGCTGACCTAGAAATAAATATTTCTAACTTATTGCAGGTGTACGTAACACAAACATAGGCTATAGACATATTACCTTTAAATGACAGCTAGTTTTGTTATTGCATGCTAGAAGAAATGTGTCATAGCTTAGGCTCTTTTGCACATGTATGATGAATTAAAATGCAAATAGTTCTTTTATTAAATATTTTTAATTTCATTTTAATCAAGTGGCTGTAAATGAGTACTAACAACTACTCAACTAATAGTCCCAGAAAGATTTTTCCTGTGAAGCATAATATGTTTACATAACTCACAATTTTGCAATCATTTCAGTATATTATTATCTTGATGTCAATTCTTTTTAAACCTAATCCAATATTTTAATAAGAAAATTCATTTTACTTGAAAATCAAAATAGGTAGCAGAACATAAACAGAGGAAGAATTAATATTAAGGCAACATACTAGTGCAAAGTCAACATATAAAGTGCACAAAATATAATTTGAACCCAATTGCTTTGGGCTTGACTGAGAACGCTGAATTGATTGCAGGGCCATGAAAATTCTTCAAAATATGATTTGCAATATGTGAAAGTATGGATAAAGCTCCTGGGTTCAAATTAACAAATCAAACACTTTTGCCCATGATTTCATAAATTGCTTAAGCTTTATAAATTCTTCCCCAATACACAGGCATGCTATATAAAAAGCAGCATACAAAGCCGCTGTAGGAGAATATAAAAAGGTAGGGCTGATTTAATGATTCAAGGAGAAATGCTATGAGTATATTCCTACCATTGCGAATATTTTGCTAGTTTTGTATTTTGCTCATCCTTTCTCATTCTACTCTTCTATTAATCAAACATTGCTATCTAGGAACACTATAGGAACTCATCTATTTTTTATTTTTAAACATGCAGACCTGGTTTAATCTTCTCAAGCCAATGGGTATTTTAGAATACAATAATCCTTGTCTTTCACATTGCTTCAAATGTGTAGTTCTAAGTTCAATAAATTATATACAAAATTATGCGTTCCTGCACTGTTCTGGCTGCTCATCTGTAAAAACATGCAGATTTTGAAAAAGTTGTGTCAATGTTCTGTTTGGGCTTTTTTTTTTTAAGAAAAAAAATAAGATGCTAAAATTTGGTTTAATTTGTTTATTATTTGGAGAGGGGAGGGGAGAAGAGGAGAGGGGAAGGGAGGGGACGGGACGGGACAGGACAGGAGAGAAAGATGTTTGGAATAAGCTGATAGCAGTTGTCAATATGATGATCAAAAGATTGCTTATCAGTAAGGGAGAAGTAGAACAAAAGAAACATGAGATGGTTTTCCTGAAGCACTCTGCCCAGCTGGGATTCCCTTCTTTACAGCTCATAGGGAGGCAAAAACTGTGGGAAGGATGAGAGATGGAAAAGATTCTAGGTATTACTAAATAAATTCATAAAGAAAGAGAGGGAGTAAGCTTTATCAACTTCAAAATTGCCCAGTATCTGGAAAGGGATGAAGGGTTAAAAAGCTAAAAAGAAGAGAAGCAAATTGGAAACACAACCCAAAACAGGGATAAGACAGTCAGAAAAAGCTAGAATTTGCAGTGACCACTTTGCCAAAGAGGAGAGAGTTGGTTTAAGTATCTGCTTAAGGGTGCATTGTACCTTTAAGGAGATTGCTCTATTATGTGAGGGAAAGAAAAGGCCATAGTTCTCAGCAGGCTTCTCTGCAGGATACAGAGAGATTCATGTCATTGAGTTTAAGAGCTTACATTAAAGTTACCACTTTTCCAGTCTGCTACTGTCTATATATCTGAATGGTTATTTTTCTCTAACGCCAATAGTGAAGTCCTAGGTTTTTCATACCAGAGGTTTAGTATTGAGTGTCCCAGAATGGATACAGCCCTGCTCCCAGAAGATTTGATATCTTTGGCTTTTTGAAATACACAGGAGCTGAATTAAATCCTGCTTAAGAGAACTTTTGGGGAAATAGCTCCTTGCTTCTTAAAACCAGTTTCTGTGATATGTTGACCAAACATTAACAAAAATCATCCATCCATATCTGAAAACTTTGAGCTGGCACAAAGAAAAGTTAATGAGAACTTATATCCAGAGGTGGGCTGCTCCCTGTTCGGACCAGTTCGCCTGAACCAGTTATTCCGATTCTGCATGGTTCAGAGAACCAGGAAATTGGCCCACCAGCTGGTCCTGCCCCACCTGTTTTTCACACTGTTTTGGGGCCATTTTCAGGCTGTTTCTCTGGCCAAAATAAGCCTAAAAATGGCCTGAAGATGGCTCAAAAGATGCCCCAAAACCAGGCCATTTTGGGACCATTTCTAGGCCATTTTCAAGTTATTTTTACAGCCCAAATCAATCTAAAAATGCCTGAAAGCAGCCTGAAAGGTAGGCTGAAAATGGGTTGAAAAATGGCCAAAAAACAACTTCAAAATAGCCATTTTAGGGCTGTTTTCCAGCTTTTGGGGGGCCAAAATCACCTACTGCTCTGCATCACATGCAGGTTTGCAAAAGCAAAAGATCGCACAATATATCATAATATGTCACGTGACACAATTGAGTTTGACACCTGCGATTTATGGGATTCTGTCCTTATTTTTGATATTATCAGCAAGAAAACATGATGGCTTTGGAATTAGAAAAAAAATCATTCGCCTGACAAAATGTATTGCATATAAATGATAGAGTGAAATCAATGTTCGCTTATAATTCATCTTATTTTTCCTGTAGGATTATGATGTTGCTCATACTGAGCTCACTTCATGCCAAGTTATCATGGGTCCTTCTGACATAAATAATAAAATGCGTAATAAATAATATGTGTTTATCATTTAGTAAATGGCCTCAATGCTGAGGAAGTAGTCAATCAGCAGCACCTATCACCCTATCTTTCAATTGTTCTTTTTTTTTTTTAAGTTGAAGCTCTGAATCTAGAAGAAAGTAGGTTATTTTGAATAATGAAATATAATATAGCTTTCTGCTCTCCTGACTGCTGTGCCAAATGAAACATGAAGCATAATCTGTGAGAAGGTTTTTACTCTGCTGATCCTGTGATGGAGACTTCAGCAGATTCTTTTAGCCATACGCAACAGCACTATATTAGAAAACGGGGAATGGAGGATGTCACCTATCTGCATTATAAGAATCACAAGCATTATGAAGAGGAAGGTGCCTGTGTAAGGGGCAGAGGTTTGCAAAAAGTGTAATGAAGCATGAAGGGGGTCTACATTGCCATTTGGACACTCTGAATCCAGAAATATATCACAAAAACAATGAGTACACACATGGGCTCATAAAATGAGCTACATGTAATAATGTATCTCTTTTTCGGTTTTTCTTAGTTATCTCAGAATCCATATGCTATTGATTCATTGTTTCATTTCCCTTTGTAAGCTTGCAATGAATTATTACAAAGAAACAGGTGTGCGATTAAACTAGGTGACCTTATCATTTAGTGGGAAGTAAGTCCAAAGAGAAAGAACACTATTTTATGTGTTGACACTGTAATATTTTTGTTTAACTCTATCTCTTGGGAATTGCAGATTGATTATTCCATACACTGATTTCAAAATCCTTTTTCTGTGGTGTGTGTGTGTGTGTGTGTGTGTGTAGATATAGAGATAGATTGTTTGTGTGTGTGTGTGTGTGTGTGTGTGTGTTGTGTGTCAGAGGTGATTTCCTACCAGTTCGCACCTATTCGGTAGAACCGGTTCATCAAATCTACCGAACCAGTTAGAAGAGGTTCCACCAGTGGACCCGGAAAGCAGGCCACACCTACAGAAGAGGTTCCAAAAATCCACCACTGGTCCTTGGATATGATTATTCTACACTGTCATGCTCATATTTATAAAACTCAGTGACTCTGTGAAAGGTAAGGATGACTACTGTGTTTGTGGTGCAATCAGAACATTGCGTGTGTTGAAGTTGTTTTAACGCAAACCAAAGATTCCTTTTAAAAAACAAGTTTACATCATATTCTTATGCGTGCCAGTGCTTTGTGTGAGGTAATTTAAGGTGGTTCTGACAAGTGTCGTCGGCAGCTTCATATCCAGATACATGGGTGGCAAGCCACTCCCATTCGGTCACATGGGCGGCAAGCCACTCCCACAAAGGAGGCCACACACACAGAGTAGGTTTGAACAATTTTTGAGACCCACCACTGGTGTGTGTGTGTGTGTGTGTGTGTGTGTGTGTGTGTGTGTGTGTGTAGGTAGGTAGGTAGGTAGGTAGGTAGGTAGGTAGGTAGGTAGGTAGGTAGGTGGATGAATGTATGGATGATAGATAGATAGATAGATAGATAGATAGATAGATAGATAGATAGATAGATAGATAGATATAGACAGACAGACAGACAGACAGATAGATAGATAATGCCAAATATAAGATGCAAAATATATAAAGTAAATTCTACTGACATTATATCTTGATGCACCCTGAAATAATAAAAATATATCCAGTTTTATTATGTGAAAGAAAGATATTTTGGCACATAACTGAGGAAGTAGGACAAAATCACTACCCCCTTTTTTTGGCTTATCAACTGTTAATAGATTGGTAATTCCCAGTGCTAAGCTATTGATTTAAAAAAGAAAAGTATTGCCTTGTAGTTTTTTCAATGGACAAATAAGCTTGTTTTAAAAATGAAAAAAAACCCTCAACAGCAACTTTTCAGAGAAACTTCACACTTCAGGAAAAGATGGGTAGCATCTGGAGGCAGACAAGATTAATTTGGTTTTTAGTGGATAATATAATACTTATCTCTTCTAGTTAGGCAAATTTTATAGTAATGAGCAAGGAAACATTGTGTATCAAGAATATTGTTTAAATTTACCTACCCTCAAGAAGTAGGTACAGTTCATTGGCTGATAGTCACTAGTCACTGCTCTCTCAACACAGTCTTTCTCAAAGAGTTGCAAGAGAAAATTTGTAGAAGATTTAAAAGCTACTAAATGGACTCCCTGGAGAAAAGAATTAATAAAGGAGGCATAGGAAGACAAGGCATTACATTAAAAAGAATAGCAGGGAAAGCAGATAATAACAAGCCCTAGCAATGGCTAAGAGCAGGAAAGTTGAAAAAAGAGGGGCTAATGCTGGCTGCACCAAACCTTAAGAACAAATGTATACAAAGCCGGAAATGAGAATGCAGCAACAAATACCAAGTACCACCTCTGCAAAGAAGCTGAAGAAACAGTGGACCACCTGGTTAGCTGATGGAAATAAATTGCACAGACTGACTACAAACAATGGCATGACAAAGTAGCAGCCAACATCAGCTGTCCTTTGCATTGAAAGATCTGCAAGAAATATCATTTACCTGCAAGCAAGAACTGGTGAGATTGTAAAATAGAGAAAGTCATAGAAAATCAAGATACTATAGTGCTCTGATACTTTAGTCTTTCAAATGGAAAGACCTGACAAGTAACATTTGGATGGTAGACATCTCAGACTCAACAATTGTCAATAGGAAAGACAGAATTCTGAATAATGGGCATTGCAATACCTGGAGATAACAGAATAGAAGAGAAACAACTGGAGAAGATAACAAAATAAAAAGATCTACATGAATGATTGTAGCAAAAGAAAGCAAAGATAGTACCAATAGTCATAGGAACTTGGATGAAATCCCAATATCTGGCGCACCACTTTAACACCGTCAGCATTAATAAATGCACCATCAGTCAATTGCAAAAGGGAGTTTTACTTGGAATAGTTTACATCCAATGAACACACACACACACACACACACACACACATGGAAATATGTTTTCATAGACAATCTCAAACATGCATGCATGCATGCATACATACATACATACATACATCAAATATTGAATTCTGCTTATCTCAGATCCTTGGAAAGAATTAAAAAGATGGACAAAAATACCAGTCTGGACATCTGACTGACTATGAGATAATAACATCCCAACAATACTGTAATTAATAGATAACAACTCTAACTAAAAAAATAAAAAATATTACTTAAAATGCCAAAGTGATTAAAAATCTTCTAACTCAATGACAAGCAAGTTCCCTTGGAGTAGAATTCCAGAATTAGGAGACTAACACTAAAAAAGACCTATTCTCTTTGATCCATCTAAATCATTAAAATGTTTAAATGACATTATACTGCAGTGAGAATGACTTTCTCCAACTGAATTATTTCCATATATTAGATTAAGCATCCTTCCCCATATATAGATATAGTCTGCCTACAATCATCTCCTTTGGTACTTTCTAATCTTCCTGTTCCTCTGTAGCAGCCATTTTGTGAAAAGTAAATTCCTTCCCTAATGATAGGCCAAAAAAACATGGCATGCTTTCAAATTCCAAATATATTTACCAATCAAAAGGGTTAGATGATTTTAGTAAATAGAAATTCTCAGTATGTGGTATACTGGTGAGTAAGTAAGATCTTTATTACGGTCAAAGACGAGCAATATACATTAGTTTTTACACTATATTAAAAAATACTAACATTAAAATATAATTAAAAAGTATTGACATTAAAAGTGGATAATAACATAATGGTCCAAAGATTCTTAAAGGTATGTCCAGATAATTGGTACAAGATGGTACTATACTTCTGTAGCCAATTTTTTTCTTATGGACATTGCAGCAGCACAGAATTTTGCCACTGCATACGTGGTAACCGGGTTAGTGTCCTGGAGGAGAAAGCCTAGATAAAAATTGTCTGCCCTCCCTGGCAATCTCTGTAATAAGGGGAGAATATATGCAGACCTACAAGCTCTGTATAGCTCGCAGTGTAATAGTACGTGTGAATTATCTTCCACTTCTCCTTTACGGTATACTGGTGAATTTTCCTTAGTTATCAAATAATTAGGCAAAAAGAAATAATAATACAGTGTATTATTGGCCTATAATATGCCAGCAACTACACCTACTATGGTAGTTTTTCTCTTTGGTTAATACCTAGTGTCTGATAGTTAGATGTACATTGGGCTAGAGAAATTACAAAACAAAAACAGATCAGAGTGACTGAATAATAGGACGATATAATATAAACGATAGTCTAAAGGGAGAAAACAACTCTGCTAGGATCACTAGGAATTTTCATTTTAGGGATTTTTGTACTTCTATATCTGTTTTAGAATTTAGTCATGAGAGTCGTATGATATTGATTCAATTTGAAAATACATACTGAGCAGGGAATTAAAATTTGATTTATGTTAACCATCTGCACCTAAACGTTGTGCCTAGTAAAATCTTTTTTTTTTAATGTGCCCAAAGAAAGCATATTCGACAAAAGGGCTATTCTGAGCTTCTGATTCCTCAGAAAGGGGAGATCACAAGATGAGTGACGGAAAATAACCATACTTAACAATCAGAAGATCCTTGGGAAATGTTTTTTTAAAGGATTATTTTATAGTTTTTGAAATAATCACAGTGCTATTCCATGAGATCAGGATATATTTTTGTGTCTAAAATCCAGCATCTTGTTGTTGTTGTTGTTGTTGTTGTTGTTGTTGTTGTTTGGTTAATCTTTGATGAGATTCACAGCCTTTGGGACTGGTTGGTAGCTCAACAGCTCGAGTCCTAACCAAGGATCTAGGAACTGTTGTTGTTGTTGTTGTTGTTGTTATGTGGTTAATCTTTGGTGAGTTCACAGCCTTTGGGGCTGGTTGGTAGATCAACAGCTCGAGTCCTAACCAAGGACCTAAGAACTGTTAAGGTAACGTCGGAGAATATAAGCTGTTCCAAGTAGGGTGGTTTTTTGTAGAATCAGAATGTTCAAGTCTGATAAATTTAAAATTTCCAAATAGCGAGGTAGCCATTTAGGTATTGCTCCAAGGGCTCCAATTACAATCGGGACAACACACAATTTCTTTTTCCACAGTCACTCAACTTCAATTTGCAAGTCCCGGTACTTTGTGATTTTTTCTTGCTGTTTATGTTCAATTCGTGCATCTCCAGGTATTGCAATGTCAATGAACCGTACTTTTTTCTTTTCAACTATTGTTATGTCAGGTGTGTTGTGGGCCAAGTGCCTGTCAGTCTGGATTCTGAAGTCCCACAAGATCTTGACTTTCTCATTCTCTAAAACCTTCTGAACCTGATGTTCCCAGTGGTTTTTGCTGTACTCAAATCCATATTATTATTGTTGTTGTAGTAGTTATTGTTGTTGTTATATCATAATAATATGATATAATAAGGTAATTTTATTACAACAAATGTTTTATAAAAAATATATATACTCATGCACACAAAATACAGAAATAAAGAAAACACCTTTCAAATGAAAGACTACATAATGGGACAACTGATATAGGGAAATTATATTTCAATTGTACTTTTGATTCTTCTACCACCCAATAGCAATCTAATCCTGAGCTTAATGGACGTAATCAAAATTGTTGGTGGGGAAGGTATTGGTATATGAGTTCAAATTCCTTAAATGCATGTTACTATGGCTTGATTGCTTAATTTTTCTTGCATATGATGTTTTGAGGTAAACAACCTTATTTTATGTCAAATCCTGGGGAAGTGACTGGTGGGGACAGGAAGGTAATCAGGAAAGAATAACATGCTATTTAAAATCACAAGTCTTCATAAATGCCTCTTTTTATTTATTTCAAGGTTGCTGGAACAGCTGGAAATTTGTGCCTCCAATTTGGCACTAGCAGCAGTATAATTTTGAACATCAGCGAGCCTTCTAACATCATCTTTTTTCAGACATTTTTTTACAGAGGGAGAAATCAAAAGTACACTTTTTCCTCTAGAGCAAATGTTATTGGTGTCATAAAGTGTGTGTAAAATAAAACAGAAAAGCAGGCACTGGGGTTTTTATATACAGATGAATCACTCATGTTTAAGGTCAATGGATGCCTCTGAGAGAACATTATCATACACTCCACATAATACACCATTACATTCAGGGACAGGAGGTTGGGCTGAATAAGTGCAAACAGCTCTTCATAAAAGGCAGCATTATCACTACAGTAATGAATTGACTGATGAACTTTCATCTGACTTGCCAACCACAGAAACAGAAATTATTCTATTCAACAGAGCTTATGATCCATATACAATGATTATGCCAAGGCCAGTCATATTGGACAGAGTTTGTTTTTGTTTTTTAAAGAACTGACTTATAATTTATAGGTATATTTTAACCATGAATAGACTTTTGAATCATTGTAAAAGACAAGATATCAATAGCTATGCAGGGGAGAAAATGTTACTATCTCCCATTATTGCAGCCCTACTAATCAGATGGTGGAAGTGGATTTTTTGATGTCAGGTCTAATTGGATTACAGCTATTTGCTTTATGCCAAAACAAAATGAGGCTAGTCCTATACAAGGACTATGCTCCATTCTATAAATGAGTATGTACCATGGACACATAGATCCAATGTTCTTTTTCACAGTGTCACCAACCTTCTCACATTATCAAACTAAATATTATTAACTTCTTCTCAAACACAGTTCTGGTTGGAACTGCAGAATTATATCAGTGCTATGAATAGTATTTGCTCAATATACTTCTGTAGTTTACTTCTCCCTATGCAGAGGTGGGCTGCACGTACATTCACAAGTGGTTCGCTGGTTGTGAGCATGTTTGTGCATGCGTGTGCGTGAGTTTCGCTCGCACCCACCCCTTTGCGAGTGAAACAGAGCTTCAAAGAAGCAGGTAATCAACTCAGGGAGCTTTGGGGAGTAAAGCAGGGGTGGTGCAAAACTCTGTTGGGCAGAGCGGGTGGAGGGAATGAGCCAGAAAGTTAGTTATAAATGGATAGCTTAGCACAAGGGCGAGTGGGCGGGCCCAGCCAGCGATCAAAGCTAAGGATTCACCCGAACCCGCATGACTACCACTGTCCCTATGCTAAGGTGTGGGTAAAAAAATTAAAGTAAAGCTTAAAAGGCTTTTTCCCATTCGCTAGGTGTGCTTTCAATGCACAGAGAGAAATTCCTAGAGAAATATGCTAATATTATAAGTTCCTAAATTTTAAAGATGAAATTATATGAATCAGTGAGACCAAAAATCAAGATTGACTCTAGATTCATTTACCAACTACATAGATTTGTTTTGGGGAGTTGCATTCTTTTTTAGTTCAGAGTATCTTAGGCTGCTCACTGATGTCAATGTGTATTTATTTGTGATCAGTTTTTTTGACGTACATGGATCATTACCACTTATAGAAGAGTGTACAAAAAGTGATTATACAAATTACAATTACAAGATTACAATCACCTTTCTGCAGTGAATTTGTGATCAGTGTAACACAGATATAATTATAATTAAATAGTATTTCTTGTTGCTTTTTTTCTTCATCCATTCTTTTTTATTTTTTCAGAAATGGAAAATAGATTTAAAAAGAATAAGAAAATTATATTGGTAATCTTTGAATATATTAGGCTTAGCTCATCAAGTCATTCCTTTCAAGATATCAACTATAATGATTCCATGGAAACTTCAGATTGACATATTAACAGAGTTGGAAGGGACCTTGCAGGTTATCTAGTCCAACCCCCTGCCCAAGCAGAGACTCTACATCTGCCTCTACCTAAAATTGAACTCACCACTTCTTGATTGTGAGGCAATAGCTCCCCCTCTAGGCCACGACAGGTAATTCTTTATTATATTTTGGATGATATTTACTTATTTACTGTATGGTTATATTACTGTTATATTAGCTAGGAAACTACAATGCTAAAGCAGAGTAGTAGTTTGGCTGCCTGTTTACCAGTTCTGCTAGGTACATACATGCACACTTCTTAAGGCATGCCACAGGAGGGTGAGCTAGCTTTGCACCAGAAAGAAAGATGAAAGTTTCTTGCAGCAGCATCGAAAGCTTTCTTTCTCCAGTGAAGCAATAGACATCGCAACCAGAAAGATTCAATGCCAACAAAATTCTAACTGCTGTGTGAAATGCCAGCTCATCTCTCCATAAAAGTGGTATCTATTTATCTACTAGCATATAACATGCTTTCAAACTGCTAGGGGACAGAGGCTGAGCCATGTGATGGGAGCTCACACCTCCACGCAAAGCTAGAACTTGGACTGCTGGACCAGAGACTACTTCCAGTGTCATTAAGCCTCCTAGCCACCACACCTGATTTTGGATACTATATCTGCTTCAACATAAGAACCATACAATTAAAAGAAAGGGAGAAACAGGGAAAAAGAGATTATCTATTTATTGCAATGTTTTAGTTAAATGACACAGAACATAAAAAAATTAAAGGAAAATTATAAAATTGAAAGAAACTTTTCACTTGCTGCAAATAAGATAGTGTGCTGTTTGTAGCAGTTTAAACTACTGCCCCTTTTGTCTGATAGAAGCACACAAAGACTAATATTTATTTCTGCCCTGGATAATAATGTCTGATTATCTGATTCTTATACAATGGAAAAGAGATGCAGGTGAATATTAACATACTTAGAGTTAGGGTTAAATTTATTTTGAGAGCACAACTATATTTGTACCATTTTAGAATGTCCTTATTAACCAGGACTTTAATTATTGATGTTAGATTTCTGCTTCGAAATTAATGGTCAGCCTTGACGGGCTTCATTCAACATGCAGTTTAACTTACAATTATTCAGGCCAGGTAACTACTAAAAGGCGCAAAGCACAGAATCATGCTTTCTTCTGATCAAAAGCATTAGATTCCTTAGAGGTTTAACTAGACTTTGCTCTCTGTGTACCTTCAGGCATAGATGGAAAAGAAAGGAAGGGGGACAGGGCTGTCAGCTGCTCTAGGAAGTAACTCTTTATCTGAACATTGTTAGCATTGCTAGAGGCCAATTTAAAAAAGTTACCATCTCCTTCTCCAGCCGTAGCCTAATTCATTGCCTAGGGATCAAATGTGCTCAGAAACAAACACAGCCATATGTTTTAGTCCCGCTGACAGAGCTTAATTATTTAGGTATTGCTTAATCCATTTTTGGCTGTTTGTTTCTACAATTATTTCTGTAGAAATACTTCTCAGATTACTACAGGAGACAACATTCGCAAATTATATATAAAAACATTATAAAATAATATTGCATCCACAATCACTAAACAGAAAAGATAATACTGACAATAGAACACATATTGAGACTAAAAGTTACAAGGCTTGGGGAATCCAGACACAGTTTATCCAATGCTGGAAAACACTAGATCTGTGATGGCAAACCTATGGCATGCGTGCCCGAAATGGCACAAGAGCCATCATGCCTGGCACGCATGGCAGTGCCTGTTCCTCTTCTGGGTTTCTGTCACGCATGCACATGCGATGATTAGTTGGCCTTTGTGCATGCGGCAGTGCCAGAAATAGAAACAGCTGTTCTTCCATTTTCCAGCATGAGCATGTGTGATGGCCAGCTGATCATCATGCAAGCATGCATGCCAGTAACCAAAAAACTACCTGGCTGATGCGCATGTATATGCCAGAAACCATAAGTTCATATTCCAGCAGGTACAGGTCCCCTGTGCAGCTCCTCTTCTGGGTTGCAGCCCGACGAGCATGCATGCTCCTTTTTCAGCACTCGATGACAAAAAGTTTTGCCACCACTGCACTAGAAGATTAACAACTGCAGTGCAGCCTTGCCAATAATGGATCATAGGACAAAACACTGTTTAATATAGTATTTTATTCCTTACTCGAAAAGTGGGATGGAGGAAGATGCCAGACGTAGAGCTGGTTTCTAAAAAGGGTGACTTGTATTATTAGTATGTCAATGTAGCCTCTTTTGTTCTGATATACATCATCCATGCCATTAGTACTACCCCAGTGAATCACATCCAAGGTCAGAGCAGGTGTTCATAGCAGGATCCCTTACCTTCAGGTTGTACCTACTGCATTCATGTGATTGCTAACAACCTGAATCTTTGTAATTAGATCATCAGCCAACCTTAATTGACTGAACCAAGGAATAACTTTATTAAGCCCAATATGTTCCATTATTTAGCCACAGCACCCTAATTAAAACAAACTGCTATGTTTGTTCCCTCTCCCCCTCGCTCCTGCAACTTTAAACTCATGGTACCACCTGCAGAAGTAACACTTTCAGGCAAAATCTGAATACCTAGAAGAATTAGAGTTGAGTGGATAATCAAGTTCTGAAAATAAAATTGAAAATTATAACATAAATCATGCTATCACCATACTGGGTGCCTTATCAAAAAATCTTGCATGGCGCTTAGAAAATATGTACATTGACAAAGTTTCCATCTGACATTTACAAAAGACAAAGAAAGCAAAGATAGAGCCAATACTAATAAGTGTCTTGGGTGCAATTCCAAAACATCTGGAGTAACACTTGAACACTATCAGCATTGACAAATCCAGTCTAAATATCTGGCTTACTATGTGACCATCCATAGTAATAAATCTAAATATCTAAGCAAAGTGACATCTATATATGACACTTACATGGCATGCCAAATGGTGTCTAAAGAAAGACAGGAAAAAGAAGATCTCTATTTATTTCTTATACATGGACAACACTACCACATGAACGTAGATTCTCCACATGTGAATACTTGCGCTGAATAGCTGCTGCTGGATACAATACTGTACTCTCTTTGAAATATCCAAAAAGCCAACAAGTTTCCTACTCCTGTGTCAAACAATAGCTGAATCAGCAGAATTTAATCATTAAGAACAAATGGCATATGCAAAATAATTTAGATGGTTTCAGAACATTGCTTCAGGTTTGAAAATGAAGTGAGAAGAAAAGGCAGAATTATTTTTTGACCTATGCAATTTACTAATTTATTCATTTACTTAATCTGTATATACAGATCTTTTAAAATCTTTAGGCCACAAATTTGTTACATCTTTGTTGACATAGAGTTGCTCTTTTCCTGCAGTTTTAAATAGCTCAATATTTTTAGCCTTGTGTAGTTCTTTAAATTCAAATGTAAAAGTTACTTCAAAGCTTTGTTCGATAGTAATGTACTATCTGTTGGAAAATCACTTCTTAAAGCCAGTGGTATATTTTTCCTACTTTCATATAGTTGCTTTCCACAGCAGGAATGCAATGCTGTTAAAAAGAAATGTTTGCTTTAAAAGACATGCGTGCTGACAGGTGTTAGGTGTACTTAGAATGTATGCTCCAAAGCACCTTTTCCCTTGGCATCTGAGTTGCCTGTACAGTTCCAGTATTTCATCAGTGCTTAGTACTTTCTTACTTGACAGATGGTCTATTGCTTGTTGTATCTTTCTTTATAGCAGTGTCGGTTTATAAACATATTTTCTTTGTGAAAATCTTTCTGTCATTCTATAATTCTAGGAAATGGTTTTGCTATAGTCTTTCTAACTTTTAAAAACTTCGTGTACCTCTGACAAATCTTTTCTTTGGGGTATTACTACAGGAATACAGGTATATGTTTCTCAATGATTTATCTGATCTTTTTAAAGCAATGTTTATTTTACTTTTCTTCATACTTTGTTCTGTTTTGGGGGATTCTTGATTGTAATATCCTTCTTTATTCTCACTTGTTTGACATTGAAATTTTGAATTCAGTTACTCAGTGTCGTTCTTATCCAAGACTTTCATCTTCATCTACCTTTGACTGTTATAATAGCTGGTTCTGAAAGCTTAAATCTTTTTCTCTGAAATAGGGGAAAGTTCTTTCCTGCTCTAATTGTCACAATACCTCTTACTTTTTCATGTATTTCCATCTGTTCTCTTTGTCTTTCACATAAGTTTAGTATACCAAATTTGTTAACTCCATTGGTAAATGAAAGTAATAATTGCTCCCTAACTCAAATTTTCTGACATACCTGCTTAGTTCGACTTCCAAAATTTAACCTGTATATTTCATATGATCTGTTTCAATCTATAGTTGGAAATGTCCAGACTGACTGGATTGTAAATCTTCATGTACTGACTGACATTGTTATTGATTTGATTGCACTGTTGTCCATACCCAGGTGTTGTGTCTTTGTGTTTACTGTTAAATATTCATGAGCCATGTAAAACAGGCTCAGATAGTTAATGTTGCTTCAGCACTTTCTCGGAGGCCAGCAACAGCCTCCTGCGTCCTGATTGGCCAGGACGCAGCAGGAGGCTGTTGCCAGCCGAAAGTTACCTTTAATTGGACCAGGGACTTGACAGCAGTTGCTGGCCAAGTCCCGGGTTCCTATTGGTTGTCTAGTTAATATATATACCGTGGCGCGTTCCGCGGCCATTCGAATCGCTGTCATAAGTTGCCTGTTAATAAAGGAAGTTGTTGCTCACCCTGTTGTCGCGTCCCTCCTTCCAGACCTCAAAACTGGCGACGAGGATGGGATTGGCGATTCCGCGACGCTAGGGTGAAAAGAGAGAGAGAGGCAGTTAGCTGCCGCCGAGTAAGACCGGCAACGAACACTGCTTGGAAGAAGAAAAGAAAAAAAAAATTTCCCTCTTCTCTCCCTTCATCCATCTCTGTCAAGATGACTTCTGCGCTTCCTCCATTCGCCCCCTTTGGTTCGGCCGGAGAATCCTGGGAGGGGTTCATGGAGAGGTTTGAATGCTACTTGATAGCTTCAAATAATCAGGCACAAACCGAGGAAGAAAAGTGCAGCTTCTTCCTCTCATGCTGCGAACCCACAATGTTCGCTTCTGCTAGAGCCCTGGCCGCCCCGAGGCCAGCGTACAAGCTGGGGTGGGACGAACTTATGGCAAGACTAAAAAATCACTATGCTCCCACCCCATCTGTCATCGCACGCCGTTTTGCTTTTCGCCGCCGGGTCCAGAAGAAAAACGAATCAATAAGTCAATTCCTAGAAGCATTGCGCATGGTGGCCGCTCAGTGTGACTTTTCGAATTTAGAAGAGAATCTGGTGGAACAGTTTCTGTGCGGGGTCCGCGACGTCAACCTGCGGAGCCGCATGTTCCGGAACCACCAGATCACCTTGCTCCAGGCCGTGGAGACTGCCAGAGCAGCCGAGCTCTCGGAGCAGTCCACGGCCGATATTGAGCGGCTACAGCTTGCTGCGCCGGAACGGCCACCTCCGGAGCCACCAACGCAAACTCATATGATTGAGGACGAGCTGCCTTTTGAAGACCAGGAGGAAGACGTTGTGGGACAAATGAGGGCACAGCCTAAACGGAAGCCCAAGCCACAATCCACAGCGCAAACCGCAGCGCAAAATGTGCCCTGCCGCGGGTGTGGAGGCCGTCACACCCGCACGGCCTGCCCTTTCCGCAATGCTATTTGCCTCAGATGCAAGGGGGAAGGCCACCTGGCTAAAGTCTGCAGGGCCCTCCTGCCGGCACCGTCGTTCCTGCAACCTTCGAGCCGATCCCAGGCGCAACCGCGCCGCCAGCAGCCGCGGCCCGCGCGGCGGGCTGAAGACTGTTATTCCACCTGTCAGCCGACTGTTCCTGACTGTGTAGCTAACCAAGCCGCTGCAGGAGCCCGGAAGGTCGCAGCCTCCGTCCAGCTGGAAGGTCAGCCTTGCCGGATGGAGGTGGACTCCGGCTCTTCCCGGTCTCTCCTGCCCTGGTCCCTTTTCTCCCGTCTCTGCCCAAAAGTTCCCCAGAGCCAGTTGTTGCCTTCTGAGGTTTCCCTGCGGGATTATCAAGGGAAATTAATTCCCACTCTAGGCTCCTTCCCTATATCAGTTTGCTATGGGCCGTTCCAAGGTAAACTGCCCATCCTTATTGTTAGGGACGACCTACCGGCCCTCTTGGGCCTGGATTGGTTCCCAGCCCTAGGGTTGTCCATTGGGGGGGGGTGCATCGGGTTGTCCCCTCTTCCATCGAAGACATATTAAAAGAATTTGCTGATGTCTTCGATGGCCAGCTCGGCTGCTATAAAGGCACCCCCATCTCTTTAAGCCTTGATCCCCAGGTTGCTCCCATTAGGCTGAAAGCCCGCAGGGTGCCCTTTGCCTTGAGGGCCAAGGTTGACACCGAACTGGATAAATTGTTGGCGCAGGGAGTCATCGAGCCCGTGGACCATTCTCGTTGGGAGACACCCATTGTCCTCCCAATCAAGCCAGACGGGTCGGTGAGGATCTGCGCCGACTACAAGTCGACGATCAATTTGGCCCTTCAGGCAAACCCCTATCCAGTCCCTGTAGTGCAACACCTGCTCCACTCCCTGGGGCAGGGTTGCACATTCGCCAAACTGGATATGGCGCAGGCCTATCAACAGCTCCCGGTGGATGACGATGCGGCGGCTGCCCAGACCATCGTCACCCATCGTGGGGCTTTCCGTTGTCGCCGCCTTCAATTCGGCGTTTCCGTAGCCCCGGGGATCTTCCAGAGCCTCATGGAGCGGCTGCTCCATGGGCTACCAGGCGTTGTACCGTATTTCGATGACGTTCTGATCGCTGCTTCCAGCCGCTCAGAACTCATCGAAATACTCAGGAAGGTCCTCAGTCGTTTCAGGGGCGCGGGCCTAAAACTTAAACGCAGCAAATGCTTGTTTGCTGTCCCTAAGGTGGAATTCTTGGGCTTCATGATTGATGCCCAAGGCATCCACCCCACGGCGTCAAAGGTTGCAGCCATTAGGAACGCCCCGGCACCCACCTCCAAGGCGGAGCTGCAGGCGTTCCTAGGGCTCCTGAATTTCTACGCCCCCTTCATACCTCACAAGGCGTCACTAGCCGAGCCGCTTCATCGGTTGCTCGACCGATCCGCGGCCTGGCACTGGGGGAGCCGTGAAGCGCATGCGTTCGCGGCTGTCAAAGAAACTCTGACGTCAGCGGCAGTCCTGATTCAATACAATGACAGGATGCCCCTGACGTTAGCGTGTGATGCCTCCCCCTACGGGGTCGGGGCGGTCCTGAGCCATGTCCTCCCGAATGGCTCGGAGGCCCCCGTGGCCTTTTATTCCCAGACACTCTCCTCGGCGGAGAGAAATTACAGCCAGATCGACAAGGAGGCTCTGGCTGCAGTGTCCGGAATTAAGAGGTTCCACGATTACCTCTATGGTCGGCCTTTCACTCTTGTCACCGACCATAAGCCACTCCTTGGGCTTCTGGCGGGTGACAAGCCAACCCCCCCCCCATCCTCTCCCCCCGCATGACTCGATGGACGGAGTTCCTCGCAGCGTACTCGTATACGCTGCAGTACCGTCCGGGCAAGCAGCTAGGGCACGCTGATGCCCTGAGCCGCTGCCCCTTGCCGGAGACCGATACCGCCCCCGTGCCCTGCCTCTCAATCCTCACCATCGCATCTTCCGGCCTCCCCATCTCTGCCGCGGATGTCGCGGCCTACACTAAGGCCGATCCAATCCTCTCCCAGGTCGCTTCCTGGGTCTTGAGGGGATGGCCCACAGACAAAGTGGCAGAGGGCTTCCGGCCCTTTAAATCTAGACAAGCGGAGCTCTCCCTCCACGGGGGGTGCCTCATTTGGGGGGATCGAGTAGTGATCCCCGAAGCACTTCGGCCACAAGTTCTGTCTCTGCTCCATAAGGATCACCCCGGCATAGCACGGATGAAGGCATTGGCCCGTAGCTATGTCTGGTGGCCCTTGCTGGACTCAGAGATAGCGGCCTATGTAGGCCGCTGCACCCCATGTCAACAGTCCAGGCCCAACCCCCCCGCCGGGCCTGCTCGCGAGTGGGAGGCTCCGAGAGGCCCATGGTCACGCCTCCACATCGACTTCGCTGGTCCCTTCCACGGCCAGAATTTCTTGATTGTGGTAGACGCCTACTCCCGCTGGGTGGAGCTGGTCTTGATGCCCTCCACCACGGCCGAGAGGACGGTCCGGGCCTTGAGAAGGCTCTTCGCAACCCACGGGTTGCCAGACCTAGTAGTTTCGAACAATGGGCCCCAATTTATGTCCACCACATTTCAAGAATTCCTGGCCGAGCAAGGGATCCGGCATGCGCCCATAGCCCCATACCACCCGGCCAGCAATGGCCGGGCGGAGCGGGCGGTCCGCTCAGCGAAGGAGGCCCTGGGCCGCATGGACCGGGGCGACTGGCAGGCGAGAGTGGCGGCTTACCTGCTAAGCCAGCATTCCACTCCCTGCCCAACGACCAACCGAAGCCCCGCGGAGCTCTTGATGGGCCGGCGTCTGCGGACTCCCCTGGATAGGCTTCACCCGCTCTATTCAGGGGATCAGCCGAGCAACCTGGGGGTTCTCCCTCCCCGTTCGTTTAAACTGGGGGACGCAGTCTGGGCCCGTGCATTCTCAGGGGCTACTCAATGGGTTCCGGCCACCGTAACCGCCCTGACAGGCCCCTGTTCTTTTAGGGTCGGACTGGCTGACGGATCCCAATGGAGGCGCCACCTGGATCAATTAAGGAGGCGCCTCCCGCCACCGGCCGGCAACCCGGACTCTGCCGAAGACAACACCGCCCTTCCGGAGTTGCCAATTGAGGCCTTCGCCAGACCAGGCCTCGCCTCTCAATTGCCTGGAGCTCAAACCGAAGAAGTGCAATTTCGGGCCTTCACCACACCAGGCCTGGCCTACCCGAGCTTCCCCTGCAGGGAGCTCCAACAGAACACTCAAGCCGCCACAGAAAAGGGCCCACCTAGTGCTACAGCCTTCCCCAGTGACTCTCCTCCCATGCCTAACTCTGTTGTTATGGACGCGCCACCTCGTCCCTGCTCACCAGCATTGTTGAGCCCGCCTTCTGGGCCTTCTCGAGAGGGCGTGCCTTGGAGCTACACCCCCTTCCGGGAGGAGCTACTACAAGGAGGTCCACCTCCGACGACGACTCCTGTGGAACTGTGAAGGTCGGGGCGGGTTCGGCGCCGCCCCGCCTATTTACAGGACTACGCATGCTCCACCAGGGGAGCATACGCGGAACTGGGGGGAAGGGGTGTTAAATATTCATGAGCCATGTAAAACAGGCTCAGATAGTTAATGTTGTTTCAGCACTTTCTCGGAGGCCAGCAACAGCCTCCTGCGTCCTGATTGGCCAGGACGCAGCAGGAGGCTGTTGCCAGCCGAAAGTTACCTTTAATTGGACCAGGGACTTGACAGCAGTTGCTGGCCAAGTCCCGGGTTCCTATTGGTTGTCTAGTTAATATATATACCGTGGCGCGTTCCACGGCCATTCGAATCGCTGTCATAAGTTGCCTGTTAATAAAGGAAGTTGTTGCTCACCCTGTTGTCGCGTCCCTCCTTCCAGACCTCAAAATTTACTATTGAAACAATTGCACACTGAATCATATTCCTCTCAAAACTCTTATCTCCCAATCCATGTCTTCTTGCAATTCCAAACTCACATTTTTACATACCTATCATTAAAAACTTACATAACATCTAGTTTGGCATTGAAACTGTTTGACTAAAACATTTTTGTTCTTTATATGAACTACATATCAAAATCTGTATAGACTATCTGTAAATATTGGGGGGGGTTCATGAGTTAGAGTGCTAAGGAGTAGTCTGGTATCTTATTTTAATGTGTAAATTATTTGAGTGTGTGTATGTGTGTTTCTTTTAACCTCAGATAGACAAAATGGCCTTAGGATGGTCATAACTTTTACATAACCTTAAAACATTGTTGAAATAGACAGTATCCAGGATAATTCGATGGAGATTTCAATTAAGATTGTTTTGGATGTGCATTCATTGTGATAATCACCAAATAAGCATTCAATGCTGCATTGGTTATCTCAATACAAATTTCCCCTCTCCTTTTCTTAACAATCATAAATCTTTTCAATAGATGTAATTGATCACTCATGAATGCAAAAATACATCTCAAATTTATATCCAAACATTCCTTTTAATATGAGTTTTACTAAGTTACCCCAGTTACTAGTGTACAGGAAATCTATCTCAATCTTTTTGGGAAACAGGAAAAGAAAGAATGAAAAATAACAAATTCATATTCCCTTGATTTCTCCCAAAATATATTTATAGCAGGAAACCGTGAAGAAAAATGCAGACCTAAATCCCTTTGAGGACAGTTAGGCTGGAAAGAAATGTGAAGACTGCCTAATTCTGTGTTTCTGTTTTGACAGATGAACAGTTTGAATACAGAAGCTTGTGACTTGCTTTTCATTTCTTTAGGAAACTTTGAAGAAAATGAATATATGTCTTGTGTCACAAAGGAATCTTAGCTAAACTACAGTAAGAAGGAAAGTTATGAAGGACCAAAAAAAAAATCTCATTATCTTACCCAAAATCTAATAGCACACGACTGGAGAATATACTGCTATTTTATGCAGCTTTTGTTTTAAAATAAGATCTAACCTTGCAAAATAAACTATACCATAACATATCCACTGACAATAAATCATTATTAAAACATTCTTAGATTAAATATCAAGGAGAAATAAAACAAACATTAAGGAAAATACTCAAAATAGCAGATTGCCAATCAAAAGTAACTTACACTTATTATATAATTGTACCTTTGTGGCTTTTTCATTATGACCATTATTTAGAAAGACTACTGTAAAAAAGATGGGAAAGTGAGAGAATGGTGAATATCTACAGGAAAAAAAATCTGTATTTAAGATTAGAAGTAAACAGGCAGTTAGTCTGTAGAGATTCTCAGTATCCATGTCATGGTTGTCCTAAAGGTGCTTTTTCAGGAAGCAACTTAGTGGTGGGATTCAAATTTTTTTTACTACCAGTTCTGTGGGTAGGCAGAGGCTTGGTAGGCGTGGAAGGGTGAGGATACTGGAAAATCCCCATTCCCTCCCCACCTCACTAACCTGCTTTCCAGCTCCGTTCAAGGCAACAAAAGAATATCAGTTGGGAGGCAGTGGGGACGGGCCAGCCAATTTACTGGTTCTACGAACTACTCAAAATTTCCACTACTGTTCTCCAGAACCTGTCAGAACTGGCTAAATACCATCTCTGATGCAACTGGACTTTCTGGTGTTTTTTGTTTGTTTGTTTGTTTGTTTGTTTGTTTGTTTGTTTTGAAGCCATTTCACTTCTCACGAGGTGGCGCCGTGGTTAAATGCAGCACTGCAGGCTACTTCAGCTGACTGCAGTTCTGCAGTTCGGCTGTTCAAATCTCACCAGCTCAGGGTTGACTCAGCCTTCCATCCTTCCGAGGTGGGTAAAATGAGGACCCGGATTGTTGTTGGGGGCAATATGCTGACTCTGTAAACTGCTTAGAGAGGGCTGAAAGCCCTATGAACTGGTATATAAGTCTAACTGCTATTGCTATTGCTATTCATCCAAGAAGCTTCTTCAGATCTGACTCTTTAAAAGGATGCAGATTACTAGCTGTCTGCAAGGAATATACATCTTTATATTCCCGCCATCCTGTCAGACCTGAAGAAGCTTCTTGGATGAAAAGTGAAACATTTTCAAAAGAAAAAAAAATAAGAAAGTCCAGTTGCTTTCTGAAAAAGTACCTTTGGGATAGGCAGTTAATGGTCATGTATGAAAACAATAAAAGTAAACCAATTACAAATTCTAGGTTTATTCATGAAGAATCAGTTTCAATGAGAACAACATTGAGTATATTTGCAATATTATACTTCAAACTATTATTGAGTTTCCAAAAGCATACTTCCTTTGAAAGGGATCTTATAAAGGCAGTATGTGATGTAAGCAAGAATGGCTTCCAACACTAGAAATATAACAATAAGCATAGTGAATGGTACTGGTGCAAATTAAACCTAGTTTGTTTTCTTTTCTTTTTCTCATGTTTTTAATTTTTTGGGCTTACTATTTCTTAACTCTTTTCTATGTTGCCTACACTGAAAGTAAATGTGTTGTGGGTTCTTTTTTCTTACACCCTGCCTTTAATTTATTTCATATTTTCTACTTTTGCTTTTGGGGGATTTTCCATAACAATCGCATAATATTATCTAAAAGAAACATGTGTACATATTGTTATTATCACTAACATCTGGAATGACAGATAGGGATAGACTTCATCTTTTTGAATATTTAACTTCTTGTTCTTGAAGGATATGACAATGAAGACAACACATCTTTTCAAGTTAATTGAGAGGAAATGATATACTTTAGATTCAAAAGTAGAAAAAGTTATATATACGCAACATGCATATAGCTGAGTACAGAATTTATACACATGTTTGCCGTCCATACTGAAAGCTTGGAATACATCTGGTATTGTTTTTGTTCGCTTTCATCCAAGAAAGATTTCTGTCTCTTAGTGTTTCTGTTTCTCAATTAATCTTCATATAAAGCTATGAGAATAATTCAAGTTTGACTTGTTTTATGGTAAAATTTATTTCTTCAGTGATGCTCTATAGAAAAGAAAGAAAGAAAACGATTAACATATTTTGCTTCAAGGACAACTATTTTAAGCAGAACATTTTTCAAATGAGTTAATCCATGTTTGACATTTGCAAATTATCCACAAGGAGATTTTGACTTAATAGGTTTGTTTATTTGCAAATATTCACTGTGACAGATGTTAGCCCTAGGCATCTCTGCATACAGCTCATTGTTTTCCTAGCTATGGATTGATACTGTTTCTAATTGGTGCTTTTTGTGAACTAAATCTTAAGGAAGAACCACTTTTGCATGTGCTGTAATTTGGTGCCCAAGGGGTACCAGATTTCTTAAAAATCTTCATGAGAAATAAATATATGGCTGAATAATTACTAGCTGCCATTTTATGTGCATCAGAGTCTAGTCAATACATGCACTTTTGAAGCAGCATTTTCACAATATTTGACCAGAAGATATCTTTTGCTAATGTTAGATTACATTGATCCAAGATCATGAGCCACGGAGGCGCAGTGGTTAGAGGGCAGTACTGCAGGCTATTTCTGTTGACTGCCAGCTGCCTCCAATTTGGCAGTTCAAATGTCACCAGGTTTAAGATTAACTCAGCCTTCCATCCTTCTGAAGTGGGTAAAATGAGGACACAGATTGTTGGAGCAGTATGAGAACTTTGTAAACCACTTAGAGAGGGCTACAAAGCACTGTAAAGCAACATATAAGAGCTATTGCTATTTGAGGCAACAGACTCATCAGTCTGCTTCTAGGAGGAGATGGCATGTAACCCTGTGCCAAGCTTAATCTAGTTTCAGAAGAGATGTCGCTTGGATAAATTGTATCTCTATAAACGTCAGTTAAAAGCAGTGCACTGATTTTCAGAATATCTTATATATACATGCTTTCTAGTTATAACCTGTGTTACTATAAAAATATGTTTTCATTGAAAAAAGGTCTATCTACTACTATTTAATTTGCAGTCAGTGGTCTGCTTATGTCTACTATTTCCAAGCTAAGAGACTGGTAATGGAATGGAAGTATCTTGAGAGTGGGTCAACCCTGTGTCTGTAGCTGCTATTGGATTGACAAGGTGAAGCAATAGCCACCTTGTCAATTTTGGACCATGTCTATTTAAAGAGTTCACATCTGCAAGTTATTGAGCTTTTGAATAGATGTTGGATAGACATGAAGGTGGGGTATTGTTATTTATTTTCCACAGGGTAGGACACAGGGATGTAGGGGTGAGACTGGGTTGTAAGGATGCTCCTTGGCCACCTTACTGTATAAAAGTCCTCATAAACTCCCTTTCTCCCTTGCTGAGTGAAAGCAGAATAGTTAGGAGATGGGATGATGTAGGCTGGATGTGTTCAGTGGCTTGGAGAACTGCGTAGTTAATATTGCTGATTAAGAGGCAATGCTGGCAGCAAGTCAGAAGTATCCTCAAAATTGGTACCTATGGTAGGTATAGTTATAGATTTGGTCTGTCAGGTGGTGCCTTTAATCTAGAAGGATAAATATGTGGTCAAGGAAGTTTAGGACTGAGGAGTCAGGAGGTAAGCTTATTTATGGTCATTTAACATTTCTTGTTATGTCATGTTGTGTATTTGTCAAATTAAGAGAAATGAAATAGAAAGTACAGGTGTGACAGAAAGTGAGCTGAACTTGGGGAATGGAGTTGGCTAATTCATTCAGGAAAATGAAAGTATAGATTGAATGAATAAGGATATAATGTATTTTCATTATATTGTTGAATTAGCACATAATTCAATAGAATTAAGATTAAAAATACTTTTTTAAAAAAGTTGTTGATTTAAACTAGATTTTCTATAGGCTTTTTTCTACTATCTAATGAATGTTTATTGGAGACAGATAAGAGACGATCAAGATATACATAACATGGGATGAGATCCTGTAAGACTGAGAGGGAAGTGAAAATTTTAAATAACAAAAGGCAATGCATAAATATAATAAACATAAGGATGGAAGCAAGGATAGTTTGAAGCAACAGAAAAATATAGTGAAGGCGAGGAAGAGCCAATGTCGCGACAATATGGTTGTGTGGTCTCAATGCTCTGAGACCACAGCCAACTCTTTTGTTACTGGGTGGTCCAAACGGACCTAAACCGTCCCGAAAAGATGGTGAACAGGAAGAATACACCTTGCTTATCTCGGGGATATCGCAAAATCCCTGAAAGAGGCAAGAGAAGGCAAGAGAAGTTCTTCAAGCTGGTGACAAAAAATCCAGCCAAGGCTGACAAAGTCGGGGCAGCTCCAAAATGGAAGGAAATGGAAAGAGAAAGTGTTTCCAGCTGGTTAGAAATTTTTATTGTGTTAAAAAAGACACTACCTATAAAAACTTAAAAATCAATTTAAACTGAAGAATAGAAGAATCAAGCAGCGGAATTAAATTTGGAATGGTTTTGGAAGGTGGTTATCCTACTTTTTAAATGCTATTTCAATGGATCGAATCTATGCAAACCTTTTGAAATGGATGGATTGTTTTCTTATTCTACCTTCTCCTTGTGACTCTGTAATCTAAAGACTTAAGTTTTTCCCTTTTATTGCTGTGGATATTTTTATAATTCATTTAAAGATTGGACCTCTTTTTCTAACTTCAAATACAAAGATTTGCATGAAACTGCATGAAAATTGCAAACAGTGATTTGGAAAGGAGCATTAGAAAATTTTTGTTATTAAATATTATGAATGTTTAGCTAAAATAGGACCTAAGGGTTCAGTATTATTGGAGGATTTTAGAAATATTAAATGAAATGCCAGTATGTGGTTATGTATTAAATCTTGGAATATTTTATGATGAAGGACGTTTAAACAATTATAGTCAAATAAAAATGGAGGCACGATAAGTGTAACATGTATAAATATCTGAGTTAAAATACTTGAGTTAATATAAATTATGCTTGATGACTGTGGAAGAGATGCACAAAAGCCTTTTTGTAACCAACTGATACACTTTTTACAGTATGTAAAGAAGGAAGATTTTATGTGTTATGTTTGTTTTGAAAATAAAAAATAAAAAAAATTATAAGAAAAATATAGTGAAGAGTAGTTGCTATTTTATAAACAAGATTTATATTTTGTTTTGATTTTCTATTTTTAATTTTCCTTCTTCTCCTTCACTTTCTTCCAAAAGGAAATCATGGAATTTATTTAAAAAACAAAA
Source organism: Thamnophis elegans (assembly GCF_009769535.1). Classification (NCBI taxonomy): domain Eukaryota; kingdom Metazoa; phylum Chordata; class Lepidosauria; order Squamata; family Natricidae; genus Thamnophis; species Thamnophis elegans. The sequence continues at coordinate 36,238,687 of NC_045550.1, read as the reverse complement.
AAATTAACTAGAACTATTTAATAATTGTAAATATTGTGCATGTTAGTCTTTTGAAGTAAGATATTAAAAAGTGAAAAGTAAGGTATTAAAAAGCAGAAAAGAGTTTCATGGCATCTTAAGTCGTAACCCATCCTTTGCCATATAAAAGCTTACCTAATAATAAATTTGGTTAGTCTTTAAAGTAGATGTTCTTTATAATAAATATGATGGTTGACCACTAGAGGGGAATCTTAGCCTTTGCAGTTTCAGAATGAATATTCAGTACATTTCAGCAACAATGTTACCTTTACTATTTTTTTAAAAAAAAATCTTTTTTTGAAGTTTAAAAACACTTTTAAACAATGCATTTGAGCCAGGAAGTGTTATGTGAAACTGAAATATGCTTAACACAAAACAGTGAAAATAGCATGACTTTCCTTGGTCTGTAATTTTTGAATTGTTAACTTTATTTCTGCCTTAATTTGAATATTTTTAAAATCTACATAAAAACTCCTGAATGCATCTAGCACCAACATTCACAAATACTGCTGTGTTTTTTATATGCATTTGTCCTAAAGCATACATTTTAGAAATACATTGTTATAAATATTGTACTGAATCTGAAATTATTTTCACCAATATAAAGTTTATTGAGACCTCTGGGAAATGTGAATATTAAAAGCAAAATGCCTTTTATGTCATATACTAAGATATATTATATATTATAAGTGCAAATTACAATTTAAAGCAGGTTGATATTCAGTCTTCTTAGTAGAAAATAAGTTTCTCTGTTTAGGTCAATATGGAAATTGCTAACTCAATCTCCATTTTCTTTTCATAGCTTGATATGCATTAAAACATATGGAAATTACTAAATTCCTCTAAATATTTGAAAATTACAAAATATATGAAAACATTTGCATTTTGGTTTCAAAGTGATATATTTTTATTCAACAGAATCTCTCTAAAAGTCAATATAATCAGCATACTTTATTTTTTTCAAAAAAGCCATGTCCTATTTCCATGGTCCTTATAGTATTGTGAATTTCTATCCATTTACAAATAACATTTTTGCAATTGCTATCCAATTTATTTCAATAATTTTAAGTTGCGTCTTCTTGCAGCTTCCATGGTAGTTAATGTTAAGACAAGTAAGTTTATTTTACAAAATCTTTTGATATGAAAAATATAGTCTTCTTCAAATTGAGTTCAAATCCTGATGACTGTTAAGAACGCATACATGTTGGGATTTTTTTTGCAACAAACTGAAAGTAGTTTGGCACTGTCTTCTTCAAGGATATCTTATCTATCACTCATCTGCATAGGTCATATGATCCTAGATATTCCTAGTAGTCTCCCAGCTAAGTATTAATTAGGTCTAACACAGGTCTTTATTAAATCAGGCGGCCTCGAATTTGATTCATCTTGAATCACATTGTTTTTTTTAAAAAATCATTGAAATAATTCTAAACTATTTTATATACATACAGTACACGTACTTTGGATCACAACGCGTATGCAAATGTATTTTTTAGGAAAATATATATAGGTCAAGACGTGAACCAATTAACATAGGAAATGAGTAAAACGAATAATATTTCTATACTGTTAGAAATTATATCATCCTCTGTTTTTAATTGCAATATAGGTTCATCTCTTTGCTTTGTTATTTTGTCAAACCTGAACAGATCTTGAGTATAAGCACATAAAGTAAATAAAGAAGGTATTCCAGCAGAAATCCTACTCCCCCTATTCAATCAGAAATAGGATTGTCAATGAGACTTTTGTGGTGGAATATTGGTTTGTTTTGTGAATCTCCAATTTATATATCACTCTGAATTCAAATCAGAAAGTATCTAATTTACTGTAATTCAGGCTATATATCTTTGGCAGGTTGACTATACCATAACCAATCATGTCAATGTTTCATTCTCCGGATGTTTTTAGTGCATTACTGGGTCACATAGAATATTCACAATCTTTGAATTGCTTCAGTAGCTGGTTTTCTCTCTAATGATACCCCACAGTCACTATTTGAATTAATTCCAATCCTATGCGTGTATAATTCTGTGCTGCTTGTAGCTTTTGCTCATGTAATATCTATATGCAACATTTGATCTAACTTATATTTTAAAAGTTATTCTAGTTTAATTCAACCATTTCATGATACCTATCTGAATTTGAATCAATGTACTTACTTCCAAGTATCTTCCCAAGAATCTTAAGTGCGCTGGAAGTCCTGCACAGAGGGTCAAGTTAGAAATTCATAAAGGAAATACAGATCCTCCCCCTGGACATCTCAATAATAATTTCTAAAAGACATGTACATTCCTTCCTTGTACCTTTGAAAAACCCAAGTGAAATTTCTCTGTGTTACTCTTTTAGATGAATTATAAATAGCTTCAACTTTCTAACTTTTTAATTTGTGGCATTTTATGCATTATGAGAATTTAAAGCAGGAAATATTCAGGTATGTGTGCCATGAGTTAAATAGGGCTTGGAGAGGAGGAATTTTCAATTTTCTGTAATTTGCTTGAAAAGCTTTATATGAGATGAATGATATACATTTTGTGAAATGTCAATTATAAATTCTATGAAATGTCAAACAGTTTTTATTTCTTTTATTTTTCTATCTCTCACTCTTGATTCCTAGCAACTACCTAAACAAGTCTTTGCAGTTTTCACGGCAACAGTTCAAGAAGTAGTTTGACACTGTTGTCTTTCCAGGACTGAGATAACGTAACTAGTCCAGTCACTCAGATGGCTTCATGCCTAAGGTAGGTAGAATCAGTCTTCAACTTCTAATCCAAAACCTTTAACCATTAGATCAAATTATATTTTTAAGTATGTTTAGTGTTGTAATAAAAGACGTATAGTTTGATGGGTCGTTTTCTGCAGGCTGTTAGTTACCTAACTGCCACAAATCTTGGTAATAATCACATTTGGAACTTTTTATGCAGTTACACTTTTTCTTAAAATGCATATTAAATTAAGTACAAATAGAGTAGGTTACACACCTATAGGGATAGAATGAACATGTAATATTCCTGCAAAAGAATCAATATTTTTACTTAAAAAACAAAAAAAAAACAGCACTACTACATAAAGAAAGAACGACTTAAAGAAGCATTAAAGAACGACAACCACTAAAAATTCTTCAAAATTTTATTTATAGAAACATCTAAACGGATCGTCAAAATGATGCCAAAAAGCGAGTAAAGCTTGAATAGAAATCACAGTTTTAACTGCTAGCACCATTTTATCTTAAAACATACACTAAATTATGATTCTGGGTATATACAAGCTATTTAAAATACAAAATGTAGCATTACTATAGTTTTAAAAAACATTGTACTGTATGATGAAAACATTTTGAAATGGAACTGTTCATTTTCGCATTATGAATTTCTCAAGTTAGATTATTCATAAGATTTTTCTGCATGGATCTAAGTACCTAGAGTAAAAGATAGTTTGAAACACTAGTTTTGTCATTCTTTTACAAAGAAAGTAGAAAACAGTTATGTCACTATAATGTAAAAAAGGTGTTTTACTTTATAAAATGTATTCCCTAGTCTATAAAAGTACTAATGGGACTACAAAATTAAGCATTGTGTTAAGTTGTCTTTTGGTCATATGCAGCCAAATGGTAAACACATTGTTGTTGTTTTTTACAGCATAAATTATTTCAACATATAGATTCTAAAGAAGTGGAATAAAGATGTAAAAACTTTTTCTCCATGTCTATCCCCTCTATATTTTCTTTTGAATCATTTTCTAGCATCTGGCACAACTTGTAATTAGTGTTCAAAGTACACATAAAGTGCTAAAAGTGCAAAAACAGTGTTTTTCTTTCAATATAATCTGCGGGTTGTTTTGTATATGGCATGATGATTTCTAACGAAAATTGCTTCCATATGTTTGGGATTCTAGAAGGCGGCTGCAATATTGTAAATGGAGTCTTATGTAGCTTCTGTGTAAGTTGATCCACATTGGTCATGTACAAGATATTTTTAACAATGCTGGTGCTCCTCAACAAGTCACTGATTACAGGCATTGAGATTGTCCACATGTTCAATAGAGTAGCTTTGAAATAATACTGCCCCATCTTGAACAATCTTTACTCAATCTATAGTGTAAGTGAAACACATAGCTTAAGATCAAGTGTATCCAGAACCTGATGTGCAAAGAACATTTGAATCAAACACCTTTTTCTTTTTTCTAATGGCTGCTTTCTTTTAACTCTTTAAAAATAACAGATTATAAGTACGGGCTGGTGAAATGAAGAAATACTTTCTGCTTTGACATCTACTGGGGTTATTAATATTTGCTTTCATGTTTAAATCTTTGCAGTAGAATACTAAGTAATCAGAATATATGCATTTAGTTACTCAAGTAATATCTGTTTTACATCAATTATGCAACAAATCATGTTGATCATAAAGAAAATAGCTTTTATACTGCTGGGTTAATAGTGGGATATGGCATTTTAAATTAATCTAGAATGAATTTTGGCAAAATTAAAATAATTTCAAGCTATATGCATTTGCACTTAGGCATACGAGACTTTGACAATATCAAACTTCCTCAAAGACAAACTTTTAACAATGCAAAATGAAATACTTTATTCCTCTTCCGTTTAGAACGGTCTTCTCCGACATGCATCATAGTAACTAGTGGTATTAAAAGGTGAAAACATGTCCTGCTTAACAAAATGGACAAATTTCTCTAAAGGACACATTATCATGCCAAAATGCTTGTTAAGATCCCGGCAGAAGGAAGTTTGGAATGTAACATCAACCCCATTGTAAAGGATACGAATAAAGTTTTCGTTATATTTTTTTTCATCTTTCCATAACTCAAAGACTAGTCTAGCAGCAAACCTTGGAAACTTGGCCCCAGTGATGCCTAAGGCACTAAGAACAGGTGACAACGTAACATCATGAGCAGAGTAAAGCACAAATAATTCTTCTTTCTTGCCTTCTGCAATCCTTAGCATCCGATTGACTGTTTGGTTCAGGATTGGATGAGTTGCTAGCAGTGCATACAAGTAATAGTATTTCTTTTTTTGCCTTTCCTTTTCATCTTCAAGTTGATGTTTCTTGATTACTTTAAAGTGCTCGATGTCTATGCAACCATTCTTAGTACAGGGAAAGCTAGCATTATGGCAGAAGTGGCACAACATAGAATCAATGGGATTAGAAGCTCTTAACTGCCGGGTGGGAATGCCAACTATTCTGGCCATATCTGCATATGTCTTTTCCAAATCTATTTTTTTCACTCTGAGACTATACTGGCGACGTTGCTCTTCCTCCAAGTAATGGTTTCTTCTCTGGCATTCACAGTGTCCAGAACAAAAAATTGTGCTCCATTGGTTCCTAAAATTAATTTTCTTCCAATCAAAGTCTGGCAGAAAAGAATAGAGCAATGCTAGTCCACTTTGTAGAGTCCGACTCTTTCCAGTGGTCTCCAAATACAGATGTTTATTTGTCCAATCAATTGGTAACAAGTTATGCTTCTTTATATATATGTCACGTAACAGTTGTCCATTTTGTAGGTGTTGTACAATCCCTTTAAAAAGAAAGAAACAAGGTAAGCCTTCTTTCAAGTAAAATCTAGGAGACTTTAGCCATGTCATTTATTTACTTTTGTTTAATAGTAATAGCACTTAGACTTATATATCGCTTCACGGTGCTTTAAATCCCTCTCTAAGCGGTTTACACACTCAGCATATTGCCCTCAACAATCTAGGTCCTCATTTTACCAACTTCGGAAGGATAGAAGGCTGAGTCAACCTTGAGCCTGCTGAGATTTGATCTGCCAAACTGCTGGCAGCTAGTAATCAGTAGAAGTAGCCTGCAGTACTGCATTCTAACGATTGCACCACCATGGTTAATAATTTACATAACAATAAGTCCTAAAGAGATATCAAATAAACATAAGCTTCTTCTGGTCCTGTTGCTAGCTGACTGGAAAAGAGTAAGCTTTTGCACATGTAGAAGCTTCCTTACATTATTAGAGATGCTAGATGAGGCTTCATGGTAAAGTGAATTAAAGCAATGCAGATGCTTCCTTTTTAAAAAGTGGTGTGCATTTATGGCGTGGTTTTAAACTCACATAGCATTAAGGCATAATATTTAAGGTGCTAGTAACCAGGAAACCAAGAAACTGTTCCAGCCCCACCTTAGGCATAAAAGACAGCTGAGTAACTTTGGGACAGTCACTCTTTCTCAGCCCCTCGCTTATGGAACTAGATGTTACAGAGAAAATAGGAAGAGGAAAGAATATTAGATATATTTGCCATGTTTGGTTACTTAAAACTTAGATAAAAATCAGGTAGGTAGATAGGTAGATAGTTGTGTGGCAAAATAAGATGTACATAATGAGTAAAAGTATATTATTTTCTTGTCAATATGCCTCCCATTCCCTCCCTCCCAAATCCATGAAAATTATTACACAGAAGTTGTTTCCCATCAAATGAGTATAATAATAATATATAAAAAGATAGTGTAGATTTATGTTTTTTGAGAATTTTCACAAGAAACTGAGAAATCCCAGAACCTCTGATCAGGTAGAAAGTAGAAAATTGATACCGATAGTATAACAAACTTTGTGCTAAATGAAGCCTTTTCCTAACAAAAAGACTAATTAAGCATTTTTCCTCAAAGAAAAGCCCCGATCTGAAACTAACTGACTTTGTTTGACAGAATGGCAGGCATGCACCAAAATGGTCATGGTGGGGTTTTTTGAAGAATGCCACATTTGCCAGAAAATGCCTTCATGCTTGTGATAATCATTTTTGCCTTTTCCATTGTACTTTATAAAAATTGCTAGGGACGCTCTGGGCTGCATTTAATGAACCACTCATGCCTTAAGCCCACCCAGTTCTGTTCACACACACGCCTGACTTGCACTGTGCACTTGCGCAGGCACTGCACGCTGTGTGCACGTGCACACTTTGCCCTTTGCAATAAAAACAGGTATAGAGCATGGGTGGGGGTGAGCCAAAAGAGGCACTGTACCGGTATGCTCTCAGCTGCTCTGGGCCACTAACGGTAAGGCTGTACCGGGCCGTACCCGCAGCAATCCACCTTTGCAGTTCTTGCAGAACCTTAGGGCATAGTCTATCTTGGTATGTTCCTGTTTGCAGATTTATTAACAAAACTCCTGTATAGTTTATTATAGAATGATTATCAAAACATTCAACACTGTTTCTTTTTTCTTGTTTTATATAGCAACATTATTTTCTTTTACTTTCTTTCTTTTTAGTTTATCCTACTCTCTGCTCCGACTCTTCTGTTAATTTTCCTTTAAACTTTCTACATTTATTTCTGCCTCTCTTATAATAAAGGAGACAATTAACATTTATGTAGATTTTAGCAGAATGCAAGTAATGTACCATTTCAACACAGGATGCTTGCATTAGCCATCATCAGAGGTAAAAACACTTCTGAAATTTACGCAACATTAATTAACAAGCACCAAACCCACCATTTATTATTCTGAAGAATAACAAAATGAACCTTCAGGTTACATAACCATATAATCAGCACTTAGATATAAATAATATTTTAGGAACTATTGAAAGACTAATTTATTTTGACAAACTATGAAGTAAAATTTCAATTATCTTATTTCTTCACAAATGATTACTACAGCAGCTTAGCTCTAAAGGCAATTCTGTTTTAAAAAAATACAGTCCAGAAAAACACAAAGACTCACCAAAATCACAATGTATTAATCAATGTAACAATAAAAAGTCATTTATAAAAATATGAAATAAATTACTGATGGAAACCCAAGTTCTAAGATAAATCCAAATTTTTCTGATAATGTCAGGCCAAAACAACATAATCCAAAGGAGGCCATACAAGTGCTTCCTATTTATTGTTTATTTATATTTATAGCAAGTACAGCTAGGGGAAAGGAGAGAGCTAATACTATTTGTAAACTGTAGTACAATAAAAACAGCTCATTATTTTAAAGAACTTTGCTAAGAAAACTACAATTAAGGGAACCTCACCGAAGTCTAATATCGATTAGACTTTTAGGCTATCAATTAGACTATTACGCTATTCCGGAACGGGCCAGGGAAGCCAATCTTTGCCGCTTGTCCACAATCTTTAAACCATAGCGCTAATATTAAATCTGAGTGTAGGAGAGTCCAAGAAGTCCAAATTGCGTTTCCTGAGTGACCAGTCAATAAGCCAATTCTGACACATCTCTCTAGGGCCGAAACTGAGTCAAAAACTGGGCCAGAGAAAGAGGCAATGGGGTGTTGCTGCAGGAAGAACTCTGGGCAGAAAGGACAAGTCAACCCATTCTTGATTCTCCCACAAACACACTGAAGAATTAAGGGAACCCCCCCAAAGTCTAATGTCTTTAAAGCATGAAAATTTGATGCTATTTACTTTTTCTCTTAAATCCCTTTTTCCTTTAGCATTGTATTTGTAGATTACAAACCAAATGGTAGGTTTGTCTTTTTTTATATATCAGTAACTATACCAGACGTTTTTTCAACTGACCAGTCAAATACAAAATGGCTTAAAAACGGAAACCATGCTAGTTTTAAAGAATTATTCAGACAAGGAAGGAGAAATGAGAATTTCTTACAGAAACTATATTATGCTGGGGATCAATATGCTCCCAAAAAGGCATTTAAAATATTTTTGAAGTCTTTTCAAAAACTTTTAAGAAAAAAAATAAAAGCATCTCCACCATACTGATTTTTTTTTGGGGGGGGGAATGAAAATAAAAACCAGTTTTACATAGTTACCTGTCTGTGTAAGTTCTCCCATTTCACACAGTGAATGGCTTGGGTATCGAGGCAGGCTGTTCAAAGATCCATCCATTTGGGCTTCTGATCCTTTAGACATATGGCTAATAAAAGCTTCAAGCAAAGGATGGGAAGGCTTTCTAAAAGAGATTAACCAAAACAGCTGTTTAAGGGTATAAAAGAAACTGTAAAGATTAATGTGTTCTAATTAAGAGACTTCAGAGAATTTCATGACAAAAGCATACTTTCTACTAAAAAAAATACTCTTTATGAAAATGAAATACAGAACCATGTAGATGAACACCTGTGCACTTAAATAACTTTGATATTCATATTTTTAATCTATTAATTTGTAGGGAATTTTAAAATACTTTAAAAAAGTAAACTTTATGTTATAAAATAAGAAAAGTTATATAGTTCTAGTGCTGTACATTCAAAAGTTAATTTTTTTAAAAAAATAATTTAATTTACATGTCATCTTATTTTAAAGTTTTGAAATTACAAGAAACACTTAAAACAAGTAGGTCTAATGTTTAGTTTTTTATCTGAATTTTTAAAATACTTTCTGTATACCACAAGGTGGTGCCAAACTGCTTTCATTTAACTTCAGATACTATTACACATAATTACAATTTAAAATAAATCATTTACTTAACTAAAAAGTGGTTTCAGTTTTGCTTTATTACCATATTGGCCAAGAACTCATGTATATTGAACAACCATAAAATATAACCATGCAAAATGATTTAAACAATACTGAAATAAACATATACAGGTGAAACTCGAAAAATTAGGATATCGTGCAAAAGTTCATTTCTTTCAGTAATGCAACTTAAAAGGTGAAACTAATATTTGAGATAGACTCATTACATGCAGAGCAAGATAGTTCAAGCTATGATTTGTCATAATTGTGATAATTATGGCTTACAGCTCATGAAAACTTCAAATCCACAATCTCAGAAAATTAGAATATTACATGCAATCAATAAAACAAGGATTTTATTGTACATAGAACAATATCAGATCTCTAAAAAGTATATGCATGCATATGTACTCAGTACTTGGTTTGGGCCCCTTTTGCAACAATTACTGCCTCAATGTGGCATGACATGGAAGCTATCAGCCTGTGGCACTGCTGAGGTGTTATGGAAGACCAGGATGCTTCAATAGCGGCATTCAGCTCTTCTACATTGTTCGGTCTCATGTCTCTCATCTTTCTCTTGGCAATGCCCCATAGATTCTCTATGGGGTTCAGGTCAGGCGAGTTTTCTGGCCAATCAAGCACAGTAATCCCATGGTTATTGAACCAGGTTTTAGTGCTTTTGGCAGTATGGGCAGGTGCCAAGTCCTGATGGAAAATGAAGTCAGCATCCCCATAAAGATCGTCTGTGGAAGGAAGCATGAAGTGCTCCAAAATCTCCTGGTAGACTGCTGAGTTGACCCTGGATTTAATGAAGCACAGTGGACCAACACCAACAGATGACATAGCTCCCCAAATCATCACAGACTGTGGAAACTTCACACTGGACTTCAAGCATCTTACAGTGTGTGTCTCTCCAGTCATTCTCCATACTCTAGGTCCTTGGTTTCCAAATGAGATGCAAAAGTTGTTTTCATCAGAAAAGAGGACTTTGGACCATTGAGCAACAGACCAGGTCTGTTTTTCTTTAGCCCAGGTAAGATGCTTCTGAAGTTGTTTGTTTTTCAGGAGTGGCTTCAGGAGTGGCTTGACAAGAGGAATACGACATTTGAAGCCCATGTCCAGGATCCGTCTGTGTGTGGTGGCTCTTGATGCACTGACGAGAGCCGAGGAAGAGCCGAGGTGGCTCAGTGGTTAAATGCAGCACTGCAGGCTACTTCAGCTGACTGCAGTTCTGCAGTTCGGCTGTTCAAATCTCACCGGCTCAGGGTTGACTCAGCCTTCCATCCTTCCGAGGTGGGTAAAATGAGGACCCGGATTGTTGTTGGGGGCAATATGCTGACTCTGTAAACCGCTCAGAGAGGGCTGAAAGCCCTATGAAGCGGTATGTAAGTCTAACTGCTATTGCTATTGACTCCAGCCTCAGTCCACTCCTTGTGAAAGTCCCCAACACTTTTGAATGGCCTTTTCCTGACAATCCTCTCCAGGCTGCGGTCATCCCTGCTGCTTGTGCACCTTTTTCTTCCACACTTTTCCCTTCCACATAACTTTCTATTAATGTGCTTTGATACAGCACTTTGGGAACATACAACTTCTTTTGCAATTACCTTTTGAGGCTTTCTCTCCTTATGGAGGGTGTCAATGATGGTTTTCTGCACAACTGTCAGGTCAGCAGTCTTTCCCATGATTATGATTCCTACTGAACCAGACTGAGAGACCATTTAAAGGCTCAGGAACCCTTTGCAGGTGTTATGGCTTAATTAGCTGATTAGAGTGGGACACTTTGAGCCTAGAATATTACACCTTTTCACAACATTCTAATTTTCTGAGATTGTGGATTTGGGGTTTTCATGAGCTGTAAGCCATAATAATCAGAATTATGACAAATCACAGCTTGAACTATCTTGCTTTGCATGTAATGAGTCTATCTCATATATTAGTTTCACCTTTTAAGTTGCATTACTGAAATAAATGAACTTTTGCACAATATTCTAATTTTTTTATTTTCACCTGTATGTTAGCCTTATTAAAATGGTTCCTAGACGCTAAAGAAAAGTATTTTGCAAACATATATACCATCTTGGGCTCCTGGCAACTAAAAATTAATATTTATAAAATGTGTCAGAGTTGCCAGGTATTTTTACTATTACCGGTTGGTTTAACCTTATTTAACATATATTTATTTATTTCATCTATAGGCCACCCAACTTTTAAATGCCTCTTTAGTTTTACAACTAAAAAACAAACCCAACCTATAAAAATATAAAGTAATATTATGCATTGAAGAATATATGCTCTAATGATTCATCTTCCCCCGACTGATATACGCAAAGCTTCTCTATGGATGAACAATTTCTTAATGTTTATAAGATAGCTGATGGAAGAGCATTCAAGCAGGCTGGAGAAGGCCTGATGACACAGGTAGTCCTAAATTTGCAACCATTCATTTAATAATCATCCAAGGTTACAACAGCACTGAAAAAGTGACTTATGACTGTCCCCATGGTCATATGATCACAATTCAGGTGCTTGGCAATTGGCATGTATTTACAACAGTTACAGTATCATGACATCAGATAATCACCATTTAAGACCTTCCCAGCTGGATTCACTTATGACTTCATGAGTGATTCACATAAATGACAAAAAGATCATAAAATCAGGTGTGACTGGTTCAACAACTGCTTCCCATATAACAGAAGTTCAGACCCAATTGTGATTGTAAGTCAAAGACTACCTGCATTTAGAATAACACACAGCTTTAGGTAAATTGCAGGGTAGTATCTTGAATGTTTGCTAATAGACCAATAAAACCTGATAGTTTGATCAGGTTCCTTTGTAATTCTATATCCCCAATCTACTACTTAGTCACCACTTTGATTTTATTGTTGAAGCAAGGATCTTGGAAACTATTCACAGGAAAGGCCACAGGTGTGCAATTTGTTTATAACATTTCTCCACTACTTGAATCTACAGTATACCTGTCTGAAACAATTACTAAGAAAAGCATCATAGTCATCAAGCTGAGCCTTAGCCAGTGAAAAATATTATTTGCCAGACTTCGGCTTCTATCCTAAGGAGAGAAGCTTCTAATCTCAGCAATACAGTGGAAAACACATCTGGATATCTAGGAAAAGGCTATTTAAAAGCTACCGTATATGTAGTATAAGATGCACCAGAGTATAAGACGCAGCAAAGTTTTGAAAGAGGTAAATAAAAAAAAAGGTTTTGCACTCTGCAATCCTCCCCAAAATGGTCCATGTTTTCACAAAAAACTGGCCCATTCCCCCCCCCCCCCAAAAGGCATGAATAGACTTTAGGGAGCTTGCAGAGTGCTCTGGAGGGGCGGGGGGGAAACAAGCAAAAAGGACCAGTTTTTCATGAAAATGACCATTGGCTTACCTGAACGGACAGTCTCTGCGCACTGCGGAAGAGTCCAAGCAAGGGTTAAATTCAGTCTATTCGCCCAATGACTGAGTTAATTTTCTTAACCATGCCTCCTTTCCTCATTGAGCTCAGTTTAAAAACGAAGGTGGTAGTCTGTGACGGACTTGTCCACGATATGTGTTCAGTCAAGAGAGTCATTGCTCCTCACAGCCTGAGGCGATCTGGAGAGAAGAAGAAAACCCCAGGATGGAGTTGGACTCTCCCGCAGTGCCCAGAGAATGACCGTTCAGGTAAGTCAATGGTCATTCTCCTGTGCGCTGCTTGGAGAGTCCAAGCAAGGAACATACCCAAGCTATGTAGTCCCAGGGAGGGAAGTAGAATCCAGGGTGTGTGGAGCCACAAAACCCGTTGTAAAACTCTCCTCTCAAAGGAAGCCTTGGCAGCAGCGCAACACTCAATGCAATAGTGTCTAATAAACAGTGTCAGAGATGACAGGTGGCCGCCCTTCAAATTTCCTCCACTGGAGCTTGTATTATCCACGCGGCCGTAGTAGCGGTGCTCCTCGTGAAGTGAGCCGTAATTCTTGGAGATATAGTTTTGCCCTGATGCTGGTAAGCCATCTTAATGCATGCCTTTAACCACCGCCCAATGGTTGATGGTGACACTTTATGTCCCACTGGCTAACAAGAAATAAAGAGTGATTTGGAGCGGCGAAATTCTTCTGTCCTCTTGATGTATCTGTGGATCGTCCGCTGCATATCCAACTTGTGCCAGGTTTGTTCTTTTGGATGGCGAGGATGAGGGCAAAAATTGGGAAGTACAACTTCTTGAGTCCTGTGAAATAGGGAGTTAATTTTAGGCAAAAAAGCTGGATCTAACCAAAGGATAATCCGGTCAGCGTGAAAAATGCACAGGTCTTCACGGACCGAGAGCACCTCCAGCTCTGACACCCTCCTAGCCGATGTGATGGCTAACTGTTTTCAGGGTGAGATGTCAAAGGCCGATGGATCGTATGGGCTCAAACGGTAATTTGTCAGCTCCACAGGACAAGCGAAAGATCCCATGAAGGAAACCTGTGAATTACAGGCGGATGCAGATTGGCGGCGCCCTTGATGAAGCTTTTCACCTGAGGATGCTGTGTCAACGATACTAATGAATGTCTCATCAAAATGGTAGCGAGAGCTGCAACCTGGCGACAAAGTGTGTTGGGGGATAACCCCTTATCCAACCCTTCCAGCAAAAATTCTAGCAGTTGCGGAATGGTCACCAGGACGGTGTCTACATTATGAGCCCTGCACCAAGTAGCAAAGGCGGCCCAACTGGCGTCATAAATCCTAGTCGTGGATGGATGGTGCAGAGGACCTTGTCTGAAAAATTGCCCTTCTTCAGGAGTTCCCCTCAAGTGCCAGGCGGCCAGCTGGAGCCAACTGGGATTCGGATGAACTATGGCCCCCTGACTGAGTGAGAGAAGCTCCTGAGGTATCTTCCATGGTCTGCGAATGGAAAGGCTGATCAAGTCCACGTACCAGGATCTCTTGGGCCATGTCTGCCTGCCAGTGGTGGAGCCACAGCAGACGGAGTGAAGTAACATTGGAGGCTAATGCCTGGGAGGCAAATTTGGCGGCGTTAAGGGAAGCATCAGCTGAATATTTGACAGCTGCGATGATTTTATTGAGATCATGCTTCCATCTTGAACACTGCTTGGGAGGATTCAACTTCAACTGCCAAAGCCAAATCAATGAGGTCTTAGTAAAGAAGGATGCTGAGGTGGATGCCCTAATTGACCAGGCAGCCACCTGGTAGGTTTTCTGGCATGCCTTCTCCGCTTTCTTATCTTCAGCCTTAAGGCCTTCGAGAAGGTCAGCTAGTAGGGCAGAGTTGAAGGTTAGAGAAATAACCAGGGCATCAACCCATGACAGCTTCAATAAATCCTCTAGGTTGCTTTCAACCGAATAGAGGTTTTTATCAGCCCCACTGTGATTTGTTAGTAAACCAGGCTGCGCCCACTGGCGCTGAACAACGTTCATGAACAGCTTTGGTACAGGCACCAGTTCCTGCACAGGAGCGTTCTCCTTGAAGAGCCACTCCTTCGGATCCTGAGATCCATAAGTAGTTGCTGTTCCCTGGCTGGGAGTGCCTAATTCACTGGAAGTCTTAGCTTTGCACAGGATTGATTTGAAAAGAGAGGAGCAGAACAAGCCAGTGAAGGCAGGTTTGTCAGGGGGAGGATTTTCATCCTCTGATAATTCCTTTTCCCCTATATCATCCTCCTCGAAGACAGATTCCTCTGTGGTGATGGAAGTGCCCAGAGAGGGGGTCCCTGAGCCCAGTCCCATGGTTGGCCTTCTGGGGCGGTTTGGTAGAAGAACCTTTGAGAGCTGCGAGCCTCTTGTGGAAGCCAGCCTCAATGCCCCTTTCAATGGCCTGCTCTATGACCTTTTGCATTGCAGGAGACAGATTGGGCTCTTCAACTTCGGTGGGTCCTTGCACCGCCTGCAACTCCCCTGTCCTGATGCCTTGAGGGCCCCTATTCTTCCTCATCAATGGATAAAGCGAAGGGGCATAGCTCCTCCTGCAAGGAGGAGGATTCTGTGTAACCCAGGGAAGCTGCAGGAAAGGAGCCCTGGGATCCTTCATCCACCAGGGAAGGAGAAACGTCCCTTCAAGGAGAGGGATGGGCATGGGCCACCTGTGGATGTGGTAAGGGGCTTGAACCCTGGGGTTGGTGCCCAGAAGAAAGAGGCAGTCTCCGGGTCCTTTCAAAGATTTTTTCCAAAGCCCTATGCCTGCGGGCCTCAGCCTTAGACAAGGCCTTGCCCCCTCTGGAATTGGGTGTTGCCTTCCCTTGGTGTCCTTACTGCCACCCTCCCTGTCAGAGGCTGTGGCCTACTGCGTTTAGATGTGAATTCAATCTGCTTCTCTGGTGCTTTTAGATTACTGTCAGCCATGGTGTTAACAGGCAGCAGAATGGGAGGCGAACTTGCTTCTTGTGGCAGAAGGCGACTTCACAGATGAGCAGTAGGTCATTGACACCAGCAAGAGCTGCACCTTTCAGATAGTCCTATGGGACAGGAGTATGACCAGTGGGGCCAAAGATCTCCTAAGCCACTCTGCGATGGTCTTCTGTGGGGAGGAGGCCTTGCCACAGCCCCGAATGAAGGCCAAGCACTCCCCAGTGGTGATCTGCAGTCTGTGAGGCAAAGTGCGGCAAATGGAAAACGGTCCAGTTGAAAAGCACGCGAAAAACCATTCCAACATGGTGGCCATGATCTTCGGGTAATGAGGGAGCTGTCAAAGGCAAGTCGAAGCCTCCGACATCTCCGGTACAAACAGTCAATTGAATAGACAGCTGGGAGAAAAGAAGCCTCCTACCTCCCTCACTTTCAACACAAGAGAAGCACGAAGGAAACCGCTAGTTAACTATAGAAAAAAACAATTACAAAAATAACAAACTCTATACTATTTAAGGAGAATTCCAGTCTATTCGCACAAAAACTGAAGAACTCTCCAAAACACGTGTGAACTGGGCTGGACTGAGTTTTTAAACTGACCTCAATGAGGTCCTTGGGTGACTAGACTGAATTTAACCCTTGCTTGGAGTCTCCAAACAGTGCACAGAAGAACGGGGCCATTCGTTTAAAAAAGGGGGGGTATGGATAGCCTTTAGGAAGCTTACAGAGTTCTCCTGGGGGCTGGGTGGGGTAAAATTGAGCAAAAAATGGGCCATTTATTGCTCATTTCTGCCCTCCCCAGCCCCCAGTAGCTCTCTAAAAGCTTCCTACAAGGTATGCATGGCCATTTTGGTGAAGGGGAAGCAGGGTTTCAGAAGACAAAAAAGGCTGTATTCAGTGTATAAGACGCATCCAGATTTTCAGCCTCTTTTTTTGAGATAAAAAGGTGCGTCTTATACTCCAAAAAATACGGTAACTTGTTTTATCAGGCTATTGGAAAGTGGCCTTAATTTTACCCCATAAAGAGTTGAGGAAATTTGAAGCAAAAAACTTAATTGCAGCAGGAATATAGTTCATTCCTTTTTTCTAGGGGCATTTGAAAAAAAATCTGTCATAATTTTTGCGGTTATAAAGGAAACATTATTTAATTGTCCTAAATCATGTGATCACCTGCTGACAAGCAAAGTCAATGGAGAAACCAGAATCACTTAACCACTATGTGACCAACTTATCAACTGCAGTGATTCATTTAACTGTGATAAGAAAGGTCATAAAATGGGGCAAAAACATCACTTAACAAATGTCTCATTTAACAACAGAAAAATGGGATTCAATTGTGGTCATAAGTCGAGGACTACCTGTATTTGAAATCAATGACTTCTCTGCTTGGTTGACTATATACTATTCCTCAAAAATAGAAATGGAACCAATCTAATGTAGTAGTCCAAATATATAAACCAAGTCCTGACTGATATTGCAGTCAGCAATATCAAAAGCTTCTAACAGATCTAGAAAGATTAACAGTCACATGATCTCCTATCTGTTAACAAAGTGATCCATACATGTAATCAAATTTCACTTTGTCTCCAAACTAGGTCTAAGAATAAACATTTTGCACTTCATATCAAGCTCCATCCAAGTAAAGTTGTAACTGCATTCTTAGCCAGAAAAATGTCAGAGATAATTTGAAACAAATAGGAATATAACAAACTTTATTTTCTTGTCATTGTTTATACACAACATTTCAGAATTTGTTATGCACTTGACTATAATTCATCGCTTGTAAGAATATTCTTCAATGTTCTTTATAAAATATCTGCTCACACAAATCATACTACATAATTTGAATACTTTTGTATGAAACAATAAAAACAACTTAAGAATTTACAACAAATTTTCTAAAAACTATATTAAAAACAACTGAAAAGGCTTTTTAATTTCCAATTAAATATTACATTAAAATGTATCTTTTTTAAAAACCTGAAGCTCTTTTAAGAAGCACTTCATTATTATGTATATCCTAAACACTAGCATTTACAATTCATGAAAAACCAGTACTGCTTTGGTTAGAAAGCATTCTGATTATGTCTCAGTAAATCTAAGCAATGCTAACATACATATAGTCATGAAAAACTACTCCTCAAAGGCAATATGTGGAAGCATTTGTACTTCAAGAAATAAATCCTACACCCCCCTATTCTAGAAGTTTCATTAGGCGTGCTAGTATTCACAAGAAAAGAATAGAGTTGAAGAAATGCAAAGAAAGAAATGCAAAGCAGCTAAAAGTACATTCATTGGTTAATTACGTTTCCATTAAAAAAAACATATTAAGAATCTTTCTTTTGAATGGCCAATTAACAGTATCCAGGCAACAGTGTGGAGATTGATGATGCTATCTAGGCACAATGAGAAAAGTATTTTGTTAGTGTGCTTGAGCCTCCAGAAAGACTCTTCAGTTTTAAATTCCATAAAATAGGATAATGTGAAAGTTATTAAATATGCAATCTTACCCTTTAATACATAAATATATAACTTGAGAGGTAACCAAAGTGCCCCTAAGTTGAATCTTACTTCTGACTCCTATTTATCCTATGTAGATAAATATATTCTGATGTATCGTCATCCTGATATATCATCGACCATGGTATCCTACTGTGACGACTCGAGGGGTTGGGAATGGGGGGCACCGTTTTACGGTAGTTCTCCTCCTACCTGTCGGATCGGTTGCAGTTTGTGTTGACAGGAGGGCAGGGATCGACCCCGAGGCACGTCATTTGTGGGATGCCCCGGGGGTCGGTTCTCTCACCCTTCCTGTTCAACATATATATGAAACCACTGGGTGAGATCATCCGTGGTTTTGGGGTACGGTATCATCAATATGCTGATGATACCCAACTTTTCATCTCTACCCCAAACCACCCAAACAATGCCCTCGACGTGATGTCCCGATGCCTGGAGGCAGTGCGGATCTGGATGGGGAGGAATAGGCTCAAGCTCAATCCCTCCAAGACGGAGTGGCTGTGGTTTCCATCATCCCGATTTGTGCATCATGTTCCATCTTTGATGATAGGGGGAGAAATTTTAGCCCCCTTAGAGAGGGCCTGCAATCTGGGCATCCTCCTGGATACGCGGCTTAGTTTAGAAGAACACCTGACAGCCGTGACCAGGGGGGGCTTTTTATCAGGTTTGCCTGGTATGTCAGTTGCGCCCCTTTCTGGATCGGGATGCTCTGTGCAGTCACTCATGCCCTCGTCCTTTCTCGCCTAGACTATTGTAACGCTCTCTACATGGGGCTGCCCTTGAAGAGCACCCGGAAACTTCAACTGGTCCAGAATGCAGCTGCACGGGTTGTCATGGGGGCACCCAGGTACTCCCATGTTACACCCCTTTTAGGCGGCCTGCACTGGTTGCCGGTTGTCTTCCGGGTGCAATTGAAGGTACTAATTATGACCTTTAAAGCGCTCCATGGCTTAGGCCCAGGATACCTGCGAGACCACCTACTGCCACCGGTAGCCTCCCATCATCCAGTGTGATCCCACAGAGTTGGCCTCCTCAGGGTGCCATCAGCCAGACAGTGTCGACTGGTGACCCCCAGGGGGAGAGCCTTCTCTGTGGGAGCGCCTTCTCTCTGGAATGAGCTGCCCCCGGAGCTTCGTATAATCCCCGATTTCCAGTCCTTCCGACGCACCCTAAAAAGTTGGCTTTTCCAGCAAGCCAGCCTGGCCTGAACAAAACAAATCAAAGTATTGATTATTGTTAATTTTAATTTTAATTCTTTTAAAAAAATGTGTCATTGTTAATTTTAATTGGGTTTGGGGATATCCTATTTAATTTCTTTTTAACTTTTGTAGTATGTGTTTCTTTTAATGTTGTATGCTGCCCTGAGTCCTTGGGAGAAGGGCGGCATATAAATCGAATAAACCTCTAAACCTCTAACCTCTGAAATATCTCCAGCAGAAATCTACAGATGTTATGAAGTCATTCCAATTATCACTTTTATCCTCATATTCACTGGTCACCCGTCTTTCTATTTCTTACAATTTTGCCAAACACAAAGCTTTGCTTTTTTTTTTGGTTCATAATTCTTTGCATTACATGTTCCCAGTTTGTAAAGTTCTGCTTTTTTGATGAAATCCTATTCTAGTCTTTATTTAAAACAGAATGGATTGACTGGTGCCTCTTGAAGTCCATTTGTTTTCTTAGTTATTATTTCCAAGGTCATAATCCAAAGGTATCTATCTTTGCTCTGTCTTTTCTTTCGTACTCACTGTTCAGTTTTTAAAGCCATTCATTACTGGCAAAAACAGTGTTTCAAGTATTCTGGCTGTGTTGTCATAGAAATAGATAACATGATCTTGTCTAAGTTCATTATTATTTTCCTCCCTAAAATTAAACTCCTTTTTACTTCTCTGGCATACTATGCATCTTCATTTATTTTTGAGGGTCAGAGAATAAAACTATATATTATTTCAGTTCACTTCATCGCCGTCCATTGTTATCTGTGGTATTTAGCATTCTTACCAATTGTGAATCTTCTTCTAATTTAAGAACTCCACAGATGTCTGTGTGCTTGAAGTCTTTGGTCTATATGAGTTACATGTAACCTTGAAACTCCCAACAATTCTAGGCAGCACATAACTATCAAAACATGGTAATTACAATATATTTTTAAAAGAAAAATGAATAAAAGATTACAAGAAGAACAAGCTAAATGAAATAAAATACTCTCCCTCTCTCTCTTCTCCTAGATGAACGTAATAACAAACCCAAAATCTATTGTCAGACCTTTTTCATTGCTCTACCAGGTGTTCCCAAAATGCATATCCCCCCAAATTCCTTAAATAATCTATCCACCCCCTGTACCAAACCTGGAGCTGTAATGTCTGCTGACTATCCTGTCCTTTTTCCTACAACATACATTAATTAAAAGTTGATATAGTCAATCCAACCAATGCTGCTCTGCCAACCAACTAAACCAGTGATAGCTAACCTTTTTGTTGTTGGGTGCCAAAAATGTGAGCGTGTGCATGCAATAGCACACAAGCATGCAGACACCCATAATGCAAAACATGCCCCCACATGCACATGCACGCACAATCCCCCCCATGTGCGTCGCACTGCTCACCTCCAAGCTAAACTTGGTATTTCCGCCGGGGAAGGGCGTTTTCGCACTGCCCAGGTTCCAAAGCCTCTGGAGCTTGAGGAGGGCAACAAAGGGGCCCAATGGACCTACCAGAAGTTCGGAAATGATCCATTTCTGGCTTCCAGAGGGTCTCCGTTTTTGCCTCCCCTGCTCCCAAGCCTCTGGAGCCTTGGGAAACATCCGGAAACAGATAATTTCTGAACTTCCGGTAGGCCCGTTGGTCTGTTTTTCACCCTCCCCTGGCTCCAGAGGCTTTTTTGAAGCCTCGAAGGGCAAAATCAGCCTCCCCTGGCCCCCCAAAAGGCTGAAAATCAGCTGGCCGGCACACACATGTGCGCTGGAGCTGACAGATCATGTGCCAGTAGATATGGCTTCATGTGCTACCTTTGGCATGCATGCCATAGGTTTGCCATCACGGAACTAGACCATTTAATCAGTATACACTAGGAGCACACTTCCATCATAAAATCAGGAATTTTCTGCCCAGTAAACTTTATCCCACAAAAGCTCCTCTTATTCCAGTATGGAGTTAAGCTTTTCCCTTTCCTCATTCTATGTTTCTCATCCACTTGTTAGTCAAATCCTCGCTGAATTCATCCACAGGACTGTCAAGTGTTTATCACACAAGGTTTTCCACCTTGAAAAAAAAATTCTCAGAATCTTGGAAATTACTAGTTACTGTATAACGAATGATTGGTGATAGTGGATTGAATTAGGAAAAGTCGACACAATTTCTAAATAATTAATAACCAGTGAATCCAATCCAAACCCTAGGAATTTTACTTTCTCTCTCTTTTTCTTTTTTCTTTTTGTGCCTTTCCGCTTCCCCCAACATTGGCAATGATAAAGGAAGTTGCTGTCTTCTTCTGGTTTCCTTTCTCAACTTATTCTATTCTCACCAACTCCAAAACTTTCTCTTCCATGTTGATGGAGAAAGTAGAGTAAAAGAAGTCATATACAATATATAAATGGCAAAAATAAGAGCAAGCACACTATCTAAAGTTGGGGAAACTGATGTATGTACAGGTTTAGGTTTAGGTTTAGGTTTATTAGCATTTGTAGGCCGCCCTTTTCCCTGAGGGGACTCAGGGCGGCTCACAGAAAACCAGGGAGAGGGGAATACAATATTAAGACAACAACATATAATAAAAATAGTAAGCAACATTCATTCATCATTCGGGCGGGGTAGCAATTCTTATCCCCAGGCCTGACGGGCGAGCCAGTTCTTCAAGGCTATGCGGAAGGCCTGGACGGTGGAGAGGGTACGAATCTCCACGGGGAGCTCGTTCCAAAGGGTCGGGGCTACTGCTGAGAAGGCCCTCCTCCTTGTAGTTGCCAGCCGACACTGGCTGGCCGATGGAATGCGGAGGAGGCCTAATCTATGGGATCTTATAGGTCGTAGGGAGGTAATTGGCAGAAGGCGGTCTCTCAAGTATCCAGATCCACTGCCATGTAGGGCTTTATGGGTGATTAATAGCACCTTGAAGCGCATCCGGAGATCGACAGGTAGCCAGCGCAGCTCGCGGAGGATAGGTGTTATGCGGGTGAATCGGGGGGCACCCGCAATCACTCGCGCGGCTGCGTTCTGCACTAGCTGAAGTCGCCGGATGCTCCTCAAGGGCAGCCCCATGTAGAGCACATTGCAGTATTCCAGCCTAGAGATCACAAGGGCCCGAGTGACTGTTGTGAGGGCCTCCCGGTCCAGGTAGGGTCGCAACTGGCGCACCAGGCGTACCTGGGCGAATGCCCCCCTATGCTACACCCATAAGGTAGCATAGAGCTTGTGGAAAATTTATTTAAAAAGTGAAAATGGTTGTTTCTACCTACTTTGTTAAATGAAAATGACAACCTGTTATGTAAGGAGAAACTCTTCGGAGTGTAATGTATTTAAGAAATGTGTATGGTATAAAACATGAGATAAGGTCAAGAACAAATGGTGCTGAATTAATGTGGACTGACTGCAAATATGACTAAAACAAAACAAAACTGTAAGTGGTCGGCACATATATAGAATAAATAAAGATCAAATTAAAAACAAATAAAAATGAGTAAAGGGTTAAAAGCAAGTCATTTGCTGTTGTACAGGAAAGCCTTAAAAAAGTGGGATATAAATGAATACATGAAGCAGTGTATAGATATAGTGACTGAAAGGATATCATGCAAGGGACAAAGTAAATGTTGTAGATTTCTATCCCTTTTTTCTGCTTTGCATAACATAGCTTATTCTGCATGATAAGCATATAAGTAGGAATGAAAAAAGGTTAATGAATAGACAAAGAAAACACTGCCATTTATGAATATCCAAACTCACTTAACATACAATACTTTTAGAATGGCTAAATGTTTCATAAACCATAGGTTATATGGACAGGCACTCATGTAATCTTACACAACTGCACTGTCAGAATAGCAACTGCATGGGGATAACAGCTAAATTAGGGGATATAAACTCAATATTGTTTTGTAACTAGCTTTACATAGAACAAAAGAACTTTGTATAAATAACAGTTACAGTTTAAGTCTCTACAATGTGGTTTGCTGCTTTGGCTTTGTTACTTTTCAGCTTTATAGAAGAATTAAAATAGTGATTTAATCAATATTATCAAAGAATGCCTTTGACAACTTTGGATTTTTTTCTAGTACTATTGTACCAGATATTTTTAGAACTATAGTTGTCATGTCCTATAAAATGTCCAAATGGCTTTGAATTATCTCTCTTTAATTAATATTTCATTCCCTAAAGTAAGTTCATTAAAAATCCAATCAGTGCAATTAACAACTTATTCATCACTTATCTTATTACAAAATGTAATTGCTTACTAGAGCCAATTCAATTTACTTCTATTCAAGGCTATTCTAGAAAAATGCATTATGCATGGCTCACTTCAGCACAGTAGCGTTCTATTTGAGAAAATGTGTTTATCACAAAAGGTTACTGAGTTCTGGTTCTCTGTTAAATGATTTTAGTTTACAATTGTATGGAAAAGTTGAGATGCTTGTGAATTCTGACTCATTGATTGAAACAGAAGGGACAGAAACAGACACAATATTTATATGTTACAGAGTTAAACACAACATTCTTCAAATTTTAATGCATTCTATTTATGAACAGTTATTTATAGATTCAAGGTAAGAAAAGAGTATAAATATGTCAGGTGCAATGTTTGGGCTTTCTTTCAATCAGTACTTGGTATTATCTCCTTTGACATAAATAATAGCTTCTATTATTATTATCAGATAAGAATATTTATATTCTTGCCTTTGTAATTATTTTCCCACTCTTCCTTGCAGAATCCTTCTAGTTTGGAAATAATATTAGTTTATTTGCAATTGTCATTCTGCTGAGATATCCAGCTTCTTTATAACACGAGATGAATATTTTTCTACAGAATTGGCATAATATACTACCTTAAAAATGAAAAACTCTCGTAAAATGGATGAGTAAACGAATGACTAAATGATTGGCTTTTATCTCTTAAAACAACCTTAAATCAATTTTTACTTTTTAATATGTTATTCTGGCAACTATTCCGTCATCAACTTCTCTTATATTCAATGTGATAATGCAACCTCTTTTAACCATTTATGAAAATCTAAGATGTTGTAATTGATAATATAGATATTTTTTTCTTTTCCTCTTCAGTACTGCATCTTTAAATTGTAAGCCTAATTGTAAGCTCATCTCTACTTATGTATAAAATAACTAGAATATAAAACCAGTATAATATGATTAAGTACTAACAAATCACCCGCTCAACAACACGTGCTTTTAGCGCTGATTGGAGGAAAACCAGAAAAGCAGCTTTCTGCTTTCCAATCAGCTGAAATTCCAGTGCTTTCAGTAAAGGATTAAAATGTTTTCTACAGCTGTGAGTCACCTCTGTTAAAAATTCTACCAATTTTGGAGTAAGTGGCAGAAAAGAGATTAATGACAGAAAGCGAAAGGAAGATAAGAATATAAGATTATCAATATTGTGTGAATAAATATGCAGAACACTATAGAGGTGAAGCATGAAAGAATCCTTTTAGAAAAAGTTTGTAGGTCTGAGCTTTGATGACATTCTATTAAAAATGATTATGAATTTTGATCAGGCACTAACATTATTTGTGCAGAAATAAAATATAAAAAGTATTAGTATAATACCGAAATGTTACCTGTTAGGCATTAATGTACAGTCAATGTCTGGCCGTTTTGTTCTGGGAATGGCATACAGAGGATATCGGTCTCCATGGCGAATTAGTACATGAACAGATATCAGTTTAAAATAGTGAGGTCCATGACCTATAAGAAAAAGAGCAAGAATAGACTCATAATGGGGAACCCTTTTAGAATTCCAATTGCACTCCAAAAATTTATACTACATTTACACCTTTATTTAAACATACATTGGCACTGAACAATTGTAACAGTTGAGATCGTTTTCCACAAAAGGTGACTAAAGGTGGATTATAAAACTCTCTGTGTGAGAGACATATTGCAAACAAGAGAGATGAAGTGACTCAGTAGGTATTTAAGCTAGATCAAGAACTCTCCAAATAAACTCTTCTGAGTAGGTTTGACAGTATGGTAGAGAAATAACTGCTGCACTCTTATACTCACTCACTGGATACAATTCGCTCTAAGTTCAGTCAGTAGGATTTGGAACCTTTTTTTAACTTTTTTTAGCCATTTCATGAACATGAACTGGCATCCTTCTTTTGCTGCCAAGTTCCCATAATATTGCCTTCATCTTTTTCCCAACCTATTCCTCAGTTTTACTTAGCATTTTTCCTCCTATGGCAGCCAACAAGCTGCCATAGGAGGAAAGGGCCATTCAGTCCCGAATACAAGAAAGTTATTTCAAATGAGGTTCTCCCCCTAAAATGATCAGGTCTCCAAACTGATCCCAAATAGCAGTTGACAAGTATGTGTAGTGGGGAGATATAAGAATTTTATTTATATATGGGTTATAATATAAAATTAATGATCTGTATTAGATGATTATATATAGAATAGGAATTGCTCATGGTTTGGCATATTTATGCTTTAATTTTTTTTCTGTTGCATTTATTTTCACTTATTTCTTTAAACATGTGTTATGGTTCTTGTTTCTTTTTGGATAATGTTTTAATTCTTGTGTTTTATTTCTTTTGCTTTTCTTATTATTATTTTAAAAGCAATAAAACTATTTTTTTTAAGTATTTGTGGTGGTGCTGTGTATGGTTAAGGAGGAGAGAGAGAACCTTTTTCTCTGTGGTTTCAAGCACAATGACTCCAGGAGGCCTGTCAGCTTCATCAACTTTGATTATCATATAAAAAGCAGCTAATAAGGGTACTGGGTATTGAAATAGCATGCATTTCATGCAAGCCCTACTTATATTCTTTCTGTCAGCTGCGCTTCAGAGTGTCAATAATTTGGGCTGATGCAGGTCATTGCTCTGCATGAAAAGCTCCTTTTCCCTGCCATCTTCTTTCTTTTGCACCAGACAGCTGGTGCCCGGGAAAAGAGAGGGGGATGGGTGAAAGGAGGAGGGGGTGAATCTGACAAGCCAATGGACAGAGCTATTGATTGGTTGCCTGGTGATACTGAGAAGATCCTCTGGCTGTAAGACAGAACAGAGGTAATTGGTAGTGATGATGGGGCAGCAAAATGTATACCCATTTTACTTTTCGGCTGGACCAGACATTTTAACTGATTTAGTGGGGGGAAACCCTGCTTCGAACACAGGGAACAACAATGGAAAAGTTTTGGAGTAATCAAATAGGAAATCAAAGAACCTACTTCCCATGACTGCATGAAACATCTGTATGAGGTACCGATCTAATGGAAACTACTGCTGTACTACGTATAAATAATAGTGCTAATTGGGCTATTTTTAAAAAAATCCATTTTCTAATTCTTGCAGCTCAGATTCAGAAGCTGCATGCTTTTCTATAAAAACCATTCATTCTACTTAAAGCCTCTAAGGATTTTAAATGCAAAGCATGACTAGATCAGTCCTGTGGGGGAGGGACAAAATTATATTTGAGCAGCTGTTCCAGTTTAAGCTAGTAGGTAATGTCTTTACTTTTATGTTAAATGCTGCTTTCTGTTTGGAATTTGAGAGCATTCTATTAGCAAGGTTTCAGAACTGCAATAGAATTAAGCAAATAAATATGAAGAGCAATCAATAACAAAATTGCAGTTACCTTCCATACTGCGTTCAGAGATGCTGGGAACATTACAATAAAACTGGGCTTCATAAATAGGATCAATAGCAGGTGGCTCTGTTAGTGGATTAGGCATTATTCTCTTTCGATTCTTGGAATGCAGACCATCATCTTTAATTGGCTTAACAGGAATCAAATGTACTAAAATATAAATAACCAACATCAATTGATAGTGATTAGTCTAATGCTAAATTATTTATTTGCATAATTCAAAATTCAAAATGCATAAATAAATATGGAATAAATATGGAAACAGGAAATAGACTTCCATAATTTTCTTATACTAGACTTCTGGTATAAAATCTATTTCTACATCACATTAATTAATGATTTCTTAGTAGGTGGTATGTAATATAATTATATAGTTTCCCCGAAAATACGACAGGGTCTTATATTTTTTTGACCCACGAAATATGGCCTTGGGCTTATTAAAGGAGAGGGCTTATTGTTTTTGGGTTGCCGGGTGTCTGTTCCCTTTTGACCGGAGTCCCAAAGAACCAGGCACAGCCTCAGGGTCGGATGGCTGTGTTGCACTGTCACAGCAGCAACACAGCAGCCATGAGGTGGCCATGTTCATGAGCAGCCGCCCGGCAACCCCCCTTTCCAGCCGGGCACAGTGCCGCTGACCGATCTTGCGGTACCCGGAAGGCACCAAGCAATGCGAGCGCCTGTTCGTCGCTTTCCGCCTCCCGCGGCTCGACACCTTCGGAATGCTCCTAGGTAAGTGAATGGGGCTCTGCATGGCTGGAGAGGCTTTTCCGCTCCCCACTCGCATGACCCGCAGGCTCATGATGCCCTTGACTAACTCTACAGTACCTGCAGAGCCAGGGCATCTTCGCTGCTTGGGTTTTTGTTTTTTGTTTTGCTTTCAAAGCATGGAGGACGGATGCCGCTTTGGAGGTATGCTCTATGGTAGCGTACAACCATAGAGCGTACTCCAAGAGCAGTATCCTATCTCCGTGCTTTGGAAGCCGTAATGGAGGATGGATGCCGCTCTGGGAGTATGCTCTATGGTTATACGCTCTGCAGCCCACAACTCTCTCCAGCCATGCAGAGCCCCATTCACTCTAGGGGCATTCCGAAGGTGCCCAGCTGCAGGAGGCGGAGAGCAGCAAAAAGGCGCTCGCATTGTTTGGTGCCTTCTGGGTACCACTAGATCGGTCAGCGGCGCTGTGCCCAGCTAGAAAGGGGGGTTGCCGGGTGGCTGCTTCCGAGCATGGCCCCCTCATGGCTGCTGTGTTGCTGCTGCAACATTGCAACACAGCCATTCGACCCTGAAGCTGGGCCCAGGTCTTCGGGAGCCCAGTCGCAAGGGAGCAGCTGCCCGGCAACCCCCACTTCAGCTGGGCACAGAGCTGCTGACCAACCTAGCGATACTCCGAAAACACCAAGCACCACGAGCGTCTTTGCCCCCACCTCGTTCCCACGGCTTGGCGCCTTCAGGATACCGCTAGGTCGGCGAGTGGTGCTCTGCCTGGCTGGAGGGGGGGATTGTATAGGGGGCTTATTTTCAGGGGTGGACTTATATTTTTGCCCACGCGAAAAATGTCGCAAGGCTTTAGTTTCAGGACAGATTGTATTTTCAAGGATACATGGTATAATTTTGCTGATGGAATGGTATTCATTAGTAAAACAATTTCTATCTTTTCACTATGCATTGCTTTGAGCTGTATAACAGATGCAGACAGTGTAAGAGAAATAGTATCCAAACAAAATCCTGTTGACAAAAGGAACCAGTAAAATAAAATCACAAGGTTTTAATTAAAAGCATAAGCAATAAATAAATTGTTTAGGGCTCTAATATTGCTATTTTATGTAGAGTGAATTATGTTTTCTTAGAAAATATAGTTTTCAATGACAATCCATGTCAGCTTCCTTAAATATGTTTAAATTCTGCCTAAAAAAGAAAATCCTTTGAAATAAATGTTTTTTCCAGGATTATCTTTACTACCTACAGCATATTCTAAATACAACATAATATGAAGTAAGATAAATATGCCCATCTCCTAGTTTAGCCTAATAAATATTCTTCTTTGAGTAACTATTACTACTGAAAACAGCATTTTGTCATAGATTTTATATTTATCCTATTTTTGCCCACCTTACATGATTATGCATCCAATATGTGTACTACTGCTTTCAGTATAATCACTTTTGGAAAACAAAAGGAACAATATAAAATAAAGATAGAATCTCTTGAGTTGTACTATATCTGTTCATCTTTTTTATCCATTCAGAAGGCTCATTTTTTTAAAATTAAGAATACAGTTATTAGAATAGCAAAAACTATTAATACTAAAATAACTAAAAGGAAGATACAGAGGAAAAGTAATTAATATTTACCCCAAAAAATCAGACATGGAAGCAAATCCATTACCTTTTTTCTTTCAACTTTAAAACGTTGACTGTATTTTTTTCTGAATATCAGCCTTAAACACAGTAGGTCCTTTCAGTATTGCACAACCAAACTATTTGAAAGCACTTTTACAAACTCAAGAAACCACATAGCAAACTTTGTTTAAAGGATCCATGGTAAATTTTCATTGGCTTTCAAGATAAACTAGATATACTAGAAAAGTTCTGCCAAGAATGAAAAAAGAAATGTTAACTCATTCATCAGCAGTTATTTAGAAAAAGTGATGTTAAAATATTTTCCAACAGGATTATTTCTCTTATGTGTAAACAGAGAAAAAAAGTGTACTGTTTGACTCTAATTCTGGACTACCTCTTTTGCTAAGCTATGAAATTGAGCAATGTCACAGAAAGGCAGACTCAGACTATTATACTGAGCATGATGATGAGTATAGGAAATTTTCTGGAATGAACTATGTGGAAATGTATTCTGCTGTTTCCCAATCTGGCATCATATATTAGATGTATTTGATTGGGATAAATCAGCTTTTCCCAAACTCGTACTTTTCATGTTTGGAAGGTACAATGTTGGGGAATAGTGGGCTAAAAAAGGGGTACTCCCTTTTTGACTACTCAGCTCACTGAATCATTGCTCATATTCTTTCCATAAATCTGATAGAAATGAACATGGGCATTTGGAAAAGTAGCATTGTTTCTAACAGGAGACAATATCTTAAGAATTACCTAAATTGTTACTGAGTGGTTCTTTAAGTACATGTCAAATTTCCGTTACTTCCATTATCCTATGAAGAAGAAAAAGTGCCATAGAAAGAACAGACTAAGTGCAACAGAAGAGATAAGGAACAAGACAAATTATGCAATAACTGATATGGCATGAGAAGAAAAAGCTTTGGAAATATAACAGAGGCAGGCAAACATATGGTATATTTATGCATTCTAACATCTGCACTCAAATTTCACAGATTTTTTTTTTACAGTAAAAAAAATCCAGGAAATCTATTATTGCTTATTTCAAAATGTCTTTCTTGAGTTATCAAAGTCTCTCCCCCCCCCAGATTAAAATAAGGTATTGTTGTTATATTTCATATTAAATCTATTCATGGAAATATAAAAATCCACAAGCAGGACTCTCAATCCTCAACATGTATTAACAAGAAAACTAACAAACAACAGAAAACTCCAAATCACATTCCAGCCATTCCTTTTAATAACCTCTATAACATTTGTCCTAGGGTCTACGTTGATTGTACATTATACAATGATACCAGTTAACAATCACAGGGTTTCCACGTTTAAAATTGTCCTTTTCAATGACCTTATGTCTGTACCAGTGAAATTGACTAGTAAGATTGAAAAATAATTATATAGCTCTAAGTCTAAGACTCTCATTAAACATTTGAAAAGCTTAAAAATGATGAATCTACTGCAACAATATTAGTAAACTGGAATATTTTGTACTTTGAGAACTAATATTATTTTCCTGTTTACCCTGGTGCAAGAAAAGAGTACTAGTTCTTGATTAAATTGGATTCAAAAACCCTTCAAACCACTGGCTTTTAAGACTGAATTATTACCTATTGGACCACAGCTGTGTTTCATTTATGAGTACAACAGTAAGTATTGATTTTAGTCTGCGAACAGAGGTGTCTGAAATGGCCTAAGGTAAACAGCATTAAGGTTTGACTTTTAAAGGCCTTCAACTATAACATATTTGGCAGTGTTTCCAAAGAAACAATACCTGTAACCTTGTCATCTGTTGTCTTAGGGTGATCTTTCTCCCTTGGGAAAAGAACTTATCACTATGAACTCCTCAAGGGAATATGCCCACACTGTATGTGCACACACCTCACATTCCTTCCAGAATAAGAAATGTTATGTAGAGCACAAAAAGAAATAAGAAATAGTAAGCTAAAGAAAAGGAAACATAGCTATATCTAGTTTACAACGACACTATTAATACCTTTCTAGCCTTGAAAATCTTTACTTCCTCTACATCCCATATATTCAAAAACTGCTTTTGTGTCCTTTAAAATTCTCATCTTTGCCTTTGAGAATTGAATCTCGATCAAATCACATCTTTCTAGGTTGGTTCAGACTTACTCACTTTGCCTTCATGTATTAGTTTTGTTATTTGTCCTCTTTAATTTTCTCTATATAATCAAAGTACCTCAATGCTATCAAAGCTTTCAGAAAATCCAAAGAAATAATTATAGTAACAAAGTGTCTATTTCAGTACTAATAATGTTTCTTCAGATTTATTTTTTCCTCTATGAACATCATCATACCACCTAGATTACAATGGTTCCTAAACCTAAATTGGTATATAATCTTTCATCTGAATAATGACAAAAAGTTCCTTTATACGCCTTTTGTCAAGAGCTTAATTTTGTCCTGAACAGATGCTTTATATTATGAGGAATGCATGATGGTATATACATGAAGAAATCTAAACATTTATTCAAAAGTTAAATAATTCCATTCTTTGTGGACAAAAAAAAATCACCCCAGACATTAAAACAATCCAAATGATTTAATCACACCCTCTCCCCCCGTCTCCCTCTCTCTCGCACAGACAGATACACATACACACAAAAGTCATAGGTAACAATATTTAAGTTTATATACTTATTTTGTGCATAACTCTTACGTTTGCAAGGATGGCACGTATTTTACAATAACTTAAAAGCACATATATACATTACAACTCAATCATGCTATCTTATCTAATACAGGCTTCTTAAAATTAATATGTAACGGACATTTAAACAAAAGACTATTAATTTTTTTAATAGATAAGTATCCGCTGAACTAATTCATAGATTAACATTCCCAAAAGAATAGCCCATGTTATAAGAATATTTTGCTATGAGTAAAAGTTATTGCTACCCTGTTTCCCTGAAAATAAGACTTCCCCGGATAAATAAGCCCAATTGGGCTTTTGAGTGCATGGACTAAAATAAGCCCTCTCCCGAAAATAAGCCCTCCCTGAAAATATTGCAACACAGCAGCAGCCATGAGGTGATCACGCTCGCCCACCTCCTGAACTTAAAAAATAATAAGACCTCCCCTAAAATAAATGGATAAAAAAAAAGAGCCTGTCTTATTTTTGGGAAAACAGGGTAGTTATTCTGAAACACTACTTTCCTCTTGTCTTGAAGAGAGCTCTGCAATATGCCACTTGACATTTTAATCCAGTTTAATAGAAGTCACTAAAGTATATTTGTTTGGTACAATGGTAAAATCACGTGCATATCCTTATAATATTTGCATGTATACAAACCACATTTTACCATCTTCACTATACCCTTTTATATGGTTCATTGAACAGTACTTTATCAAAAGGAGACCCAATTCTTTTGAACAACTTTTCCTTGATAAATTCATGCTGGCTTCTGCCAAACAATGCATTCTTTACTAAATGCTCACAAATCACCCGCTTAATAGCCTGTACTAGAAGTTTGCAAAGGACTGATACTAAGCTGACATCTGTTTTTTATCCAGGTCCTTTTTTATTCTCCTCTTTTTGAAGATAGGAACATGCACCCTACACCAATCATTTGGCACTATATGGTTTCTCGAAGCACTCCACAATGGTATCTATTAGTTTCTTCAAGGTCTTCAGACATTTCTGAATCCTTAAATTTATTCATGGTAGTAAGACTCTCCTCACCATGTATTCACTTGGGTTACCACTCCCTCTTTCTTCAGCTGAGCTTTTCTCTGTCACTATCTTATTATTTTCTCCAAGAAGCAAACCCATTGTCTTCATCATCCCCACCTACCCATCATTATTAATACAATAGCCAAAATAAGCTCTCTTTTTTTTGCATTTACTTTCTTTTGTTGCGCTTCTGTTTTGCCAACTTTCTATGGATATTAGCTATAGATTTTTACATGTAGAATTTTTTATGTATCGTGCACATTGAAATTAGGTCTCCATTTTTGTTTATTCAAATTTTCCATTTTGTGTACTTTGAAGCACAAACTGATGTGTTATGTAGAGAACAAAAAGAAATAAGAAATAGTAAGCTAAAGAAAAGGAAACATAGCTATATCTAGTTTACAACGACACTATTAATAACTTTCTAGCCTTGAAAATCTTTACTTCGTCTACATCCCATATATTTATAAACTGCTTTTGTGTCCTTTAAAACTCTCATCTTTGCCTTTGAGAATTGAATCTCGATCAAATCACAACTTTCTAGGTTGGTTCAGACTTACTCACTTTTCCTTCATGTATTAGTTTTGTTATTTGTCCTCTTTAATTTTCTCTATATAATCAAAGTACCTCAATGCTATCAAAGCTTTCAAACAAATAATTATAGTAACGAAGTGTCTGTTTCGGTACTAATAATGTTTCTTCAGATTTATTTTTTCCTCTATGAACATCATCATACACCTAGATTACAACGGCTCCTAAACCTAAAATAGTATATAATCTTTCATCTGAATAATGACAAAAAGCTCCTTTCTTTATACGTTTATAAGTCGCCTTTTGTCAAGAGATTCTTCCAAAGTTTCCAACTGTTTAGCCTCTTCAATCTGATCCACCTGATTGATTAAGATTAGGCCTAGAAAAGCTTTGTGTCTACTTCAATATTTTGGAAAATAAAACAGTCTGAAAGAACACTTGAAAAATGTATGGTGCTATGCAGTTGGGGCTATACCAACTAACCAAGATGGTTTTTCAACAGCTGTCTTTTGGTATTAAGCCATTGAATTTAACAACTAACTTAGAGCCTAAAAAGCACCACCACCATCAGCCACCCTAAGCAGCCCTCCCATTGTATGTTGGAAACTTTCAACTGGTCATCTTTATGACTGGTTGCAGCATTCTGCAGTCATGTGACTACAATTTGAGACCTTTTTTTGCTAGTTTCTGACATTCAAATAAATGGATTCCCTTAATGATCACTTTTATTTAATGACCACCTTGTTCGTTTAACAACCACAGCACTTCCAGTCATGTGTATGCTTCAATTTATATCCATAACAACATTATTATATTTATTATATTTCTGGTTCCAATTGTAGTAGTAAGTTGAGGGCTACCTGCAAAATTCTAATAGCATATTCCACTATTATGCCATAGATTAGGGAAGTGGCAACCTACTCCCATAAAGATTTGTGGTATAAATTTCAATCTAGAACAGGCTTGTTAATGACAATGACTGATCAGCTGAAGGACGCTCCTGATTGGCTGAGCGTTTGACAGCCGGAGTGGGACAATGGAGCGTCCTTACTTCGGCACATTGGCGAAACCACGGACACAACAGTATTTGCTTGATATCTATCAAAATGCTATGATTTATTTACATTATAGAAATATAAACAAAAGTTCATTTTACCAATCATTTAGCATGAATAATTTTTAAACAACATCCCTTATCTCATAAATGTTTCTCATTAGTTGACATTAAAGCCAAAACTTCTGAAGAAAAGATACAACCTCAATAGAAAAAGCAAGCTTTCCGTGTACGACCTATTAAGATGCTGAACAGACTGAAAGAACTATAGCTACAATCAAATTTTAAGTACATAACTTTCTACCCGAACCTGGCATCAAGACCATATGTTTGTGTCAGAACACCAGTTGTTTCCAGATGTATGAGAATGTTAAGTTAGATAAAGGTTAAATAATGTTATTATGTGACAAGATGATTGGCAGAAGTGTTGTGTAAACAGACTAAAAATAGTGGGGTGGCCAAGATTTGTTCCCTGTGAAAGTATGGATAGTTTTCAAGACTTTTTATCTTTGCACTTATATTTAAGAGCTACATGACAGTATCAGTGACATCATCTATCAGCATGGGATCAAGTATCAGTAGTGTGCTGGTGATAGGTATATGTTTCTGCCTCAAGACCATCCAAGAGTTGCCATCAAGATATTTTCCCAGTGCCTCGAAGTTGTATAGGGAAGAGCAGATTTTGGCTGCAGGTTCTATCAAAGTTGAGTGGCTATGAATTAGGGCTACTCATATGTAATGATCTTCCATTGCTAACTATGATGTGGTAACAGTCTGTGGAATGTAAAGAGGATGACATTGAGATATCTGTTATCAAAGTATTGAGGAGAAAAACACTGCTTAAGCTCAAACAATGAAAAAGGAAAGGTTATGTGCAAACACTGCAGATAGACACAGCTATACAAACACATTCACATTAGTGAGAGAAAAGGAATAGGTAAAACATGAAACAACGTCAGCCTTAAAAGATAGATTAGACCAAGAAATCAACTGTACATCAAGATTAAAATATTTATTACAATTGGATTTTGTAACAGAACCTTGCAAATCTAATTATGCTAATCTCTTTCCTTTTTTAAAACTATGTTCATGTGTTTGAGAATTAGTCTGATGCTCATGTTATAATTATTCAAAAATTTTAATAGGATAAAACTAACAGTTAATTTGCATTTGTTTTTCAAATCTATTCATATGAAATAAACAAAATATTTTGCAGAAAGTAAGGGGGGTAAGAATTATCTTTCCTCATTTGTCATTACACATCAAACAGATCAATCATTTTCAGCCCGCACAGTCATAATTAATATCAGTTTCTTTGAAATATGTTCAAAATTATGTCATCTGTGTCATTTAAAAAGCAGAAAACGTGTCCTCATGTTGTACACACAATCATTCTGACATTTTGATTTTACTTCCTACACATACATTAAAATTCAATAAAAAGAACATGGTATTTACAGATCTTAGCTATGATATAAAATTATACTTACAGAATTGGAGGCTAAGGCTCAAAAAGGCTAATAAGGCAGCTAAAGCCAACAGAAACAGAAAACGATTTCGGAAAAACATTATTCTTCTTTCCACTACTTCTTCATGGTTTTACCTCCAGCATACTCCCTGCAAACATAAATATAAAATATTAATTTAAAATAGTTCTAATATATTAGTCATACTTATGAAAAATATATAAAAATCTTAAGAATTCTTCAAGAAACTTCCCTCCATGTTGCTATGTTTTATAATTTTCTTAATAATATTTGCAAGGTATCTTTGTTACCTGGAATGTTATGCTTCATTATTAATAAATGCTTTATTAAAGCATATTAAAATGTAAAGCATTATTAAAAATTAAAATTTAATAAAGGTGACATTAGCATGGTATTCATGCTTCCTTTTGAAGTTGAGGAAACTGAGTTTTCTTTTCAATCAAAGACATTTCTTTTTTACTTGCAAAAACTACCTTAAATCATAAAATAAACAATAGGGGTTATATTCTAGACCAGGGTTGTTAAACTCAAGGCCTGGGGGCAGAATCTGGCTCGTAGGATGCCTAGATCTGATTCGGAGAGCCACTCCGGAAACAGCCCATTTTCACTGGTAGAGCTCTCGAGCCACCACAGGCACCCCTGACACAAGTGACATATAGCTGGTCACCCCCACCCTGCCTCCTGAGGTCAAACACAATGCTGATGTGATGAATGAAATCGAGTTTGACGCCCCTGTTCTAGACGAACTTGAAACACTTCCAAGTATAAAGATACAAACTTAACTGGGAAAGGAGGTGATGTAACCCATACATTTGCCACCATATTGGCAAATACCAAGTATTTATTACTTTCTCACACATCATATATATAGAATGTGTGCATCATTTGTTTCTGTACCCTATATAATGTCTTATCCTTCATGAATAAATGCTTTTCGCTTTCTCTGAAGTACTGATGATATGTGTTGTGAGGCTGGGGAAGCGGTGAAAAAGCCACTTTGCAAAAGTAAACTCAAGAACTGATTTTTTTAATCAGTTCCACCCTAAACTCTGCTGCCTAAATTTTAAAGACAACACAATGAGAACTGCAGGAAGGAACTGAACAATAAAAATGTTATGCATAATGGTTATCATAATGGTACATTTAAAGTGACAATAAACATTTTATTCTATTTGTATAAATATTTGCAAATATACGTATTTAACTATTGAGTTCTTTCAACATTTTTCCAAATCATTCTAATTACATGAACCTGAACATTAACAACCATACAATGAATGCAAAACATACATTTTTGTTAAATAATTTTAAAACAGATAGGTGAAACTTTATTTAAGTCTGTTATAAGGAAGTTTTCCAGAAGAGAAAAACCTACAAAAACAGATTATGTAATTATCCAAATGTACAAATTTAAAGAAGATAATATTACTAGAGAAATTCAATTATGTGATTGAACAGTTTACACAAATGATTTTCAACTTGATAACTTCTAATATATGTTAGCTGGATACTACAGAATTTTAAATGCAATACATGCTGACAGCAACAATTTGGAAAACGCTAAATTATAAAAAGAGTTATTTTTTCAAGCATATTGTGGGGAAAAATGAAGAAATATGAGGAATATTATATATTCAATATATGAAGAATGCAGGTCTATGATCTTTAGAAAAATATATCAAGATGCATCAATGCTCATCCTTCCTCATCACTTGTAATTAGAAGCTTCCTCTATCCCAACCTAGTAATTGTAAACTAGAGGTATAAAAAGGAACTCACAAGGATGGGAGGCACTTCTTCAAGTGAACTGGTCTCATGAAGCTAAGTGGGTGGCCTTAACAAATGTTGTCTTTTGCTACTTACACATATATGTGTATGCACAAACTACTCTTCAGCTGATACAAGAAAACTAAACACACATGCAAAAACACTTCTTCCCTCACACACAAAATCAGAAATGCTTTCTCGAGCACAATATGGCTCCTTTAATACTTCACCCTTTTTACAAAGTTGCTACTTTTAACACTTTTTAATTGAAACAACAGCCTAGATCCATGATGGCGAACCTGTAGCACACGGAGACATTTGTCAGGGCATGAAAGGTATTGCCCTGTCAGCTGACCAGTGCGCATGTGTGTGCTGGCTAGCTGACTTCGGCCTGCTTTTGAAGCCATTTTTCTTCCTCCGGAGGTTTTACTGAAGCCTCCAAAGTGTGAAAAACCGGCCCTACAGGCAAATCGGAAATTCAGGAACGGATTTCCGGTTTGCTTGTAGGACCATTTTTCTCCCTTCGGAGCCATCAAGAGGCTTCCCTGAAGGCTCCGAAGGGTGAAAAACAGCCCTATGGGGAATCCAAAAGTTCGGTAATGGTGACTTCCAGTTTGTCCGTAGGGTCGCTTTTTACCTCCGAAGCCTTCAAGGACCTTCATGAAGCCTCCTGAAGGCTCCGGAAGGTGAAAATGAACCTAAGGATAAACCGGAAGTCACCATTCATGAACGTCCAGATTCCCCAGAGGGCCGTTATTTTCCCTCCGGAAGGGGTTTGCCAGGCGGCTGCTTGTGAGCGTGGTTACCTCATGGCTGCTGTGTTACGCTGCTGCACCCCTGAGGATGTGCCTGGCTGTTTGGGAGCCCGCTCGCAAGAGAGCAGCCACCTGGCAATCCCAAAACAATAAGCCTTCCCCTGATAATAACGCCCAAGCCATATTTTGGTGGTCAAGAGGAAATAAGAAAATAAGACTCTGTCTTATTTTTGGAGAAACATGGTATGTTCTCCTAGACTGAAGTACACAGGCGTGGAAAATTACTATGCTAGTTAACAAGTCCCACCTTCAATCATGTAAAAACAGTATTTGACATTTCCAAAGAGCCCATTCATTGTACAACCTCTTTATAATATCAACTGCTGGTCTCGAACAAAAGTTAAACACATTATTACAGTGAATCATTGCAATAACTTTAATTAGTTCCAAAATAATCATTTTTTCAGTCTACCTTCTGAAATAATTATACTTATCAGGGATGAGAGCTCAAAATGTGTTTCCAGGATTATTGGAGTGTAAAAAGATGATGCTAGTGCACTACTATGTACTGAAACTCTTTTGGAAAGTGCACACAGTTGTTTTATATACATAGTACCTAAAAAAATATTTTAAAAACTTTAGGAAGGATTCAGACAGCTCCTGAATTCTCCACCCTCATGACAGGCAAGTATGATAAACAATGTACAGTAATCTTTTGCTGACACAGTAGGACTGTTTTATTTCATAAGCTTATATAGTGGGGTAGGAAAGAAAAGTGAAATATGACCAGATAACATTTTTTTCCAGGATGCTCTCATATATACTAGTCTGATTACTAAAGGGGAAAATGTAGAAGTAATACAAAAAAAGTTATCACAGTCCAAGCATGAATATGAAGACTAATTCAAATATTTGATTCGTAAAATGTGCATTATTGTTAGTATGAAGCGACACTATATGTAAAATTGTAGCCCCATTGCCAGTCTAGATGCCAGCAGAATCTGAATTTGATGAGACATCTTGTTTCAAGCATGGACAAGAGAGAAAAACAGATGTTTCTTTAAAGCTCCAAAGCAAAATTCTGGAGAAAGGGTGCGAAAGCTTGCTGGTACCTGACCTGGTAAAGCAAGTGGGAGTACTGTTGTGACTCAGCAGAAGTTTGCTGTGAGTTGAGTCTGGATGCAAGATTAACAACGCAGCCCAAGCTCGTTAGTGGCATCTTCTGGTGATAAAAGGACGGATGGTGCCACGCCCTAGTTGCAGGAGTCAACGTTCATCATTCATCGGTCGTAGTTTATATGTGAGAGACACTTGGAGAAGTGATTTGCTTTCTGTAACCCTGATTCAAGGAGACACTTGGAGAAGTGAATTGTTTTGTAAGAGTTTTGTTTTGCATTCTGTTATCTTCTTGCCAGAAACTTTATTTATGTTTATTTTTGGGCTTGCAGCCAGTCTGAGCCGAGGACTGATAAAGTTCTTTCCTTTTAAGTTTGTCTGCCTGTCGTCTGTTAACAAGCGAAGAAGGGGGGACAGAACAGAGTACTATCAAGAAACTAGGGGAGTCCAGGGAAAAGAAGCAGAGGACTTTAATTTGGGATTTAGGCTATCTCTAAAATTCAAATGGCATAGTGGTTAGAAAACAGTATTGCAGACTAATTCTGCCAGAGCCAGTAGTTCAATCCTATTCAGCTCAAGGTTGACTTAGCCTTCCATCCTTCCAAGGGCCCACATATGCTGACATTGTAAACTGCTCAGAGAGTGCTATAAAGCACTACGAAGAAGTATATAAGTCTAAGTGTTATTGCTATTTTATTGCTACATATTACATACATTTTTTTTTAATCTCCGTGTGCAGCATTATTCTTAGTCTGATTTTTCTGCACATGTATGGCATTCTATGAGAGTTCACTTTTCTCTCTTGGGGGAACTGATATATAACTTAATAAGTTCTATTCCTCCCAAGCTCCTAATTATAACAAAGTATCATCATTTTGTGGTCTGCACATATTTTATAAATTAGGCTTCATATACATTTTGAGTTTATTAAAGTTTTATTTTATGTACACTTTGATTAACAAAGTGGATGTAAGGACTGAAATGCCCTGTCACATATATTTACACTATAAGAACAGGAACTGCATTATAGAAATTATTTTTTCCATGTTTTATGCTTGATTTTCCAGAAAGGCAATATATGATGTAGAATTCCTTTCTCCTAAACTAAGATTAGTGGAGAATGCTAGAGGAATTATTCATCAACATATGTGGTTGCAGCAATAACTACATCATGCTGGAGGCAAGCTTAGTTTTTAGACCCAGGTTAGCTTCTGGAAAAGGATATATGAAATAAATAGAATTAACTCTTCAATATTAATATGCCATAATGATTTATCCTATATGAAATCAGTATACTAATTGTTATTGCTTTTAAAGGATATCCTTTTGGTTCAATGCATTTATTGTAACTGTTCCCCAGAGTATCATTGACTATTCCAGAAATACAGTATATCCATTCCACTACCACCCATATAATTTTCTTTTAATCGTCACATTTAGAAAGACAATTAATATACTAAAGGCATCATACTTGCAATTGCCAACAGAACACATAAATGTTATACATAGGTGACTGTAGATATATGAATCAAGTCAAGTATAGGATCATTATAATTTCTGTATTCATATAGAAGAAAATATTAATGACTATAGATGAAGGAAATAAAATGAGAGTCAGTTTGGTCCAGTAAATAAGGTACTAAATTAGAAGTGGGAAAGTCCTTGTTCTAGTCCCAAAAAAGACAACTGCAGGATTTGGGGCCAATTGCCCAGATGCAATGGCACACTATTTCTGAAAATGTTACGTAGAAAAACTGCATGATCCTTGTAGTTGCCAGGAGTGTGAGTTGCAAGCAAAAAATGAAAGAATTTTTTTTCTAGTTAGACATTAACAATTTAATTTGCTTTTCCTACTGCAACTTAACTTTGTGCTCCATGTCATCATTTTGGTTCTATGCCAATATTACCTACTCATCTTAAAATACATTTTAAGACACCTGTAGTCAGAAATGTATTTTATTCCAGTTGTTTCTATTATTGCATGCTATCATAGGAGGATTCTTATAAATATAATTCTGTAATTCATTGTTCTAGTTGGGGGAACTCGGGTGGAGGGAAAAGGACTGAGGCTAGCCAGTTCTCTCAATGCTCAGAGTTTATTGCTAACAGGTTGCCAATGCGGTACTTCGCTAAGTGCGCATCTCAGCGAACGGCAACAGCTGAAACCCTGCTTGACAGCTTTTTATATATGCCGGCTGTCAAGCAGGTAACCAATCAGAACCGAGTAAGGCACCCCCTAGTCGAACCAGGGAGCTGCCATACACAATACCCCTTCACAAATACCCCTTCACACTTAAGACAGCGCATGCGTAATCAGCCAAATATGCTGGGTGGCGTCGGACCAGCCCAGATATTCTTGATATGCTGGCGGCTTTTAAAGATGCAGGTGGGCTTATCCGAGCTTCTGGATTACTTGGCTGTGTTGACACTTCTGCTGGCTGGACCCTCTTCGGACTTGGACTCTTTGCTGCTGGAGGCACTTGTGGAATACCCAGTAAGTCCCCTGGCTGGTCACTTTCTTCTGTGGCTGGGGTTTCGATGGCTCGTGGTTGGTCTCTTCAGGGCTCCTGGTTGGCTGATTTCGTACTGACATCTGCCGTGATCTGGCAGGCCCTTAGTTGGTTAATATGTCTCCTCCAGACCCTGCCATCCTCTAAAACTATTTCATAGGAGCAGGGTCCTGTGATTCCCATGACTTTTCCTGGTAGCCATAAGGGGTGGTCTGCATTATTTCTAGCCTATACCCAATCATCTAGGCCAAACCCTTTAGACTGCCTACAGGACCCAGGCGGCTTTTCAGGGGCATACTTGGGATATAAAAGGTCCAGGGTAGTTCTAATTTTCCGGGCATGGGGTGGCATGCTGCCAGAGGAGGTATTTGTATATTTTCTACTGCCAGTATGCCCCTTCCAACCTTCCCAGGGCTTCCTTAGTGGTGAGAACAGCTCGATCGACCATCCATTGGCCGCAGAGTTGAATGGGGCCACAAACGCATGGCGGATTCCTAATTCCGCTAGAAAATCAGCAAACTGAGTGGCCCTTAGCTGTGGCCCAGATACCAATTATCAGATATCAATACATCCAGTATCCCATGTGTTGCGGATAATCATCTAAGGGCTGCTATTTGTAGATGACATTGACACTTCGACTCATTTAGAGAACGCATCGACTGCCACTAGGAAAGTTTGACCTTTATAAGGGCCAGCAAAATCTAGGTGAATCCTAGACCATGGTGCTTTCAGCACATCCCAGCCTTGAACCGGAGCCCTTGTGTGAGTGGTCTTGATGATTGGCAGGGCTGGCAACTGGCTACCCAGCAGGCAATATCACTGTCCATTTTGGACCACCAGGTGTAACTATGGCCCAAAGCTTCATACGCACCACGCCCGGGTGCCCCTCATGTAGGATAGCCAGCACAGAGTGACCTAACAGTTCTGGGATTACCACCCTGCTTCCCCATAACAAACACCCCTTTTGTGAAGACAATTTGTTTTGGCGGAGTAAACAGGGGTGGAACTCTGAGTTCAGTTCCCCCACTGGCCACCCATTTTCCTTTCTCATACTATTATTTGTATTTGCATTTCTCATTGTTAGTCACAATGTCCCAGAAATAAATCTCCTGTAGATTCAAAACCTTATAAAATACCTTGTTATGCACCAGGCACCTTCAATCTCATCCCTCTGACCCCCAAAACACACCTTCTATGTAGCAGTCCCCACCTTCTGGAATTAGGTTCATTCTGAGATCCAGATAATGCCCATTCTACCATTGTTTAGAACAGATGTGGAGATCTTTTCATCCTTCAGTGTGAGATATGTCAGACCTCTCACTTCATTGTGCTTGCAGTTTTTAAAAAAGTACAGTTTCTTCTTTGTTGAAAGCTCATGAGAGTCATTAAACATGTACTTATTTATCATCATGTTATTATGGTTATTATCATTATCTCTTTTTATGTAATAGAAATAGTAAAATACCTAGTTGCAAAAGGACAAAAAGCTTTTTTTCTGCAGATAAAAATTCAAAAGCTATGATACAAAGGGCTAAAATAACAAAAATGAAGCAACCTAGAGAACATTCTTTGGACCATATTATACTTTTCCATAGTACATTCTCTATAGTTTTGGAATCAAACTTTCATGGATCTTTGAAATTTAGTCTAATGCAAATTGTATTTCCAATTTTGAGAAAAGTTTTGATACACAACAAATAGAAGAAATTTTCTTATGGTGAAAACATGTAAAATGTGTGGTCTTTTAATATAGCTGAAGAGTAGCCATATTTCTTTTAATGACAAAGCAACATAAGGATTCTATAATAGCTTGAAAATATTATTTAGTAACCAGATTCTTTAAATACCTAGCTTTAAATCTTTCTGTTAAAAGTGTTTCTGTTTTTTGTCAGCTGCCAATACAGTGAAGTAACTTGTTCAAGCTGGCCTTCCCATTTTACATCTGATATTCAGAATCCTGAATTCCTCCTACATTCAAATACAAGCATGTCATAAATCTCTTGAAAAGCTGCTTTTAAAATCTAGTGTAACATATTTTCAATCTTCATTTCCAAAGCCTCTTCTGTGATTTCCTTTCATCTTCATTTTATAAGCTACTGATTAAGATCCATTGTTTCATTTACACTATGGGGAGCTGCTTTATTAGGGGAAAAGTTGGACGATAACA
This sequence comes from Thamnophis elegans, assembly GCF_009769535.1. Classification (NCBI taxonomy): domain Eukaryota; kingdom Metazoa; phylum Chordata; class Lepidosauria; order Squamata; family Natricidae; genus Thamnophis; species Thamnophis elegans. The sequence goes on along the minus strand of NC_045550.1, from coordinate 36,194,203 downwards.
GAGAAAAGTTGGGAGTTGGCCATTTCATCTAATAAAATAAAAAATATTTGCAGGTTTTGCCTAGAAGAAATAATGTAGTTTATGTAATTCATCTTCATTTTAAATCCTGAAGACGTCACAGGTATAAAATTTAAGGGGTTTTGTTGTTATGTCAATAATAAAAGGACTTAAATAAGATTAAAAATGAGAACGTTATTTGTTTTTTTGCTACTTTGATAAAACATAATAAACATATTATCCAGGAAATGAGACACAGAAAATAATGAGGTGGTTCCTTTTCCATGCTTTGAAAAACTATTTTATCTTTTAATGATTAAAAGGAGAAAACCATTATGTCATTCTAAGGTGTAACTCTAGGGGGTGGGGGAATCCTCCAAATAGGTTACTAACATAATCTACTATGAATCACTGTTGAACAAAAATAATGTATAGGAATGTCAATAATTTTATATCACACAACAGAAATTTAAAGAGTTCTATATGCATTATGTGAACCACTTAAAGGCTTAAAAATTGCCCAAACTAAAGGAGAATAACTAAACAAATTAATCTAAGAGGAAAGGAATGGAATAAAACGTTTGATAGACATCAAGCAAAAACTGATAAATAAGAAAAGAATTGTGCCCATTATAATTGTAGTAAAACAATTTGTCAATCTATGTTTGATTTAGAATCTTCTACTCATAAAATCTTCATCAAAGGAGCAGTCTGTGAAAAAATAATGCACAATACATGTTCAATTTACCATTGCAGCTGTTAATATCACTCAACATATATCTGGGATAGAATGTTTCTTCCTTTTTTCTTTGTCACGCTGCCAAGACAAACACAATCTTAGGAAACATCAGGTATTAATCAAGGTTCCAGTTTGTGCTCTTCGGGTGAAACTGGTAAGAACTAAGTAATTCAAAGTAAAGCTTTCAAGTTATTCTCAATTCCTGGTAAATTTATGGGCACATCCACATAATTTGCTTGGCAACAATACAGAAGAGATTTACCATGGCTTTCTACCATTTTCTTTCAAATTCAGCCTGTGGATTCCTAGTGGTTTCCCATTTAAGAAACAACCAACCTTAACACAGATTGCCTTACAAGTTGTGATGTAACATAACATGTACAAGGAGGAGAGGGGAAATTCTGGCAAGAGCACCAAGGTTATTCAGACAATATACAATCCAGAGAAAAGACCAGATTAAGAAATTGAGCAATCTGGATTAAGGAGGCAGGAAGAGGTTAGAAAGTTATATCTTTACTGTGACAAGATTCTATCCACTAGGTATAAGCAAATAAAGAATCCAATCATTTGGATTGCACCATGTTGTCTTTGGACCTAGGCATGACACAAGCCCCACTGCATAGAATTCTCCTTCTTGAGATAGTAAATACAATTATAATATAAGGGCTAATATGGAAATTAATCAAGCAGCAAGATCAAAAAATATTTTATTTACAAAGGGAAAGCCAAATGAAGAAATACAAATATAAATCTGGTTCTTGGTTTACTATCCAATGCCTTTAAGATTTATTGAAATTCATTTCCTATTAGTCCCAGCTATCATGATTGAAGGAAAGAAATTGTGTAAGTGGTAGTTAACATCTAGATGACACTGTATTTTGCATCGTAAGATGTCAAATAACTTGATGCTGATTTAAGAAATTCAGATTTAATAAAGGAACAGAATTTAAGTGTTATATGAAATTAGTGCTGAACACACACACATTTTAAATTACTAAAATGTTATGATTATCTGAATGATAATCTCAAATAAATGAAACAATTATGTTTAGATTTTGTAAAAGGAATTACCACAGTTAACTTGCTAGTGCAATGCATTTCTAAGATATGCTTTGTAAATCATTTTAAGCATATATTCACAAGTATGCTCAACAACGTCAAAGGCCTAATAACTACACATAATTATACATACTGTATATCTCCTTGAGAGCATTAGGACGCTTCCAGGAGAATCTTCTAGCATTAATTGTTCAAAAAACATTGGGAAGAAATTCTGTATTTCCTTCATGAGGAAACATGAAAAGATATAAATGGAGAACATTGCCTGAAACTGATACTGATATTTATGAATAAAGAATAAAGAAGAGTGATTAAAAAATAATAGTACCATATTTTTCGGACTATAAGACACTCTGGAGTGTAAGATGCACATTAGCTTCAGAGGAGGAAAACAAGAAAAAAAATCTGCCTCTGTCTCTACCATCAATTCGCGGTAGCCCATTTGCCGCTGCCACCATGGCCTGTTCGCCACCGCCACCACGGCCTATTTGCACACAGCCTGTTTGCAACCACCTGTTCACCACCACCACCCATTCGCTGCCGTCACAGCCCATTCGCTACTGGCCTTTCACTATAGCCAGCTGCAGTGGCAATCCCTGTCATCTAGAGCAGCTGATCTGTGCCACACCAATCCCCTTCCCCCAGCTGCAATATTCACTCTATAAGACGCACAGACATTTCCACCCTTTTTTGAGTTGGAGAACTGCATCTTAGAATCTGAAAAATATGGTATTAAGTGATGTTCTTGGGTAAATGTGATTTATTACAGAATTCACAGTTTTAGTATCACAATGAATAAATGTAAATGAATAGGAAAACACATTAGTCCAGAGATGCGGGCTGGATGCATCACTCACAGGCCATACCCATCCAGCTCCGCAAAGGAAAAAAACATTGTGATATGTCACATGACGCAATCACATTTTCCACCTGTACATTATTCTCTATTTAAAAAGAGAATATATGAAATATGTTATCCTGTAGTGGCTTCTACATACTTACCTACTTTGTAAGTATTATAATGTATATATAAAGTAATTATAATGATTTAGACTTGGCTTGCTATCCAGTAAAACCTACTCACTTTTTACCCTAATCTTCCTTTCAAAGTTATTGAATGAGACATTAAGAATAGAGACATTCATCAAGTCTATTGTAGACATGAATTTGTAGACATGAAGCAGAACAAGAAAGGAAATTAGATGATAGTATGGTCTGAATTATTTCAAATTACAGCACCACAATGATATCATATTTTTAAAAATGTTTCCAGGGCTCATTAAAAAAGAAAAACAGTACATTCTGTTGTTCCTGTTCTGAGATGGAAACTGTATGAATGCTTTGAATGTTATGCCATACAACATCTTTTATATAGAGCCCAAATCATCAAGACAAATGTTAAATCCAAACAGATATAGTCTAGAGTCTAGACCATTCCCTGCAGTAGAAAATAACCAATCCATAATCCCATCATTCTTGTTCAGCATAAATATATATAATAGTTCTTAGACGCACTGCCTGACAGAAAGTGTTACTCATATATTCAGCACAATAATTTTTATCAATTGCAATGCTGTTTACTTTCATTATTACATCCACTTAGTTCATTGATTTCTTCTAAAACCAATAAAGGTTTTGAAACATGAAGCAAAGCTAAAAGCAGGAGCCATACAGTCTCTTTTCTAAAGAGCAGTATAACCTGAACTATGTCACTCAACTTTTAAGTACTTCCAAAAGCCATTTTGGACTTTTGCACCAAGTCCACAGATATATGAAAGGTGTCACTGGTAATGGATTGTAATTGTAAGGGCTGAAACTTGAAATCAAAGAGCCTAGGAAGAGAATGCCATGATCAAAATACTGTACACGTGCCTACAATGCACAGACTTTAAATCTCTGGATCTGATAAAAAAATATAATTTAATTCCCAGCTCTTACAGTAAATGTAAATGTTATTTCCTAATTTTAGATTCTTATCTAGCCTAGTTTTATCCTAGTCTTAACACAGCTGCTACCAACTGCATGGACTTCTAGAAAGTTTATACTTTTGACTTTAGTGAAACTTAGTCACTGATTAAGGAGATCTTTGTATGATTCAAAATAACAAAAGCTTTATAATATCTTGGAGTAGCAACTTCTAGAAAATCCATCTATCCATCCATCCATCCATCCATTTCTTTGTTGATAAGAAAATGAAAGGGTGATTTATGTTCTCATTTTTATACATTATTTTTCTATTTTATCTATCAATCCTATATTTCAGGTATTAATGAAGGTTGTTTTGAATAATTTGATATTTTAAAAAAACAGTTTTCTCTGTGGCAGTGAAAAAAATTGCTCCTGGAATCAAAGCAAGCCCTTTTCTTATTAAGTTTTAGGAAAAATCTAAAAGTTTGGGAGCAGCTTAAAATTTTGCCATAATCTTTAATATTGTTATGTATTAATAGTATTCAAACAAACTGTTTCAGTTTTCTTGTTTTACATCTCTTTTTTTATGAGTGATATCTTTACTATCCTTTACAAGCTGCCCAGAACCATTCAGAGTGGGTGACATACATATTTTCTATATATTCTCTATATATTTAAATAAACACAATTTTATATAGAAACAATTTATGTGTGATAGATGGTAATAAGAAATTATATTCTGAAACTTCGGAACCCAGAACACCAACCACCTAGAAGAGTCAACTGAGGCATGAAAACACAACTAGGCTATGGAACAAGCATCCTTATCATGAAAGTTACTCATCCCAGTTAAAACAAGAATCTTTCTGATACTATCAATAATAAAGTATTTATTAAAACATAAATATAAAAATAAACTACAACGCTATACCTTACAGCTTAAATGGTTTCTCTAAAAGAGACAAAGTCTTCTGCAGAGTCCTGATGGGACTCTGAATAAATATTTGCTCCCTATCTGATTGCATAATATCCCTTGGCAAATAATCTCATATACTACTGTACATCAGGAAATGCACAATAACCTGGACATGATACAGCTGCAGGGCATAGCAATTAAATACTAATTTGATTATTTTAGATTCAATTGGGTTACCTATACCCAACTTGAATGTAAGTTACATTTCTTGATTACTTTTTACTACAATTGTAGTAAAATGTGAACATATTTCATGGTGGCTTTTATAGCATGGTAAGGCAATATGGGATATGCAGAGGGTAGCAGACAAAGAGGTGTTCAGTGCAGGCAACGGTAAAGTCCACCCGCAGTGATCCGATAGTCTACGAAGTCTCATCAGAAGTGCGAAAGGATGCGCTTTTCTTGGGGGTTTTTCTCCACCCAATCAGTAGTACCTGTGGAAGGAGATCCTAACCGGGAAAGAGATGAAGATGAGCTAGGTGGGAAAGACGGATCTGCAGAAAAGAAACTGAGGCGGTTTGGATGGTGCACGAGAGGGCATGCCAGGGGCTCTTAGTCAAAAAACAACGAACGCGATCGGAAGCAAAGGAACGCGTAGCCGCAGCTTGGCACGGCGGACAGAAACCAGCTGCCTCCGGAGGCGTGGGAAAGAAGGACGGGACTGCCGCCACGCTGGAGCCCAAACAGAGTGGCTGCCTTTGCGCTCAACTGGGACGGAATTGGCCAAGCTGCCCTGCTTCGTGGCTGCGGTGGGACGGGCGATGGGAAAAGCCGTCGATGAAATGTCTCGCCGAGGCAGGGGATGGCGGGCACCGGCTGTTCTCATTCCAAGCAGCCGAAAGGACCTCGGCTTTCTGCTTAAGCTTCGGCTCCTACCTACCTCTTATAGGTGCCTTCCCTGCTCAAGGCTAGGATCCCGCGCCGCTCAGCCAGCGCCGCCGCTTCCACCAGGCAGCTGCTCGTTCCCGCCCTCCCTTCCCGGCTCGTGGTTTTCGGCTTTCTGTTCCGCCGCCGCGGCGCGAGCATTAACTTGAGCCAGCCTCGTTGACTCGCACGGCGAGCTTCGCTTCTTCCTCCCTTCCATTGGTCGTTTCCCAAAGTCCTCGACAGCGCCCCCTAGGCTTCATCCACGCCCGTGGCAAAGAATGACGTATTCCCCCGCGATTCCCTTTCTCTTGATTTTGTCGGAGATTCCCCGCGCGGACGAAAGGGGAGGCGTGTTACGCCTAGATTGGTCCGCACGGGGCCTTGTCTGCTAAGGCTAAAGTTCCTGCCTTACGACTCGTCATTGCTGAGGACGCTGGCGTTTTTTTTTAAATTGAATATTTTTGCATACAGTACTTTCATCTTTGACTCAGGCCGCCCTGCCCTGAAGAAGTGGGCGGAGAAAGAAAGATGAAAACGTGGACAAAAACTGGATGACAAAAACCTGGCGCTAAACGGTTCAAATTTTATTAAGATTGTCAAGATACAAAATACAGAAATGCAAACAGACATGAAAATAATGGGAAAATAGGGGACGAAAAGGGGAAGAGGAAAAAGTGTGGAGAAAAGGGGAAAGGAAAAATAAAAGCACTTTTGGCGCAATAAAATAAAGTAATAGTAATAACATACAACCTCAACTTTTTACTTTCACATAATAATATATAAAAGCCATTTCTACCTATAACAACAGACCTATCCAGTCAGCAAAACCCAAAATCAAAGCTTCGTTTTCATTTAAGTATAATCTTTATTGTCATTGTACTTAAATACAAAGGAATTTCAAGCACAATGTCCAAAAGAGTTGCCAAGTAAAAACAAAATTAATTGTATTTTTTTCCTTAATCAAAGCAATCAATTTCACCATCTCTGATAAATTCCAACTTTTGCAGACATTGTGGGAATCAAGTATCCTTCCATTTTTGTGCATGGAGTATTCTTGCTGCTGTCAGAATATATAACATCAAAAGTTCTCCCCCCCCCCCCCAAGTTCTTTATCCACTAAGCCCAAAAGGAAAATCTCAGCTTTTACCTTTATATTCACTTTAAGAATCTTCTTTATTAAGAGTGACTACTTTGGTTTATATAAATGGTAAAATGTTTCTTCCTTACATTAACATTTCCAACATTCATTTTAAGGTAGGACATAAAGTGAGATTTGGACAAAAGAGTGAGATGAACAGTATAGGGTTTCCTGCCTAGGCAGGGGGTTGGACAGTAGGACCACCAGGGTCCCTTCCAACTCTGCTATTGTATTGCATTGTAAAGTAAAATACATTTTCTGAGTCTTGTAGAAAAACAGAAAGCTTAAACCCACACCTTCAGTCAACCACATATTCTTTGCCGGAAACTTAGAACAGCTTCTTTGCAAGTTGTCTGTGACCTCAATCTACAAAGGGGATGTTTATTCGCTTCTCTGCAAAGTAACAGCAGCCTAAATTAAATGACCAATTAACACTGGAATAGCATATTTCTGTGTTTTGCTGTTTTTGAGAAACTTATAAGAGAGTGCTTCTTCACAAGAGGATGTTCAAATGGCTGTCTCAGTGCCTATCTTGCACTGAAGCTTGGTGCAATAAATAATTTCCTGCAATATCTAGAAGTCTTTATACATTCTTAACAATTTATCCAGTGTTAGGTAGCAATGATACGTCAATTATTTAAAAATTCTTATAAATTATAATTTAATTTACATTTTAAATATTTTGTCCACGTGTTTTCTTGTTCAAGCATTATATCAAAATTATTTGCCCACTGAATTATATATTGCTTCACATACTGATTTTCCAAGTTCAATTTTAATAACAATTTATAAACCTTAGAGATAATAAGTTCATTTTACCACACAATAGTTTCTAGTTCATTTTTTTTACAAAATCAAATCCATAGCTTTTTAAAAATCTAACTTAAACCTTTCTTTCAATTGTAAATATGCAAACCAATTACAAACACATCCTTCTAATTCCCTCTTTTGGATAGCCATTTCTACCTATAACAACAGACCTATCCAGTCAGCAAAACCCAAAATCAAAGCTTCGTTTTCATTTAAGTATAATCTTTATTGTCATTGTACTTAAATACAAAGGAATTTCAAGCACAATGTCCAAAAGAGTTGCCAAGTAATTTTAAAAATTTTTAAAGTAATTAAGTAAGTTTAAGTAAGTTTAAAGTAATTAAGTAAAGTAATTAAAAAATTTTAAAGTAATTTTAAAAAAATATTTGACTATAAGCCCACTAATCTAGCCTTGTCACCATTTCTATTTTTTTTAAAGCTTCCTGGGATGATGCCCAAAGAACATCTTTGCAAAGAAAAGTACATTACATTTATTCCAAACTCTATTTATTCCAAACTCTTAGAATGGCATGTCTAACAAAGTGGTTGGTTGAAATCAATATTTACTTTAATCTTATTATATTATAAATAGGGATGCCATTCAACTCTTAATTAATGGCCCTCCTGCTCAAGTAATATCTTATTTTGGAGAGTCACCCATTCTTTGTTTTAGCCAGGCGAAACAACAAGTATCAAAGTACAATTTCAAATCTTGTAAACCGAAACCTCCTCTTTCCTTAGCATATTGCAATAATTTATATCTAATTCTTGTTTTTTCCATTGCCATATAAACTTAAGAGATGTTTGTTTGCCATTGTTTAAATGGAATATAAGTTATAAGTAATGGTAAAGCTTCAAATAGGAATAGCATCTTTGATAAAACATTCATCTTAATTAGAGATTTTACCTAATAAAGATAGTTGCAATTTATCGCATCTTAATAGATCTTTGTTTTTTCCATTGTAAACATTTTATTAAGTTATAAGATAACATACAAAAGTAAATAGGAAAGCAGTGGGGGGAAGAGAAGTGAGAGAAAGGTGTGAAAAAGAAAAAAAGTGCTGACTTACTACTTCCTCTGTTGCAGTAGAATAAGACATCAACATCAAACCAAAACTTTTTGCTTTTTCATAATATTATAAACTAGCCATTTCTATAAGCAGAGGTGGTATTCAGCAGGTTCTCACCAGTTCTGGAGAACTGGTAGCAGAAATGTTAAGTAGTTCAGAGAACCAGTAAATACCACCTCTGACTGGCCCTGCCCCCCATCTATTCTCTGCCTCCCGAGTCCCAGCTGATGGGAAGAGAATGGGGATTTTACGTATCCTTTCTCTGACATGTCCACCAAGCCACACCCACAGAACTGGTAGTAAATATTTTTTGTACCCCACCACTGCCTATAAGTATCTATCAATCTGATCGATAAAACCCAAAATCAAAGTTTCATTTTTGTTTAACCTCAAGCACAAGTTCAGAAGCGGTCTTCATGTGGAAACAAAAGTACTTATATTCTTTTCTTTAATAAAAATAGTCAATTTAGACATTTCTACCAATTCCAGCAGCTTCTGCAACCATTCATCCATAGTGGGAATCGAAGCTTAATAGACTTGTTAATATCACTCCAAAGAGGCACAAAATTATTTTGAAATAGTTTAGAATTTATATTTGTCAGTGTAACTCCCAGTATTTTACCTTTTTCTCCTTTTTAAAACCTGACTTTTTTGCCAATATTTCATGATTCTGAGAGGTCGTATTCCTAACAAGAAACATTATTTTTGTTTGTTTATTTAAAGCTTGCTAAAGCTCCATACTCATTTTCTTTCTTCATGAAATATTCTATGCTGGTTTTGGGGCATCCTTGCCTCATGCATTTTTGTATTTCACATAGTTTAGTTAATTCTCCATTAATACTAATCTTTGCTTGCTTGTAACATGTAGAACACTTTAACCTTTTGAATAAATTTTACCCCCAAAGCCTTGTCTTCCAGAACTTTGAACATAAAAATCCAATTTAAGTTATCAAATGCCTTCTCTGCATCCAAAAATATTAAAGCTGCTTGTTTCTCATTGTAAATATTCAATAATTCTCAGAACAGTCCTTATATTGTCTCAACTGTCTTTTTGGCAAAAAGCCAGATTGAACTTCATGAATATATGATTATAAAACTTTCTTCAATCTTTGTCTCAAAATTGCAACAAAAGGTTTGTAGCCATTATTTAATAATAAAATTGGTCTATAGTTTTTCAGGACATCTTGACTCTCTTTTGGTAATAAAGCAATATTGGCTTCTTTCCAAGTTTGAGGCATCTTTGTTCCCTATAATACTCCATTCATTATATCTTTTATTGTTGATCGTCCCAACATTTATAATATTGACTTGTAAGACCATCTGGACTTGGAGCTTTTCCTATTTTCATTTTTAATAACTTCTGATATTTTAAAAGAAGTTACTAAATAATCTAAGTGGTCTCTGAGCTTGTAAAAGTTTGGGGAAATGTTATTTTTGCAGATAATTATCTATTTTATACATATCAATTTCCTGATTCTTGTAAAGATTGGCATAAAAATTGTGAAATAACTTTTTAATAAGATCATTAACTGTTATTACATTGTCATCTTCATGGATTTTCTCAGTTATTGTGTTTTCTCTTTCATTTCTTAATTTATATTCTAGTCATCTTCCTGGTTTATGTGCAAACTCAAAATGTTTTTGTTTTATATAATTCAGTTTAATTTCTATTTCTTGAACTGTTAATCTAGACAATTGTTGATGTAACAGTTTAATTTAATGTAAGGCAAGGTGACCAGACGTCCCGATTTCAGCGGGACAGTCACTGTTTATAACAATTTGTCCCGTGTCCTGGGGCGTTTTAAAAAAGTCCCGATTTTCTGGCTTCATGTTGAAAGCCCAGTGGATTTGCTTAAGAAATCCTAAATGGGGCAAGACAAAAGAAACTCTATCTAACCTCTCTCTCTCTGTCTCAGTACTTTCATTGAAGATATTAAAACTTTAAAGCAAGAAAACGGACCCCCCCACCCCTTTTACTCACTTTTATAAGAAAAGATGACCCAGTACCATAGAGCTCCAGGAAATACTTGGCTAGAGAGGTAGCGAGTGTTCTTTCCTGGATTTTCTGGAGGTGAGGGGCACGGAGGTTGGAGGTCGACTCGTGTGGAAAAAATGGTGGCAAAGTTTCTTTGAAAAATATTTCCCTGACTAATTTCACCATTTTAATTTGCTCAGTTCTACATCTACATCATTCTGGATTGACTTGGAGTGCTCACTTGTGCTTGCTGGTAAGTGAGCTGGGTTTTTTTTTCTTTTATTTTTTTAATGTATTTTAAAATAATATTTTATTTATTGTGCATAGGATTTTTTTAAAATAGTTTTATTCTGTGTGGATTCTTTTTTTAAATTGTCTTAGACTATTTAAAAACAGATTCTATCCAAAATAAATTGAAGTGAAACCATTTTTAAAAATTCTATGCACAATACTTTGAAATGTTTTACTTCAATTTATTCTGTGTGGATTCTTTTTTTAAATTGTCTTAGACTATTTAAAAAAAGATTCTATCCAAAATACAAAATACCAGCTGCAGTTATTCACTTAAGAACTGTGGCAAGAAAGATGGTATAGTGACCAAAGTTACAATGGCATTGAAAAAAGTGACTGATGACCAGTTTTCACACTTAGCAACCATTTCCACACTTAGCGACCGTTGCAGCATCCTCATGGCCAAGTGATCAAAATTTTGATGTTTAGCAACAGTTACAATTTATATTTGTAAATTGTAGTTATGTTGAAATTTTAAAAAATATTACAATACTATTTTTGCATTGTATGAAAATTTTTGTTGCTCCGTATAAAATTTTTAATCAAGCCCCCCCGCCCCCCCGGTCAAAGGTGTCCCTCTTTACCAATCTGAAAATCTGGTCACCTTAATGTAAGGCAAGATATCAACTTTTAAATTTTTATTTGCAAGACTTAGACATACCATATCAATTCTTGAAAAAGATGTATGTTACTTCTTAGATACAATTTTTTGTACATTTACCTTTTTTCTCTATCACAGCTTGATTCCCCTGCCTTTGTCTTTTTTTTGAAACAACATTATTTGTGAAGCTCTGTGACTTTAAGATGGCAGTGAGGGAAGGTGTTCCTGTAACTGAGCTAAAGTAAGGAAGCTGGAAACTACTATGGAAACCACTTCAAAAATTTAAGGACTTAAGTGTCTTAGAGATTTTATTTATTTTAAGCTCTCTTTGTTGAACCTCTTCCGTTTTAGAATAAAGACTCATTAAATGGTGCTTTTAAAATGTGAGGAAGGTAAAAAAGTTCCAATTTTACTTGCTGCTGATTGAATAAGAATTAACATCAGACTTAAAGTTATTTGACTGTGAAAGGATATTTGACCACAAGAGGGATCATAGAATCTGACCTTTACTTATAAATTATATTGTAATTCTGTAGTGGTGCTAATTGGCCACCCAGCCAAAGACTGTAATATTATTAATATTACTAAATTAAATGGATTTTCTTTTTTAATCTTTAAACCTTAGTGTTATCTTGGGAGATCTGACAATGACAACTTTAAAAAAAGAGAAGATGATCAAGGAATTGGAACCCTAAGAGCTTTTTGGAAGAATATAAAAGTAAAACAAATGAAGCAATCCAGGGAGCAAAGCTTGAACTAAAAATTGAGGCACTCTGTAAAGAGATACATCACTTAACTGGAGATGTTAGACAGATAAAGGATAGAGTAAACTTCCTGGGACATAAATTGGAGAAGAAGGATGTCCAGTATGAAGCTGAATAGGATGAAATAACTCTCTTGGAACTACTTAAGTTGTTACCAGAGTTGCTGGTTAAGCAATTCCAGTTAAGATTTCGAATGGTTTGCGAAATGTCTAGGGAGGATATTCGATAAAAATGATTAAATCTTTGGCTCATTTAATTAATTGAAAAGAAAACAAATTAGAATCCACAGTGGATAAAATATATAAACTTCAGATTTGTCACCACAAGAAAACCAGCAAGAGATGTTTTACTTACTTTATAAGAATGAGAGATTACATTTTGGATTGCCACACTAAATTAAGAATAGAAAATGTGGATATAATTGTTTTAAAGGCAATTTCTGTCAAAATGTTGGGGAAGAAAAAAGATTACTTTTTCCTATTAGATATCTTGAAGAAGAGAAAAATTCCATTTTACTGAGACAAACTTGAAATAATGATATTTTCATACCAAGAAGAGTCAGATTAAACCCCACAGAGAAACCCCCAGGAGTTCTTGATTAAACATAAACTAATATTGGACCCAGCTGAAGAATGGATGCAGTCAAGCAATTGGAGGCAGATCAATTTCAAAAATCTGATAAGGAAAGGCTGTAGAGAAGACTGTACAGGAACTTGCTACAATTCCAAAGATGGAGGCTAAGTACATAACATAATTACTCTGCCTTAAAGCGGCATGGTGGATCAACAGTTAAGATACTGGGCTTGTCAGCTGAAAAGCTGGCAGCCCAGGTTCGAAACCTGAGTGCCATATGATGGGCTGAACTCCCTTCCTCGCCCTAGCTCCTGCCAGCCTAGCAGTTAGAAAACATGCAAATGTTTTCCACTTTGGTACCACTTTGGTGGGAAGGTAACTGTGTTTTGGGACATCATGCTATCGACATGATTGTGGAAATGTCTTTCAACAGCACTGGCTCAGTAGACTTGAAATAGATGAGTACTGCCCCCTATAGCTGGCAACCATAAGCGGAGTAAAATCTGCAGGGACTCCTTTATTTTTTACTTTTACTGTACCTTACCTTCATTTTGATACAGGAGAAATTCACAGGTTGCACACCATATGCAGGCAGTTATGTCATCGTTATCTGCCATGGCAAATTTTATGATGCCTCTAGACCATTTGTTCTTTGATAAAATATGTTAGTCAATGAATATTGCTGGCAGCAATATCAATAAGACTCATCATCTCTCTTACTGGCACTACAAAAGTAGCTCTCGGAAAATAATGGAATGTTACACGATTGCAGAACCTGATTGAAAAGAACCAATAGCAACCTGAGAGCTGTTTGTGAGCAAACCATGCAGAAGTGAATGTTGAAAAAGACAGTTCCGGGGCACTACCACCTGGGGAATACTGCTGTTTGGTCTGTGTGTATGTGTAGGCATAAATATATGCATTTTCTGGAATATAAATTAACTGCTTCTTATGCTTCATCCCAGAGTCTACAGTGTCTGCCATGGGCCAGTTAATGATTGGAAAATCCTAGCCTGACATGGTGACCTTATATAATGGTATCACTGCAGGAAATCAAATAACGTAAGCAGGCTTTGTCATCAACATAGATAACAGGGCTAAAGGAAATGCAAATATCTTCTTATGAAATGGCAGCATTGCAAGAGAATGAAGGATAAAATTTTGAAATACATTTTCTTGCATTCAGTCAGCTATTAAGAATTGTTTTCCTGAAATAAAAGGTATAGTTTCTATCCATATTCCTTTTCTCTTCGGATGCTAAATAGACCCAAATATTATTTGTCAGAATTTGCTACATATTAATGTCAACCTGATCACTTATGCAATTATCTCTCATACTACATGGATGAAATAATATATCAAAATGAGCAGCTTCTGCATGAAAAGAGCAGGTGCTTAATGGTCTGACCTGGGTTAAGAGAATTATAACAGCTGAATAGAAAATGTTTCAGTTTTGTTTCTCTCAAAGAACTACAATAGGTTTGTTGTTTTTGAGTGTTTTGGCTAAGATTAAGTGTAGTAAAAGTGATCAATACCTTACGGAAAGTTCTCTGTTGGAAAGCCAGAGTCAGTTATTTATAGCAGAAATCAGTTATTTCACAGCGAGTATTGACCAACATTGTTATGGATGGCTCTGTAATTCCTGCTTAGGCAGATTGTAAAAAAGATCATTATGTACACAAAATGAAAACTATTTTTTGAGGTGCCTTTGTAGGTGAAAAGTACTACCTGCAAAACAAACTCTTTAGCAATAACAAAAGTTAAACTTCCACAGTTTGTTCCCCAAAGTCTGGATAAAACTCTCTCATTTAACAACAGAAATGTTGGGCTCAATCATGGTCGTAAGTCGAAGACTAACTGTACTGTAGTAGGTTGGTTGTTCATAGTCTTCAGTACACTTTTTCTTTTTTGTCTCATGTTAGCATATTTGTTTTCTTGATTCACATTTTTAAATTTCTTCTCATCTTCATTTCTTGTTCACAGGTAGTTTTAGGGGACTGATTTTTGCCAGTTGGGGACTTCCAAATGTTCCTTTTCTCTCTTTCATCTCCCCTTCCTTTCCCCTTTTCCTACACTCCATGATAGAATCAATTTTTAAAGAAACATTTCCTTACCTAAACAGAGAATCAGAATGGCTAGACAAAATAAGCAGTGGGAACAGCTTCCAACTTCCTGCCAAATTTCTTATTGAGTTTCCTTGTGGGACATTGGCAGGGAGCATTAGAAATTCCTTCCTTCCTTCCTTCCTTCCTTCCCCAATAGGAAGAAATGACTGCTGGGTGGGACAGAGACCAATGGGTAGGAAGACTAGATGGAAAACTGTCACAGAATGTTTAAAGTGAAGATCACATGGCCACACCACCAACCCAGCAGTGCTGCATCAGTTGGTAGCACAGAAGCAGTGACAACTTCCCCAAATTTGATTTCCTCGGGAGTTATGGACCCAGATTTTGTACGCGTTCAGTAAATTAGCCATTTGAGGTACGAGACAGCACACCATTCAAAGTGGCCAGAACATACCGGTTCGGAGTTGCCACACAAGCATAGAGGGAAGGAGGTGCAAAATTTCATAAATATATTGGTTGTGATATGTACATTATCAAGCACTTTTCCTTCCTTTCCTATATCCTGTGTCCTGTCAAGCCTTGAAGAAGAGATATAAGAATTCACTTTCATTTTCAACAGATGGTGCTTTTTAATTTGACTTTATACCTGTCATGCTAATATTTATGGGTGAGGCCTGCAGCAGTTTCTTTTCATATAAATGGCCATGAGTTTTCATTATAACCAAAGATAAATTTGCCTCAAGTTTTTCTCCACTATGCTGTGTTGTTTTGCTTGGCATCAATAATGGAAATAGTTTTCCATTGTCTCCTTCTCCAAGTCTATAACTCTGGGCTTTCTATGAGGTTTTCAATGTGGTCTGATGTTGCTTTTTCTTTTTTAAATCAGCCTAGATGCTGGCCAAGATGCTGCCACCTGATTGACCTAAAGTTTCTGAACTGAAGTACATTTTGCTGGCTGCAATATATTGCATTATTTTGCTATAGCACTTTATTAAAGAATAATGTTGTTACATTGTAGAAGAAGTCATTATCTCTTTATTTTTATATATATATATATATATATATATATATATATATATATATATATATATATATATATATATATATATATATATATCCACTCATCTTATACAATATAATCCTAGACAACTAGCAATAATGATACCACTATAAATATATAAAAATAAATAAATAAAAACAAAAACCATAAACTAATATTTTCTTTAAAAAATAATATTGTGACTGTATTTAATATTTTGGGACATTCATATTCTTTACAACTACATTCCTATAATTTGGAAACCAATAGCTGCCTTAAAATGCATTTATTAATATTGTCCCGAGTGAATTGAAGACCTGATATTGGTTGCAATTTTTGAATGAGATGCTTATACTACATGCATAGATTAGGTAAATTATTATTTACTTCAATAATAATTTACACACAAAGACGTTTATGACATTTACAACACGAAGTTTTAAATGTGTTTGTGTGCATGTGTTTTGTTTCCATGTCTCCTTTTGTTCTTTTTTTGTTTGTTTGTTCAGTGCAATACAGCCCAGATAAATAAATACCAGAAAGGATAAGTGTAGGAAGGCAAACAGGTAGGGACAGGTGATGGAACAAGTGAGAACATAGACTGAGGAAGCAAAAGCAGGGAAGTAGCCCCTGAGTCAGGGACAGAAAAATACTGTTTGCAGTAGAGAAGGGATAAATTGAGAGGGCAGAGAGAAACAAATGTTAGGGAAATGGAAATGAAATGGATCATTGCACACTTCCCATACATGTTGTTTGCAAACTCAACCAATTGTGGAGGGTTTTTAGAAGAAAAAAAACCTATGACCTGAAACAGTGTTAAAATCAGCATGTATATTTACTGTAGTCTCAATGACCAAATGCATAGGAATGTACCCAAAGTGATCTCTCTGAAAAATTGAAAAACAAAAAGGGAAAGTACAAAAAATGGAAAGAGGAACACACAACTAAGACAGAATATCAGCAGATAGCCAGAATCTGCAAAGATGAAGTCAGGAAAGCAAAAGATCAGAATGAACAAAAACTTGCAACAAAAGTCAAAGATAATCAAAAAAAAGTTTCTTCCAACATATAAATAACAAGAAAAAAAAATCAAGGAAACAGTCAGTCCACTAAAGAGAGAAGATGGCAAGGAAGTAACAGGCAACGGAGAGAAACTAGCAGCCAGCATAGGTTTGTTAAAAACAGATCATGCCAAACCAGTTATTTCATTCTTCAACATAATGACTAAATTAGTAGACAGTGAAATACTATGGACATAAAATGCTTAGACTTGAGCAAGGCATTCGACAAAGTAGACCACAACCTACTTCTTAGTATGCTAGAAAAAAGTGAGATATATAGTATCACCCCCAGATGGATTCGCAACTGGCTGACAAACTGTACTAAACGAGTAGTCCTTAATGGGTCTAAGTCTACATGGAGTAAAGTAAGCAGTGGGGTACCACAAGGTTCTCTCTTAGGCCCAGTGCTCTTCAATATCTTCAAAGGACCAATTGACCAATTCAAAGGACCTGTGGTAGCCCCTCCAATTTTGAGGGGCTACCACAGAGAGGAGGCGGTCAAGCTATTTTCCAAATTATCTGAAAGTCAGATAAGGAATAATGGATGGAACAAGGAGAGGGTCAACGTGGAAATAAGGAGAAATGTTCTGATAGTGAGAACAACCAATCAATGGAACAGCTTGCATTCAGAAGTTGTGGGAGTTTCATCACTTGAGACTTTCAAGAAGAGATTGGACTGCCATTTGTCAGAAATGGTGTAGGGTCTCCTGTTAATTTGTAATCTAATCTGTAAATTTAAATAGAAAAGCTGCTAGCTTTGAATGCTTTTTGCAGATAGCAGAATATTTTGCTGCAAGGCTGGCCATTTAGGTATAGATAGTTTATATAATTTGGCTTGCTGTTGGCTGATTAATATACAGAGATGCAATTTCCAGGCTCCAGTTTGAAAAATTAACAAATGTATTTGGAATAGAAAGGAGATATTATGAAATGCATCTCCTTTTAAGATGAGCTCTTCCTTTTAGTTATTTGAAAGGCATCAAAATGAAGGCTGCAGCATCACTTAATGCAGTGATTAAATGAGAAAATTATATCTGTCTCAGTAGGTTAAATGGGAGGCTGCAGAATGCCATTTAATTGAAGTGGGATTTGGGTGCACATCAATCTGAAAAAGAATGACCCTGAATATAGAGCCTTGCAGAAGAGGTTTCTTTCTTTCTTCTCTCAAAGGCCACATAGGAATACTCCAGAATATGCAAAGTCTGCAACCCGTGGCTTAATGAAACTGGGAGACAATCAAAAGATGTTTACCCATCATCCTTGTGTTATTCACGAGTTCACAAGCCTGTCAAACACCAAGTTAATTTGCAATCTCCCCCATGTACTTTTGTCCCAAGGAAAGATTAAATTTAGATCTGTATCCTAGCACCAAGCATTACTAGGGGTTGTGAGCAGCTGCCCCAGAGTGAAGAAAATGGAACTCTTTGCTTGCACTTCATTGACATTCATTAAGGTGAACAGAAACCATAGTAGGAACCCGTCTCTTTTTGACATTTCGAGCCTTTTACTCAGTCTTCTCTCTGTCATGGAATTTTTGCTGAAGAAAGGAGCACAATGTATGGAGAAATGGCCAGCTCTTTATTCAACAATCTTTGGGTGTCTGTTTTTCAAGAAAGAGGGACCTGAACAATAGAAAGGCAGATATTCTTATACAGTCCACTAAGAGGTTGAGAGACAGGAAAATGAAGGCATCTGAAAAGGGAGGAAGATTTGAGGACATGAGATAGAAAAATAGAAGAAAATATTTGTAGCTCATGGTTGAACTGTGGGATCCTTTCATGTTCCAAGGAGCTTAGTTGTTTTCTTGCAGAAGTTTCATAACCAAATTAGTAACATCATCAGTGCTAGTGCTGATAATGTTGCATAGTTTGGTAATGAAACATCTGCAAGAAAATATTGAAGCTTAGAGAGCCCCAAGGACCTCACAAATAAATGTTAAACAAAAGGAAAAAGTACTTTATATTGTACAACAAGCCACACTTTTGTAACAAGGAAGGCAAGTTAAGGATTCCAGAGTTAAGAAGGATAGAATGGTGAGATAAGCAGGTACATCATTTGATTAGAGTAAACTGCCCATAATTTCTTCATTAACAAGACTTCCTCTTGGAAGCTGCTGCCCCTTGGACAAATCTTTAGACAGACAAATGAGGACATTCAATCTTTGGTCACTGGGACCAAAGGTTTAGTCTTCCAAGCTTTCAGATTTGGGCTGGAGCCCATTCTCAGGGAACTTGTCTCTCACCAAAGAGAGAGAAAGAGAGTACTTTCTCTTGCAGTAACAAAATGACGTTTCTCATCAAAAAATTTGCCTTCTAGAACCTGCTTTGATAATTTCCCAGCAGAATAAGGGCTTATAGCTATGTGGAACAAACTAACATAGCTGCTCTGGTGTTAGAAGCAGTGGTGAGCAGTCCCTTGCACAGATCTAATTGAAAAGGTAGAGCGCCTGCCTTCAAAAATGGCTGAGAAATTATTTTAGGTCTGTTTTCTGAGAAATAAATTATACTGGGTTCAATGAAATCAGTTACAGCCTCAATTTCTGAATAAACTGAGCATTAAAAGAAAAAAGAAACTTAAGACCCAATATTGATTTGTTTTTCTACAAATGCCATCCATTTCTACAACATGGTCCTTCAATTGCTACAACAGCAAAGAAAAGCAGCACATATTTTTTTTAAAAAAAACTGCCTTAACATAAGAATTTTAACTGATATAAATTATCTTAGTAATTGGAACTATAGATTTTTTAAAAAATTGAAAGGAGGAAACATTAAGGGTCATTAAGGGAAATGAATGTAAGAATAAATGAATGTTGCAGAAACATGTATTTATTCTTGTTTATATATCAAACAAGAAAAGGTTTAAGAAATATATGTCAAAATCAAATTCTACAGAAACTAAGCCACAGAATTTTTATTTAAAGTAAGTAAAGCTCCATAAGCTGTCTAATCACTTTACTCTGGGAAATATATTCACCTACAGACATTACAATAGCAGCAATAGCATCAGATCTTATAAAATTTTCAACCAAAATTATTGCGAAAAACTGAATTACTAAAACACAGTCTAGTTCCTGTTAAGGGTGCAACCGTGTTGTGATCCGCCAGCAGCCAGTGGAGCCAGCAGCAGATTTGGATAGTGAGGAGGTTGGGGAGTCATATGCCAGTTATCAGCTGCCTTCAGAGTCAGACATCAGTGAGGCAGACGAACAGCTGGAAGCTGTTCCGAGTGTATGCATGCACAGAGTTGCCAGACGAAAGGAACAGCTAAAGAACAGGGGTCGACTTGGGAGTAAGGCCACAATGAATGGCCCTCCCGAAGGAAATACAAGAGGAGCGAAAGGGAAGTGGAGTTTGCAGGAGACAATTAGTTTGCTTAATTGGTTCGTGACTCTCCCAGACTCCTTGCCAAGTTTTGCAGATATCATCCTGGCAGCTCTCCCAGCTAGATAAGGTCTGTGACTGTAAATCCTCCCTTGAAAGACTTTGCTGGATGTGAATGAGCAGAATTCACAGTAAATTAATAAAAAGGGTTTTTGTTGGGACAAAGAGTTGGCTTCATGCTCTTGGGAAGCCTCAGCCACATGCTAATGTTCATCTCAAAGTCAACATTTTTCGCAGACACAAAAAGAATTGATTACTTAACATTATAATAGAATAAAATTGCTTCCATCTTGGGACCCAGGAATAAGCTTCTATTTACATTAGTTTAAAACATGTTCTTGGTGAAGAAAATTTATTTCATTATTTTTAAAGAAATCAACCTACTTAGAGTTCCATTTCTGATGGAAATCAGCCACATCTCAGTACATTTCCAGATGGGATCTTTGAAAGGGTCACACATTTGAAGTATGAAAGCCACACGACAGAATCCTTCATCATGGTTTCTTATTTCATTTTCTTTTTTTTAAATAAACACAATTCTAAAACAAAAACAAAAAAGTCTTGTTTTCTACAGTATTTTCAGATTAATTTGTATCCATTTCCATTTGTGTTGATCAGTGCTTACCAAAGAATAACAAGAAAAGTTTTAAAAATAATTCAGTATAAGTATATTATTTAAGAACAATTGAGAACAAAAATATAAGGTAGCTCTTCTTTAAATTCATGATTGCTTTGCTAAATAAAAAAGGGAAACATTAAATACAGAAAGTTGCAAACAGTTACTGAATCTTAAAATCCTAATTGTTCAATATATACTTTAATTGCTACATGTGATTATTTCAAAGGGAAATTTTAAAAGACATATCAGAGATTTTTATATCCTTTTAACATAACAAGAAATGCAATGACACCATGTGGAATAATGATATTCTAAAAGTATCTCCTACATTGCAGGCTCTGCATTATTTTTCATATTACGTTTTTTGGCACTATAAAAACCTGTGTGAATAAAACAATTGTATTCATGAAAGATTCATTGTGTTTTCCCTCTTCCCAAGGCGAAATCATTCCTTCTTTTGCTCCGAGATATAGACTCTGGGCTTTGAATAATTATTCAGGTATGATATGGAAGCAAACTTGTATCTTTCTTAAATTAATTATACTAGCAACCAGTGACATACGGTGTGCTTCATGGCCAGTGAGGCAAGCGCAAAAGCCCCGCCGAAGCCCCGGTGCCACGTCCGCCATAGAGCGGGACCCTCACTGGCCATGAAGCTCAAAGCACGTCACTGATCTATAACCACCCTTGGCAGGACTTCCTGCCCTCCTCCATCCACCCAGGACCTCCCCCCATGTCCCTCCACAAGCCCCACACTGCCCCGCCCCCCCCTGGGTGCCCCTCCCCTCCCCTCCCCGCAGCCCCAAAGCCCCCCACCCTCCCGGGGGGAGCACTCACCTGCTGCCAGGGCCGCCGCATCCACGTGGAGCCTGCCGCCATGGCCGCCGCATCCACGTGGAGCCACCGAAGCAGCACTGAATGAGTGCCGATCGAGCTATGGCGGCCAGAGGAGCGCTGAGCCACCGATGGGTGGAGGCGACGGGCTCTTGAGTGTATGCAGAGCGCCTTTGGGATTGCCGGGGAAGAGGTTGGGGAGCGAGGGTCGCCCGGACCTCGCAGCCTCCCCCCAATCGCTCCCGCAGCATCTGCTACTGCTTAGGGACTCTAGCAAAGGAGGAATACAATCAGCGTTTTAGAGTGCTGGCAGGGCTCAGCCCCCATTCAGCGAAACATGTTTCACTGAATGGCGGCCGAGCTCTAAAGTGCCGGCATGCCTTCCGGGCGGCATGCTGGCACTTTAGACTCTAAATTGCCAGCATGCCTTTAAAGTGCCGGTTTGCCTTCCGCGCCGGCTGGCCCAGAAGGCAAGCCGGCACTTTAAAGGCATGCCGGCACTTTAGAGTGCCGGCAGGCAGGGCTCGGCTGCCATTCAGCAAACATGTTTCGCTGAATGGTGGCTGAGCTCTAAAGTGCCGGCATGCCTTCCGGGCCGGCCGGCCATTCAGCGAAACATGTCTTGGTTTGTGGCTGGGCGGCACACTTGCACTTTAAAGTGCATGCCGCCTGGCCACAAGCCAGGACATGTTTCACTCTATGGCGCGCCAAGGCGGCATGGCTTTAAAAAATAAAAAAATAAAATGAAAAATGAAAAATGAAAAATAAAAATAGATGTGCCAGCCCGCGCGCCAGCAGAGGCGGGTAAAACACACACACACATAGACATAATAAAAACAAATTATAATTACTTACATTACAAATAAATTGAATTCCTCCCCCCTGCCCCCTCCCTCTGACCTACATACCTTCCAGCTGCGTGAAAAATGCTAGATTTGGTCTAGACAGGGCCAGGCAGGCTAGGTTAGTTGCTGCTAGAGTCACCATGTGGATGACTCTGCTTAAATGTTTTAAAATAGGCTCTAAACAAAGTGCCCTCTGCAGGAGGAGGCGGGAGAATCACGTGCCTCATTTGCATGTGGAATTTTTTGCTTTTTAACCCTTGGTTAACTCTTAAAAGGCAAAAAATTCCTTATGCAAAGGAGGCCCTAACTGCTCTAAGGAGACTCAGAGTCACTGTGACTTAGAGTCTGGGAGCAACTACCTTGGCCTTTTTAATTATTTAAAAAATAATTTCCTTTTCCTCAGGAGACTGGTGAGACCCCGCCTCCCATGCCTTAGTGACTGCACATCACTGCTAGCAATGTGTAATTCTTGTCAGGGATACTTTGCTTTGCAGCATGCATGCTGATACTGGTAGGTCAGAAGCTAAGTGACAGACAGAGGTTTGTTGCTCTCCTATATGGTTTTCTTTCCCACATAATCTACTATTTAAAAGATTATCAGTCTATCTTAGTAGAAATATAAACTGGTTCTTTGCACAGTTTTTCTTTTTAAAAAAAAAATAGGCATGCAGTCCTAGGATCACTAGTTGCCTATTCCTGGATTATATTTAAAATAATCAACTATTTAAATAAATGTATTATACTTCAGGAGGATAACACTGCTTGCAAAATAGTGGCTAAACATATTTCATATTTTTTTTTATTATTTTAAGACTCCTTAGGTGTTTATCCCAATGAAAGGTTGGGTAATTGATAATACACACACACACACACACACACACACACATACACACACACACAGTTACACTTACAAGAAGGGAACAAAACACTTGAAATTAACTTGTTATAATTGGATCCTGAATTGGGCAGGCTATATAAGCAGTCATCCATTTTATCTTCTTTAGTCTTTGCTTATTTTATTTTATTATAAAGTGTTTCCAGTTATTCTTCAGCCTTTCAAATGCACATAATGATTAGGTGCACTACTATGATCAGAATCATCATGAAATGTGAAGTGAAAATCATTTTAAAAACCTCCATCTAAGTCCGTATCCACTCCAAAAACAGCAAATGAAATAAATAAGGCAATATAGTAGCCAGTTGAAATGCCCAGATAATCAGCAATAGACTGGGCTGGAAATATCAAAGGACACATGGTGCCTGTGCCAGCCAAAACGGGCCATGTGCATCCCCCCATCTTTAATCCATTTTGGCCTCCCTGGCTCCCCGCACCCCATTTTAGCCAGTAAAGTGCTGCAGGAGGCTGTTCAGGTCAAAAACGGGGCAGAGAAGGCCGCACATCCCCTATGCCCCATTTTGGCCAACTGGGTGCTGCAGAAGGCATCCGTCCCATATACCCTAAGGTGACCAGACGTCCCGCTTTTGGCGGGACACCCCCGCTTTTGAATGCATTTTCCCGCGTCCCGCCCGCCTTTTTAAAAGGCACGCTTTTTTTGGCGCTCGCAGCTCCCGCCCATCAGCTGCTAGCTTGCTGGGCTGGCTCATCGTTCTGTTCTCTATCCTACCTACCTACAAATTTAAGCCAGCCCAGCCTGCCGCTCACTGACTGGATTGGCCTGGACTCCAGCCAATCAGTGAGCTGGCTGGGATGGAAAACGCGGCGTGCTTAAAGTTTTCCATCCCAGCCAGCTCACTGATTGGCTGGAGTCCGCTTAGCACGCACGCACCCCCCTCCTCTCTGCCCCCCCTCTGAAACCCCGGATACCCTCTGCCGCCGTGCCTGAAGCATGGGAGCGCTCACCAGCCGGCAGAACGCCGGAGTGGAAGAGGTGGATGTCCCGTCCAATTCCCTCTACAGATACCCCCCAAAATCTGGTAAGACGGAGCAAGCGGGGGGGGATATGCGAGAGGTTTGCGGGGAGTCCCGCCTGGCAGGGTTTTGCGTGCGCTCCGTACTCTGAGTTGAGGGAATGGCGAGCAGCGGCTGCAACCCCAGAGTTCGGCTAGGCGAGAACTTTAAGGCGAGCGGCGGGACGGACCCTTGCTGTCAATCTCCCCCCCCCCTTGTGCCTTTTCGCAGCCGTCCCATCGTTCTCCCGCCAGTGGGGCTGCTCCTGTGATCCCCCCCCCCGTGGCTGCGAAGGAGTTTCCCGAGAGTTTCAGAGGGTCAGAAGTACGACCCTCATTGCAACGTCGCCATTTGCAAGCTCCGGCTGCTTGGGAGGGTGGTTATTTATTTATTTTTTTCTTCTTGCTTCCGCTTTCTTGCCGGCTTGCAAGGATTGTGGTGGCGGCTTGGATGGAAATAGTGACATTCGTGGCATCGCGCTTGGGGTTAAAAACTGCTTTTCGTTCACGGCAGCAACTGCTCTTTGAGAATTCTTGCTTGAAAAAACAGGACTCCCTCACGCGGTCCTGAATTGAGGTCCATCTCCCTCCACCCCTAATTAAAAAGCCCCTGGTAAATTCTTGCCTGTCCTGTGCCACTTGGCATGCCTGCCTGTTTAGTTGTTATTGCGCTGATTGAATTCTAAATACCCCATCAATCTACCCCATCCGGAGGTGGCGGCAAGAGCAGTGCGTTGTTGTTGTTGGGGCCAGCCTGCTCGTCCATGGCTGGAGCCGTGGTCGCGGGCGTTAGGGACCTTCCGTTCTTCCTCCGCACCTCGCCCGAGCAGTCCTTACAGTCGCTGTCCGGCTCCAGCCATGGACGAGCAGGCTGGCCCCAACAACAACAACGCATTGCTCTTGCCGCCACCTCCGGGTGGGAAGCAATCACGCCTGTGCGGCCCCTGTGCTGCAGTGGGAAGCGAGTCTGCAAGGCTTGGTTGCTTCCCATCCGGAGGTGGCGGCAAGAGCAGCGTGTTGTTGTTGTTGGGGCCAGCCTGCTCGTCCATGGCTGGAGCCGTCGTCGCGGGCGTTAGGGACCTTCCGTTCTTCCTCCGCACCTCGCCCGAGCAGTCCTTACAGTCGCTGTCCGGCTCCAGCCATGGACGAGCAGGCTGGCCCCAACAACAACAACGCATTGCTCTTGCCGCCACCTCCGGGTGGGAAGCAATCACGCCTGTGCGGCCCCTGTGCTGCAGTGGGAAGCGAGTCTGCAAGGCTTGGTTGCTTCCCATCCGGAGGTGGCGGCAAGAGCAGCGTGTTGTTGTTGTTGGGGCCAGCCTGCTCGTCCATGGCTGGAGCCGTCATCGCGGGCGTTAGGGACCTTCCGTTCTTCCTCCGCACCTCGCCTGAGCAGTTCTTACAGTCGCTGCCCGGCTCCAGCCATGGACGAGCAGGCTGGCCCCAACAACAACAACGCACTGCTCTTGCCGCCACCTCCGGGTGGGAAGCAATCATGCCTGTGCGGCCCCTGTGCTGCGGTGGGAAGCGAGTCTGCAAGGCTTGGTTGCTTCCCGCCACCGCCGCTTCCCTCGTCCGTCTCGATTGCTGGAAGCAGTAACAAACGGCGCGTCTGCTCCGCTGTCAGCGCCTTGACAGCCACCCCAGCCGGCGGCTACCGGGCCTCGCTGGAGTCAATTGCAAAACCGCGTTCAGCGCTTTGAGGACTTGAGGCATCTTGGGAAATGCAGTTCCCTATCGGAAAGAATGGAGTAGCTGCGAATTTGTAACAACAGAAGATAATAACTTGGTGCTTCGCAGGTTACGAAAATCTCAAGTTTGATTTGCACACTGTTTTTTAAAAGTTAGATAAAGAAATTATGCTGTGAAAGCGACTAGAAAGCCTCCCCTCCCCTTCCTGTGTGCGAGAAAGGGAAGGAGAGGAAGGAAGGAGGGAGGGGGGAAGGAAAAAGAAGGAGGGAGGGGGGAAGGAAAAAGAAGAAGGGAGGGGGGAGAAGATGGAAGGAGAAAAGATGGATGGAAGGAGAAAGAATGGGAGGAGAAGGAGGAAGATGGAAGAAAAAAAGAAGAAAAAGAAGAAGGGAGGGAGAAAAGTGGGAAGGAGGTAGGAAGAAAAGGGGAAGAGAGGGAAAGAGCAGAAAGACAAAGAGGATGAAGTTGATAGGCAAGAGGAAAGAGGAAGGAAGGAAAAAAAGAAAAAGGGAGGGAGAGAGGAAAGAAGAAAAGATGGAACTAGAAAGGAAAGAAGGGAGGGAGGAAAGGGGAAGACAGGGAAAGAGCAGAAAGACAGAGAAGGTGAAGGTAGATAGGCAGAAGGAAAATAGGAAAGGAGGGAAGGAGGAAGGAACAGAAGCGAAGAGGAAGAGAGAAATGGAAGAGCAGAAAGACAGAGAAGGTAGATAGGCAAAAGAAATGAAGCTGAAAGAATGGAAGGAGGAAGGAAGAGAAAAGGAGGAAGGGAGTGAGTAAGGAAAGAAGAGAGGATGGAAGGAGAAAGGAAGGGAGGGAAAGAGCAGAAGACGGATAAGGTGAAGGTAGATAAGCAAGAGGAATGAAGGAAGAAGTGAGGAGTCTCGGGGAGGGGGAAAACATTTAGTGACCAAAGTTACAATGGCATTGAAAAAAGTGACTGATGACCATTTTTCACACTTAGCGACCGTTGCGACCATTTTTCACACTTAGCGACCGTTGCAGCATCCTCATGGTCACGTGATCAAAATTTTGTTTGGCAACAGATTCGTATTTATGCTGGTTTCAGTGTCCTGGGGTGACCTTTTGACAAAAAAAATTTTTTAATCAAGCCCCCCCCCCCCCCCCGGTCAAAGGCGTCCCTCTTTTCCAATCTGAAAATCTGGTCAGCTTAATATACCCCCCTGCTCTACGCCACTCTACCACCAGCAGCCCATGGAAAACTACAATGCTGATCTGGCCCTTGAAGAAATCCAGCTTGATACCTCTGTTCTACAAGTAAGTATCATGAGATACACAAGCAGATAAAGAACAGATTCTCCCAAAGAATCAAAGACATCAGAAGACACTCATCTTCACTTGCTGACTACCAGGAGTATATTTCTATTTAAAACATAGTAATTATTTCTAGTTGTATACTTCTAACATATCACTGACACTTGATAATACTGTGCAAATGTGGGTTTCCTTTTTCTTTTATAACAAACATTTCTTTCTATGGGTAATATAAAAGTGGCTACACATGATAAGCTTTTTTTCTATAGGTAGGCAGATTTATTGGAATGGAAGTATAATAGTTTGCACTATGCTAGAAAAATGGCTCTTGAACACGTACAGTAGCATCAAGGTAAACAGTTTTTCTTTTCAGGCTCATACAAAACACTGAAGTTTCAGCTTCATGTTTTCCATTACTTTATATCGATCTGAATTATTTAGGTATAATGCATTCATTCTGAATTATAGAATTGACCATTTGAATTCAACTATGTTCATTATCTGTATTATTTATGCAGTTATAATTTCTATTTTATTACTATTATTACATGCATTATTAACTATGCCAGCAGCAGGACATCACAAAATGCAGAATATGTGTTAAGAACCATCTCTGTTATCAGCAGGGAATAATTAAACATATCTTTCAATAACATTTAGCATCCTAATAAATAAAAGATCACTCACGTTAGCAGTTCAGAAGTCTGAATAATGTTCTCTAAGGTGTTAAAAAAAAAAGCAGAAGTTCATAATTCAAATGGAACTGCTACTCAGCACTATAGTTTGGTGTCAGCAGGCAAATAAAGTTTGGGAAATATATAATTAAGAACCACACCTAAAAGAAAGAAAAGCTTCTAAATATATAGGACAGGGTTATTTAAAGGACACTCCAACATAGAAAATCACCTGTTTGTTAAACTTTATAACAGCAAGCTACAGAGATAACTCTCATGGAAAGATGATTTTTTTTTTTGTAAAAGTGAACATTCTTGTGTATTCTGTAATTTGGTAGCTATCCATCAGGAGAAGGCCTAAATAATAACAGTTTATTCACAGTCTGGTAACTATACGTTTCATAACCTCTCTAGAATTTCTATAGAACCCATCTAACATACAAAAAAGCCACCTGGTAAAACAAGGAGATATTCTCTTTTCAGTAAATTACATGTCTGGTATTACATATACACTATTTTGGTAACGGGAAATCCCATGGTACATTCCCAAATCAGTTATTTGCAAATGACACCAACACAGCCTAAGGCCATAATGGCGAACCTATGGCAGATGGAGCCATTTGTCAGGGCATGCGAGGCTTGCCCTGTTAGCTGGCCAGCGCGCATGTGCGCGCTGGCCAGCTGACTTCGGCCTTCTTTTGAGGTCATTTTCGCCCTCTAGAGGCTTCCCTGAAGCCTCGGGAGTGCAAAATACCGTCCCTAGAGACAAACCGGAAGTTTGGGAATGGACTTCCGGTTTGCTCATAGCGCTGGTTTTAGCCCTCCAGAGTGTTCAGGAGTCCTCAGGAGGCTTACCTGAAGGCTCTGGAGGGCAAAAAACAACCCTAGAGCAAACTGGAAGTCATTTCTGGATTGCCCATCGGGCTGGTTTTAGCCCGTGGAGGCTTCAGGGGCCTTCAGGAGGCTTCCCTGAAGACTCTGGAGGACGAAAAATGGCCCTACGACAAAGCCTCCAGGTGGGAGGCTGTTTTTAACCCTTCCCAGGCTCCTATAAAGCCTCTGGAGCTTGGAGAGGGTGAAAAAATCATGCAAAAAATTGGGGGGGAACACTGGTCGTGCGCACATGCATGCTGTGGTGTGCATAGCATTATGGGTGTGACACACCCGCGTATGACCCCCTCTGTGCTCCCCCCGCTTTTGGCACACAAGCCAAAAAAGGTTCACCATCACTGGCCTAAGATCAAAGCCTTCTTTACTTTGGAGCTTCTAGTTACAGTATGTTACTAGTAACAGATACAGACTGTTGTTTAAATGGGCACTTATCTCCATGTCAAGCAAATCGAGTTCTTATAGACTTGCATTAACTTTATATCTAACAAGAAGTTTCTAGCATGGCTAAAAAAGAAATGCAGCTTTGTGGATGTCTGTAGAAGTTTATGATGAACATCAAAGAATGTCAAGAAGAGGAAAGTTGACTTTAGCTAATGAAAGTCATTATCCTAGGAACTAAGCCATCAGTAGTTTTGGAAATGTGAATGAAAGGGAAAGGGAAACAGTAAAATAAATAGGCTGATTATAAATAAATTAAAGAATTAACTATCACTAATACCCTCCAGATAGTTCCTGGAAAGTTACCTTTACACAGCCAGAAATGCAAATGGGATGGTGGTGTCATTTTTTCTTTTACTGCATTGGAATCCAGATTGATCATAAAAAGGCTACCAACTTCCGTTATTATAAGAAACCTCTCCCAATATAATTTGTTTTTCTTATTCAGAAAATCCGTGTTGTTGTTATTAGCAGGAATTCTTCCATCATCCTATCCATTGCTAAAGAATTGATGAAATACTTAACAATAGCTCTGCTTATTGGTTTATGTATATGGAGAGTCTCAGTCATCCAGGTAATGGTTCGGTGGTGGGATTCAAATTTTTTACTGCTGGTTCTGTGGTCGTGGCTTGGTGGGCGTGGTGTGGTTTGGTGGGCGTGGCTTGGTGGGCATGGCAGGGGAAGGATACTGTAAAATCTTCATTCCCTCCTCACTCCAGGGGAAGGTTGCCATTTCCTCCCGATCAGCTGGGTCTCAGGAGGCAGAGAATAGATAGGAATGGAGCCAGTCAGAGGTGGTATTTACTGGTTCTCTGAACTGCTCAAATTCCGCTACTGGTTCTCCAGTACTGGTCAGAATCTGCTGAATACCACCTCTGTAATGATTGTCTCAAAGGTGCTTTTTTCAGAAGGCAACTAGACTTTGTTTTTTTAAGATGTTCCACTTCTGATCCAAGAAGCTTCTTGGATGAGAAACGAAACATCCTCAAGGAAAAATATAGTTGCCTTTTGAAAAAGCATCTTTGAGTTTTACATATGTAACTGGTGGTTTAGCCCCAATATCACACACTGTATTATGAGAACTCCGACAGTTCCTAACTAGAAAGGCATGCTGACCAGGAATTCTGAAAATTTTACTTTAGTACATTCATTTTTATATAAATAAGATTTAAGGTAAATATACTGACCATGTTTAGATTCTCTACTTAGAGAGTGTAATTATAATCTGGAGGGGAAAAAAACAACTTCAAGAAAACATTTTACATTTTAAATCTTTCTCTTTATATTTTTCTCTGATTTATCCTACTTTACTTTAGTCTCTTCTTATTTAATACAAACAAGCCAGAAATTGAAATAAACCACCTTTGTATTGCAACATCTGTTTAGATTTAGTGCAATTTGAAAGTAGAAATATTAACAGTTTAGATAAGCAACATTGTATCATACATTTAGTAAAGGAACACAAGCTCCCTCTGGCAGCAATATGTAGTATTGATCAAGATTGCTCTTCCAAGGAAAAATTAATGCTGTAGAGCTACAAAAGCTATGAAAGAAATACTGAAAATCCATTGATGTACTGGAAAATATGAAGATTTCATAAACTTTTCATTGAGAAAGCAAGCTCATTTATTTCCAAACAAGAAACTCTCTTTCAAATGGCCACCTCATTAAAAAAATACGTCCTCTTTAGTGATGAACGTAGTTTTCTATTCTCTATATAGTGAAAAAATAAATCAGTAAAAAGTAGTGAACCATTGTTTTTTAATTGCTATTACTGTTACTATCATTATTTCTTAGGCAAAGGAGATCGACATATTTCAATTCATCCCCAAAGAATCTACATTTACAAACCCCACACTACAGAATATCTTCTGTTTCAGTCTGTTTCAGCATCTTCTATGGAGCAGGGAGGGTTTGCCAGCACAATTAGGTTCATGATTATCCATTTGATTTCTGAAAAGAACAAAGTAAGGAGATGCGGTAGACTAATATGTTTGAAAATACCGGTACATTCCATAACTAAAATGTGGATAATATGTTTTTTTTCTTTTGCTGATGTCTAAATTAATTATACTGAATTACTGGGTGAAAATTAGATTATATAAATTTCACTAGAGAATACCCAAATGACAATGGGGGGAAAAACACATCCCAGATATCAGTTTCCCTAAAAAGCTTGCAAGCAAGAAGAGCTAACATTTTTAAATGATGAAACAGTTCATCAAACACACAAGAATAAAAATAATAATTTTAAAAATTAATTATTTAAATATATAAAAGATTTTAGTTCAAAATTGGACTATATGTGAACAGAACATGATAGCAAGTAGAGATTATAACAATCTACCAATTAAAAAATGTCAATTTGCAGTGCCCATTTCTTCAATTACAAGATATGTGTCCATCTTGTAAATAGAGAGAGTACGGAATTGTATTATGCTGTTTGCCATGTATGTATTCAGCAGCAATTGTATTTCCCCAAATTACTGCCATTAATATGCTATATTGTGCATCCAAAGGGCTGCAGTAAAGATCCTTCCCATTTTCCTTTTATATTAGTAACTTATACAATTTTCAGTCATGTAATTTGGACTAGTTTATTTTTACATTTCATGTAGAGAAGTGGAGCAGATGTAGCACTCCTGAGGAAATAATTCCATTTTATTTTATTCATAAGTAGCAATGTTATTAAAGTGTGTTAGCTTGTCAGGCAAACAGTGGTCTTAGTGACTAGCGCATTGCAAGACAACAATACATTGTTTGTTACATATTGTATGTTATATAAATCACAAATACGCCTGTACAGGGAAATGAGAATAAATTTGAGGGAGAGTTGGAGGAGTTGTAACCAAGACAATGGTCAGATAAAATAAATCTCATTTGAAAGCAGGAATGGAGTTTTATAAAATATCTCAGACTTCACCCTATCTAGTTCTTCTTAGGAAAAAAGCAGCAAGGTCCATTCAAACTTACAAGGTTTTGTTATTGTAACCCTATAATAAAGTAGTTTTAGTATTCATGACTTTGGTGTTCAAGTCTGAAATGCATTTATATCAAAGATGAAAGTATGCTGAAGAGCTTTGGTGATGAGGGGTGGACAGGTAAAAAATAAATGAATAGCAGCAGCAGCAAGCAACAAGGCAGAGATTGAGTTATGTTGAACAAAGCACAACAAAACTATACTGGATGTTCACAGTTGTTTAAAAACTGAAATGTATTATTTTCATTCACTTCTCCTTTTTTTAATTCCTTCTTGATCACTTATGTCCATTAATATTTGTTTTATTTTTATTGCTTTACAACTTGTCTCTTACACTTCTACTTTTACCACCTCTGCTTTCACTTTCTATCTCTATCCCTCTCCCCTTTCCAAAATCACTTGTTCTGCTTTCTGCTTTCTCTTTTAACTATCTGACTATTAGTTTTCTTAATAGAACAGCAGTTTTTCAGTTGATGCAATACTATTCCTTTCAGCCTTCATTTCCTTCCAATGGCTACTCTAGAAATTCTTCTCTGAGTGAATGCAACATATATCTGTTGCAAAACTACTTCTTGAGTTGGTCCATCTATGGATTCCATGCAACTGATATTTTACTGCTTATAATGTTCATAAATGGCTAGTACATTTGGTGACAGGCAAGCAACGTCACCATCTCAAAATGATAAAAGGTTTCATTTATTACAAAGAAGTTGAACTGATTTCATCTCCAGTTGTGAATTTTGCTTCATGACTTGCTAAAGATGGTCAATCATATCATTTCTGTAGCTTAATGAAAAAGCAGATTTAAATAATAAAACAATTAAATACAAATGTCTTTTGTGAAAGTATATGTTATTTGAAGATAGATCTGTTTAAAATTAAAAAAAAAATTGCCATATGCTTGTGGTATACCTTGATTGAAATGGCTGTGTAAAAAATAGCTTCAAATAGCTGTAGGAGTACAATTCAAAACAATAGTACTCCCATTTGTGTGGTTGAATCTAATTAAAATATAAGGCATGTATTGGAATATCTCTGCCAAAATTATTTTACACTAGCTTTTTTTAAAAAAGTTATTAATGCATAACAAACAGTATATAATAATCAATAAATATCTCGTTATAATAAACATGGAAAAGATTTCTCCTCTTAACTGGGATTTCTACCATTGCCATGAAATCATACAGGTTAATCTGTCTGGAACCAAATGTTGGTTGGAGAACTTGTTCTGCAAAGTCAAAAGCAAACAGTCTGAAGCCATATGTCTCAATCAATTTATTGCATAAACATTACATAACAAGGGACTAGTTCCTATCCTTCCTCCCTGCCAAAAGCAAGAGGTCTTGATCCCATTGCACAACACAAGTACAAGATAAAGGTGCAAGAATTGGCTGCAAAGGCTGTTGCTAAAATTCTTCTTAAAGACTGTAATTATTGCAATAAACTTACTTATCAAAGGCCTGTGTGAGTCGCACTTTTAATATTAGCCAAGCAAATGATAGTGGAAAACTAGATTTAACCAAAGGTAAAACTATATTTAAACAGTTCCTGAAAGGAAAGTTAATGTGGTTATTATTTCATATTAGAATATTTTATCCTTAATTGTCAGTTAGTGATAGTCTCATGTGTGTTTCCTGAAGTACTAGAACATCAACTGAATAATTTGTAAGGATCTTAGCCAAGTATTCACTTTTGGCTCTGCTAATGCCTTCAATATTAGTCCATCACAAGACTAAAATCCTGTAAGCCAGAATGGAAAACAACTTTCAAACAACTATTAACATTATCACATGTTAACGTCTACCCAGTTTAACCCGAAGAATGCCTGGAAAGAGGAATGGTCCAAGGTATCTTCGTGTGATCTGACCATTAGTTATCCCTCTACCAAACCACCTGATTTTAACCCGACTCATTTCTCCTGGACAAAACTGAACAGAATGAAATGTTTACATTGGAACAATTAAGAATTTCCTCTGCCATGTATTAGTGGAAATGGAAAGATTCCTCTTATTGTGGCCTGTAGTGCTGATATGCAACTAGTAACATATTTTGCAAGATTTTCCCCAACGTGCATTCTCTCGTTCTCTAGGAAAAACTGCATCAAGCAATGTCAGAGGCGATAATCTGGATAGCTGAATTGGACATCCAGTTAAAGGACTACTGGTGTAGTCCATAGAAGTTTTGCATATAATCAAGTGGTCTATGTGTATATGTTTACTTGTATTTTGTAATTTGGTGTAATTTATTTATATTGTATAAGAAGCCAAATAAATAATAATGGAAAGTTTACCATTGTAGCTTCTATCACATCAGCTTGTCAGAAATTAATAGCACTTAAGAGGTCGTTTATTTTAATTTGAAATATTAATCATGGATTAATTTATTAATTTCCATTAATTTTCCATGCTGCAGCCTTAATCTCCTCAATTCCATGTGTAAATTGATTAGAAATTAAAGGATCATTTTCCAGATTTCAACTACTTACCTGTTCCCATGATAATCATAATCATCCCTAACTGTATATTTATATGAATGGATGGATGAAAGGAAAGAAGGTAAATAGAAAGTTAAATATTAATTATGGATTAATTTATTAATTTCCATTAATTTTCCACGTTGCAGCCTTAATCTCCTTAATTCCCATTTTCAATACTACAGAAAGAAAAAAGAGGAGGAGGAGGAGGAGGAAGACTATTTACAATTTGTAAAACAAGAAAGTAATTACCAGTGCCAGTGCCCATGAGGCACAATGAACTGTAGACAATTACAATGGACATGATTGTCTGTCATGGCATTAAGAATAGTACATGAAGTGGACAGTATCACTTGTGATGACAAAAAAAAAGAAAAAGAGCATCAGAAACTGTTTTCACAGAGGGATGGAAAGAGACTATTGCTATATGTTCCTGCCCTCAAAAATAATCAATGCCCTGGACTTACAGACTGCAAGGTGAACAAACAAGTCAGTCCTAGAGGAGATCAACCCTGATTGTTCTTTAGAAGGCCAGATCCTGGAAGCGTTGCTGCAAGACTGTGTGGAAAATAGCAGGCTCCGATGAGCACAGCGAAAAGCCAGCGAGACAAACCGCGCTGTTAGGGAATCTTCGGATCGAAACCATGTTGGAGGGACAGTGAAGAAGAAATTGAGTCTCGGACGACCAAGAAGAACCAGCAAGTTCCTCAGTAGGTCAGAGAAAAGCTCTCTGAATGGACAGTGGGGGTGACTGCCATATTCAATGACTGTTTTAAAGCGGGGGCACCGGACCAAGTTTTTTGAGCAGGAGCAGTGTCATAACAGAGTGTTGGAACCAAGTGAGTGAATGGCTAACTCACACCTGAAAAGAAACTTTAAATTTGGATTTTAAAAGGATCCTGGAACTGAATTAGCGGCTAATTGGCAATTTGGGAAATTCTATGAAGGAAGAAAGATAAAGTGGAAGCACAAGCCTCAGAAGATTTATATTTTTATATTTGGATTTGAAGATACTAAAAACAATAAAAATAAAGAACCTGGGGGTAAATTTCCTTTTTTTGTTATTATTTTTCTTTTTTGTGGATTATAGGTGGTTTTGAACAGTTGTTGATAACTAGCAGGTTGGAGTGTATTGCAGAGAGAGGCCATCTGTTGGCGAAAAGAGAATACTACAGTACTTAGAGATGGAAAAGGGAAAGTGCAGCTTCGAACCTGACCTTGGTTACAGAATAGATACCGTGGAGTGTTGAGAATTTTAAGAAGTGCTTGTTTTCACAACAGTGTTTGGCTTTGACCGTCTACAACTGCGGAAGAAAATGCTAGACTGGAGTAAAATTAAAATTGGACTTTGGAATTTGGAAAATAAGGAAAAAGAAAAGAAAAAGGGACCTACATGGACTTAAATCTTTAATTACATGATATAAACTTAAAACTTCAAAAAAATTGTTAAATTAGTTAAATTGGCACTATGGCACTATGGATGTATGAAGAATTATTTGAGATGCTAAAAAATTTGCATAAAACTGTAAATGGTAAGAACAAATCAGAAACGCAGACAGAGCACATAGACCAGAAAGAAGGTTGCAAATAGGAACAGGGGTAAAAGAAGCCTCAAGTGGAGAACAAGAAGAGAGCATGAAAGAAAAAGGGATTCAAAATCAAAAACAGCTAGATGATTTCACTAGGATTTACAGTGGCATAAAAGAAACAAATAGAGAGAATATCCTCCAAAAAAGAAACAATTAAAAGCAAAGAAATTCAAAATAAAAACCATCTAGATGTTTCAACTGGAATTTATAGTGGCACAAAAAAAAGGAATTCCACCCCCACCCCCCCGCCCAAAAAAAAAGAAAAATAGCAAACAAAGGGAAAGTGGGAAAAGGTGAAGGAAAACCCTGGGGAAATTATTAGAATAATAAAACCACAATTGAGAGAAAGGACTTGGAAGAAAGGAGATAAGAATTATAAAAAGAAGAAAAAGAAGAAGATAGGAGAATGGGAGAAAAGAAGAAAACAAGAAAGAAGCTTTTGAGAGGTTTAGAGAAAATGGGTAGAGGAAAAGGGAAGGAAAGAATGATGTATTAGTAGATTAAAGAGAATTGCATTCATACTGTTAATGATATGTAGTTGATTAAGTTATAAGGGAATTATAACAATATTATTAATTGTGGATAATTAATTAAGCTAAATATTTTTATGAAAAAATTGAATTAGAAGATGTATGTACCGTATTTTTCAGAGTATAAGACGTACAGGAGTATAAGGCACACCCAGGTTTTGAAAAGGCATTTTTTTTAAAAGTAGGTAGGTAAAGTGATAGGGAGGGAGAGAAAGAGAGACAAATACAGTAGTAGGTAGGGAGAGAGAGTGTGTGTGTAAATAGGTAGGTAGGAGGAGGGATAGAGAGAGAAAAATGGATAAAGAGAGAGAAATACAGTAGATAGGTAGGGAGAGAGAGTACGTAGTTTAGTAGGTAGCGGGATAGAGAAAAAAATAGAGATAAAGAAATACAGTAGGTAAGTAGGGGGAGAGAGAGAGAGTAAGTAGGTAGATAGGTAGATGTTTCCAAGTGTATTTATCCATGTGCTGGAGAAGGAAATAGCTGACATCCTGTAGCACCTAAAACTTTGTTTCTGCTGGGCCAGCATTTGATCAATGTAATTCTCATCAACCACTCTAACTAAACAGCTTTCCGAAAGATGGAGGAGTTTTTGCATTCTGCAAACCTCCCCAGAATGGCTCATTTTTTGCAAAAACAGGCACATTTTTTTTAAAAAAAGGCATGAATAGCCTTGGGGGGAGAACAAGCAAAAAAACGGCTCGTTTTTGCAAAAATTGGCTGTTTTTTGTCAAATAAATTGCATGTGTAGTCTAATGGAGGCTTATAGAGTGCTGCTGGAGGCTGGGGGAGGGGAAAACAGCCCAATTTTTGCTCATTTCAGCCTTCCCAGCCTCCAGGAGTTGTCTGAAAGCCTTCATAAGGCTATGCACAGCCATTTTGATGAAGGGGCACCTGATTTTCAGCCTCTTTTTAGAGGAAAAAAGGTACGTCTTATACTCCGAAAAATATAATAGTTTAGAGAAAAGGATAATTTGGTTTAATTTTCAAGGGCTAATTGGTAATATGGTTTATGTTATAAGAAGAAAATAAGTTTTACGATGGAAAATAACGAGAGAGAATAATAGAGTTGAAAGCGGCAACAAAATCATGACATAAAAGGGACTATTAAATGTGAAACAACTTGAAAATTTTAAATTAGTTAATTGGGAAAAGGAAATGGTATTAAAGCAGTTAATGATATATTATATTAAGAGAATTGTAACATTATCAAGTTTAGATAACTAATTACGCTTATTGTATAATAGGGTGGAAAGTGAAAATAGAATTAGGATGTAAAGGGATTATGCATATGAGAGGATTATTGTGATATAATGTAAAAATTCTTTTTTAAAATGTTAAATTAGTTAAATTGAGATCATGGATGTACAATGAATTATGCTAAAAATGTGTGTGAAACCTTAAATGGCAAGGAAAAAAAAAAGAGGGACAACTCAGACCAGGGAATAGGAGAGAAGAGAGTAATAGAGGGTTTAACAGAAGAATAAGAATAAGGCGGAAAAGGAAACAGAAAATGGAAAACAGCTACAGGTTTTCATTGGAGTAAAATAAATTAATAGATGAAACAGGGAATGATAACTTGGATTAACTTTGAAGGGGCAATGAATGATATTGTAGATGTATTAAAAAGGAAATAAGGGTAAAATGGAAAATATGGAATGAGAACAATAGAGCAGAAATTGGAACATAATTATGATGTAAATTTGATTATGTATGTACCTGGGAAGATGTAAAAAGAAAAAACACCGGACAACACTTTGTTCATAAATATGTGTAGGTAACATTTTTAAAAAAAAACAAAAAAACTCAATATTCTGTATATAAAAAAAGAAAGTCAGATCCTGAAGATGAAGCTCAAATACTGTACTTTGGTCACCTAATGAGAAGGAAGGACTCACTGGAGAGTAGCCTAATGCTAGGAACGATTGACGGCAAAAGAAGAATGAGATGACAGAGAATGAGGTGGCTGGATAGAATCACCAAAGCAATAGAATGAGCTTAAATGGACTTTGGGGGATGATAGAGGACAGGAAGGCCTGGAGGAACATTGTCCATGGGATCGTGATGGATTGGATACAACTTCTCAACTAACAACAACAACAATCAATGGATACAAACAAATCTTAAAACTGAATACATGCTATAGTTACAGGTAGAACCCTATAGACGTTTGAAGGAAAAAAAATAAAAAAAATTTTACAAGTGAAAGCAATTTATGCATGAAACAATGTATCAGGAGACACTCATCATGCCAATTCAAAGAAATACAATATATATTTTATAATGTAAAAATGCTTTTGAATCACCAGAGGGCAGACTTCCACTGCTTGATCAATTTAAAATATTTTAAAACAAAAGTATCCCTTCTTAAAGTTTAAGGATAAGTTTCTTCAGACAATCATGCTCTGCTTTTATTACACTTAAATATAGATTTTTTTTAAAAAGAATATAACTTTTTTTTAAAAAAGACTATAGATTTTTAAAAAAAAATAAAAGTGCGATATTCAAAAGTAGGTACAGAGGTTCAGAGATTTTTGAAATGGGCTTTAGGGCTTGAAAAGGTTAATAATCAGATGAAATTCCTTTAAATTTGTAACATTCTAAAAACAAAAGGCAATGTAAAACAGAAGTTATTGCCAATTGATTGATTGATACAGGTAAGCTCACCTATTCCCCTTTGTGAATTCTAAAGGGAAAGGGAAAGATTCCCCTCACACAAATGTGCTAGTCGTTCCTGACTCATCTCTGTTTCAAAGTCAAAGAGCCAGCGCTGTCCGAAGACATCTCTGTGGCCATGTGGCCAGCATGACTAAATGCCAAAGGCCCACGGAACGCTATTACCTTCCCACCAAAGGTGGTCCCTATTTCCCTTCTTGCATTTTTACATGCTTTCGAACTGCTAGGTTGGCAGAAGCTGGAGCAAGTAACAGGAGCTCACTCCATACACGGCACTAGGGATTCGAACCGCGAACTGCTGACCTTCTGATCGACACGCTCAGTCTTAACCACTGAGCCACCACATCCCTTTATAAATTCTAAGAATCACAAAATAGATGCTGATAAAGCTATAAATGGCTCCCAAAGTACTTATTTAACACCCTTGACGTAAGTAAGAATTGATACCATATAGACAGCTTCCATAAAGAAGTTTGGAATATAACAATATCTATTTGGTTTTCTCATGACCAAAAGCATATTTTAGTGGCTAGGATAGCTAGTTAAGAACTAATCAAATTAGTATTTCAATTTTTTATTTTTTTTGCAGTGCCATGTATTCCCTATAAATAAAATCTATTGGCATATTTAGGGATGGATGGATTTTTTTTTGACTCATTAAAAATATGGTGACACTATTTAGTCAAGGGAATTAAACAGTCTCTCCTAAACAGATAAATTTAAATGCACATGTTTAATGAAAATTGAACCATAAATCTGTGTGTATGCTTTTATGCATTCAGGGTGGATAAACAATGGCTGTTAAGCCACACTTTTATTACTTCTAAAGCTCTCCAAATTCATTCCAACAAAATCTAGTGGCAAATTACTGAATAATTGCTTACTTTAAAGCAAAACAAAATAAAACAAATTAGGGTAAGAAAATATTACAAAATTGCCAACTCCAACACTTCCTCCAATGGCATCATCTATTTCTAATCCCACCATTGGCCTCTCTACCACAGGAAAACAAAATAAATTAAAGTTTGCCTTCAGCTTTGTTTTAATGTCTATATAATATCCAAGGAAGGTATATACTTGAGGCTGACAAAAGCACTTAGCCTTGAGTCCTATATTGGGGACAACATTCCAAGTAATAGATAAAGCCAGAAATATAAAAAGGCTGATGCCAGAACAACTAATTTCCATTTTATTTAATAAAAATGTTTTTTAAAGATAATTTTATTGTTTATTCCTTATTTAATCATTCCTTCCTTTTTATAGTTTCATTACGTGGAACTGAAGACATGTGCCTTCTCTGTTGCGGAATTTTTCCTATATAGCAGAATGCTCATCAAGATTAACTGTAGGAGTAACTAAATAAAACTGATAAGGGGGAAAAATAGTATTTCTCAACTTTAACATCATTATTTCAGTTAGCTTAACAATAATACAAAGTTCATCACTGGCTTCATGTATGTTTGTTTGTTTTTTCACAACATAACATATCATTCAGCCTTAGGATGTTGAAATACGGACCAGGGTCCAGTACTGTTCAGTCTTTCAAGACCAGCCAAAATGAGCTAGATTCTGATGTGTGTTGTGATGTAAAAGACTGTTTTCTCTAATTATTCCAGTTTTGGCAACACAGAACTTCCCAGTGAGATGCACAGATTAAGAGACTGTGCAGTTTCAAGATGGATGTAGAAGGAAGAGAAATGTTCAGGATAACCACACCCTAGAATCCTTCAAAATATGTCTAGTAAGTTAGAAGATTATAGCTTAAGTTTGGCAAGAATCTGAACATTTAAGTGTGAACAAGTAAACTAAACTCGATTGGAATTTGCAATGTCTCTCTGGGTTGGATCTGACAGGAATTTTAGATAGAAATCACCAAGCTTATTATTTGTAGTGTCTCGTGCACATAGCTACTTCTATCAGAAGAATAATTTGAGGTCCCAACTTGAGCCAGGATTGTTAAAAACAAATTAAATGAAGTCCAGACAGCTATGAGGAAAGGAGGTGTATTTATTCCCAAAAGCAAAGAAGTTTGGCTCTTAGTCCATCGTAGATTAATGTTTAAGAGAAGGTGGAGTCAGTATAAGCACTAAATATATTTTGATATAAAACTTCCCACAATTCTCCCTTTATGTGAAACAAGAGCAGTTAATTCACATTTTGTCATCATGGAAACTGTATTTTGATTTATTTGCATTCTTATGAAGGAGATCTATTTTGGGCTAGTAGCAACTGTCACCTAGATTTTCTTATGAACGGTGCTTGGTTGGGAAAGTGGGAACTGATCCTTATATGGAAGCAAATAAAATACAGAAGAACTACACAATGGGGTTAGAAAATAATGGTGTAATATTGGCTAGCATGCTTCAAAATAGCAATCCTCTGTTCTGTGGTGTCAGAAATTCTTTAGGAATAAAATAATTTGAAGAGTACATACAATTATCCCAACAGGTTACAACTCCCTCAATCTGCCACACCCAGTTTTCCCTGTAGTTTCAGGCTTCACTTGAGGTGTTGTTTGCACATAACATGATACATGGTACATCAATAAATGTACATATTAAAGGATACCAATATTTACAAACGATGACCACACATTTTCCCATCATCCCTCTGTTCCATTAATTACTATATCAGTCCTATTATAAATTCAAACAATTATGTTATGTTCAATGATGACAATCTGGTAAGTGAAATGCAAGCTGGTCTTGTCAGCATGCAAGGGTCAGTAAAAAGATGTGCAGTTAAAAAGTCAGGCAGACAGTTTGGTTGGTGAAGACTAACCAAGTCCAATGCTATTTAGTTTTCAGTAGCTTGGAGAACTCCTCCTGAAGTGACAGCAGTTTCTCTTGATAGGTTCCTATTGAAGTCCACTAAATCAAAAGCCATTATTGTGGGGGAGCAAGGGTTCTATTAAGAGTCACCAGGGATGTGCAGTCAGGGGAGGCAGGGGAGACAGGGCCTCACCACTGTCATCATGAAAAGAAAAGGAAAATTAAAAGGAAAAAGGCTGAGGTAGTTGCTGCCAGAATCACTGTGGAT
Organism: Thamnophis elegans; assembly: GCF_009769535.1. Lineage (NCBI taxonomy): Eukaryota > Metazoa > Chordata > Lepidosauria > Squamata > Natricidae > Thamnophis > Thamnophis elegans. The sequence goes on along the minus strand of NC_045550.1, from coordinate 36,151,426 downwards.
GACTCTGCTTAGTGCTTAACTGTTTAAAAAAGCCTCTTAAAAAAGTGCCCTCTGCAGGAGGAGGCGAGAGAACCACGTGCCTCATTTAATCTATCTTTATGATCACTGAGCAGAGTTAAGCAAGGGTTAAAAGCTGAAAAATTCCTTATGTAGATGAGGCACGTGGTTCTCTCACCTCCTCCTGTAGACGGCACATTTTTTAGAGGCCCTTTTTTTAAACAGTTAAGCAGGGTCATCTATTGGAGGCTCTGGCAGCAGCTAATCCAGCCTGACCTCAGCAGCTCTTGCCTTTTTCTTTTACATTTTTTTACATTTTCATCATGGCAGACAGAGCAGAGTGAAATCCTCTGTGATTGTAAAACAGCTAGAAAAGGTATGTGGGTTGGAGGGAGAGGGAGGAGTTCAAAATTAATGTAATTTGTAAGTAATTTTTTATTGTAAGTAATTTGTGTGTGTGTGTGCGTGTTTGTTTCTTCACTTCACTCAAACAAACTCTCTCTCAATTTGAGAGAGAGTTTGTTTGAGAAGAGAGGGGCAGTCTTGTTTGAGAAGAGAGGGGCAGCCCGCCAGCAGAGGCAGGTCTTTACCCGCCTCTGCTGGCGGGCTGGCGCTTTCTTTCTTTTGCACACTGTGCCCCCTCCCTTTTCTCCTCTCCCCCCACAGGGAGCCCCATCCTGCTCCCCTCCTCCTTTCCTCCTCCTCCTTTCCCCTTTCTTCGCCGGCTGCAACTGAGCGAGGAGGCACTGCGGGGCCAGGCCCCTCGCACCCGCCTCCAGCCCACTGGAGCTCGCCGTGCCAGGGGAGGAATGAGGACCCCATTGTCCTGTGGAGCCTGCCGCCACTTGAGCGGGGAGGAGGAGGAGAAGAGCAGTGAGGTCTTGTGCCGGCCAGCGGGCCAGGCAGGGAGTAGGTCTGGAGGGGGGTGGGTGGGCTGGCTGGCTGGCTGGCTGGGGAGGAGGGATCATGGCCGCTCAGGTGGACCCCGCCACCGCCACCAGCAGCTTGGGTGTCCCAGCTCTATCCGAGCTGTAGAAAGTGGAGGATTGTTCATCGGAGGAAGAAGCGGGTAAGGCGGCAGCGATAAGCAGCGTCCCCGCCACTGTGTCCGACAGAGGCGTCTCGCGTCTATGTCCACCATAGATGTGAGACACTTCTGTCGGACACAGTGGCGGGGATGGATGAGGCGGGAGGTGAGGCAGTGAGTGCAGCAGCAGCAAGAAGCAGTGTCCCTCGCCACTGTGTCCGACAGAGGCATCTCACAAGAAGCCTCTGTTGGACACAGAGGCGGGGCCACTGCTTCTCACCGCCGCTGCGTCCAACAGAGGCGTCTTATGAGATGCCTCTGTCAGACACAGCGGCGAGGACGCTGCTTCTCATGGCTGCCGCGCTCCGCTGCCTCGTTTCCCGCCTCCTCCGACGAACAATCCTCCGCTTTCTTCAGCTCGGACAGATCCGGGTCACTCGAGCTGCTGGCGGCGGCGGCGGGGGCCACCTGATCAGCCATGATCCCCCTCCCTAGCCAGCCAGCCTACCCACCCCTGCCCGATCTACTCCCCCATCTCACGTCTATGGCGGACACAGCGCCGGGGCATACGAATGCCCTGCCACTGTGTCTGACATAGGGCGGCTTTTGCCCGCTTGCCTCACCAACCATAAACCTCACCACACGTCACTGACACTCACCTACTTCTATGCCCAGTAGTCATTTTTCAGGTCTGTTTCTATAGCTTATCTCCACCAGCAGGTTCTTGTTTCCACATGATGGAAATCTCTCTTTTGAGGCAAGGTTCTCTTGCTAGGCATAGATTGGGTGAGGGTCAACAAATCACTGATTGGAGTTCAGGAGTGGCTTTCACTCCTTTAATGCCGCATGGCTATACAGGAGACAGATTAGTTGTTAAAAATATTTTATAAATGATGAGTGCTATATAATCTTTCATATTCTTAATAATCACTCAGAATGAGCTCTTGCAAAGCTGAGAGGATATGAGAATGTATTTATTTATTTCTGTACAGGTAGTTCTCGACTTACAACCACAATTGAGCCCAAAATTTAGGTTGTTAAATGAGCCATTTATTAAGTGAATTTTGCTCCATTTTACAACCTTTCTTACACCAGTTGTTAAGTGAATCACTGCAGTTGTTAAGTTAGTAACCCGGCTGTTAAGTGAATCTGGTTTCCCCATTGACTTTGCTTGTCAGAAGGTCGCAAAAGGAGATGACATGACCTTGGGACATAGCAATGGTCGTAACTATGAACCAGTTGCCAAGCATCTGAATTTTGATTGAATGACCATGGGCATTCTGGAAAGATTGTAACTGTGAAAGACTATCATGTCATTTTTTCAGTGCCGGTGTTAATTTTGAATGATCACTTATCGTAACTGTTGTGAGAAAAGAACTACCTGTATTACTTCCAGAGCCAAGAGTTAGAAGCATTTTCAACTCTTGGCTTCAGATAGACAATTCCTGTCCATTAAGTGTTATCAATATTGTTTTTCTTTCCCCTTTTACCCTTATCAGATGCCATGGTAAGGGCCAAGGATGAAACCCAGTAAATGTGCTCTCATGACCATTTAGAAGCTTTAGAAGGTAAAACACATAGGTAAAAAGTAAAAAGTCACACACCTTTAGATTTTTTTCTTGCATAAAGCCAACAATGCTGGAATGTTTCTATGCAAGGAGATGATGGGATTACTGATAGAGGCTGAAATGCACATTTGTTTTGGAAGCAGCACAGCAGATTAGGCAACAGCATCTGGGAAAGCAAAAATTTGCCTTTTTTCTATGGCTGAGAGAGAATGACATGTCCAAAGTCATCCATATTTTGATATAAACTTCCCACACTTTCCTTGCACCACCTTTCTATGTTTTTCTCCCATACCCCTGCCAACAAAAGCTGTATGTACGCATTGACCCAGCACAAAATGTATTTGCATTGCTTCGATAAGGAGCTTTACATTACAGAAATGATACAATTCTCCTCAATAAGACATTTGCCAGTAGTTGAAAAGACTTCTCAGAAGAGGCAGAAATCAGAAATATTTGGGATTCATGCACCTGCTGGAAAGTATCAGAAGAAGAAACTGGACGTCTACTTGTCAGGAAATTTGACAGCTCTAATTGGGAATCACAGATTTTATGTATGACAGTTTAGTATCTTTCAAGTGAACCCTACAGAAATCTGAAGTAGCATTTTTTACTTCAGCTGACGTTTCTGAACAAAAAGTAATACTGACGAATTTCTCCATTTGTTTTCCTCGCTAAAGCTAGCCCTATCTCAGTCAGCATTAGCTGCACTAGCACCACTAACACTGCAGAGATACGGCAAGCTTTAGATTTCTTTTCCTTGCTACAGCTAGCTTTAGCTTGGCCAGAATTATTATTTTTTTGCTCAGAAAATGATGGCTGTTTGTGGGATTGTGTCATGTGGCCCAGCAACTCCAACCTCTTGAGCTGTAGATATCTATCAAGTGAATGATAGGTGATGGGGTTGGAGAATATGTTAATAGGTATATGATGGAGCACTAGAGTTTTCCTAGTTAGTACATTTTATTTTAATTAATTCTAATCTTTTTACTTAACTGATTAGTATATTGTACAAGTACAAAAATATTCCTAGCCATAGGATTATAATCTAAACATGATAAACACTAATAAAAAAACAGGTTGACTTTTGCCAATCTTTAACATTTATCTATAAGGATATATATATTCAAATGAAAACAAAATATTTTTGCCTTGCCCATTTTATGGGTGCTTCGTGAAAAGTGCAGAAATCTAGATTGGTAACATTAGCATATATCATCATATGTTCAGAAACACATGTTTTTATTCTTCCAAAATGCAATCTCTTCTCAAAAGCGAGATGAACATTGTTAACACCAAAGAGACTTGCAATTCTTAAATATATTAGTGTAGAGAAAGAAAATCTTCTGCCATGTTCAAGGACTTGTATTTTTGGTTCTGAATATTTATGTTGTTATAGATCATCCTTTTTAGAATATTGTAACAACTGAAGCTGTAAGGCAGTGGATCCCAAACTTGGCAACTTTAAGACTTGTGGACTTCAACTCCCAGAATTCTCCCAGAATTACCAGCATCAGCCCTTACAATCTTAAAGTTGCAAAGTTTGGGAACCACTGCTGTAAGGGCTGATGCTGGTAATAAGATGACATTGTCTCCTCTGATCTGGAGACTTAACAGGTGGAGAAACCCTACTGGCAAAATATTAACTTCAGGATTCAAGAACCAATTTGCCACCTCAGGCAATTGCACCAGCATTCATTAACAACAGGTGAAGAATGAGTCATCTGATAGGCTACCCAGTTCAAAAATATGCCAAGAACTTCAAACAGTTAATTAGAGATGGTCTGCTGAGCTCCTCCAGAAACAACACCATAATTGAAACACATCTATAGCAATCCAATATTAGACCAACCATTGGTGACCAATTTCTTCACTGGAAATAACTGTAGCAAACACAGCTCCACATTTTCATATTCTTGAACCTTGTTTGAACTTTGGCTCTTTGATACTGGAACAGCTGATGGTCTATAATGCTTGACACCATGGACTACTCTGGATTTCTTTTCTTGTGTTTCAACTCAACTCACTACCTAGAACCAGTGACAAATAAGCTCCAACAAATCAGTTCAGTATATATGCTTGGTCTGAAATAGGACAACAGAAACCCATGGTAGAGTGCTACTCTGAAAACTGGCATACACTTTCTAACCATCAAAACCAAAAAACAAGTATTTTAGAAGCCTAAAGTTTATACTGTAGAGCATAAACAGATGATATCTCTTCGTTGCACTTTAGTGCATATAGTGAGATATTCGGTTTAGGTTTTGATCTCGACTGCAAGAAAGATTAGCTGTACTTGAATTGAGGGTGCATTGCCAAGTATGCATTTCCTCCTAACTCGTCCCACTTATGACTGCAAGACTAACTTTGTTGCTTGTATCCTTATGATTGATATTGATTTGATTGTTTCCTGATTGCTTATTTGTACCCCATGACTATCATTAAGTGTTGTACTTTATGATTCTTGACGAATGTATCTTTGTCTTGTCTCCAAGGTCCCTTCCAACCCTGTTATTCTATTCTATTCATAGCCTGAACTATTTTAAAAGAATTCACTGAAACATTCTAACTCCCATCTTTCTACAGAGTGTTTTTGCCTGGCTTTTTTTTTTTTTTGAAAAAAGATGACAAGAGATTAAAGTTGCTATACTGATAATGTTTTGCTGACATAAAAGACCAGGACATTAAAACAGCAGGTTGGAATGCGGTCTACATTGGCTCAATTAACTCACTATTTGTTTTTCTTTAGAAATTTTTGGAACGGCCAAGAAAGGGAAGGGCCGGAAAAGTGAAATAAAATGCTATGTACATGTTATAGTTGGATGATAGAGATACCTATTATATGAGATCCTGGCTCAAAGGATGTTCTTAAAATTGGAATAATAACATTATGCACTGATCAGTGTGCTTCATCTAATTTAAAAGAAATAGTGTTCATGAGAAACAGAGTATCGCATGATACTTATATTTTACTGCACAAAGTTTTACTTTGTTCAACAATTGAAGCATTCAAAACTCATTTATAGACACTTGAGGCACATCCAATTTATACAATTATATGTTTAAAATCCTGTAATTGGTTTCTGCTTATGCTCATAAGGGGAAATAAAACTAAGTATCTAAATCAGAACTGAATGTCCTATTTAGAGGGCATGAAGGGTAGTTTTTGTTTGAAATTGTTAAGCATTTTCTTTTTAAAAGGATTAAAACACTACATGTGACACTACATATTTTATATGTTCCAATGCTTCATTAAAAAAAAATTCAGAAAGGCATCTCAGAGATTCAAAATGGATTAGAAGAAAAGCAGAGGGAATACCTTAATGTGATGTCTTGCAACATTTTCTCCCATTTTCAGTGATTGAATATTTCCTATTGACTTTCACGAATGTAGAAATCACTTTTGTCTCCTGTGCATTTGATCCCTCATGTTTCTTCAACTTAGCACCATTCAGGCATGTAGTTGAATTGGGGATTATGTAACATTTAATTCATATTCCGTCATCCTGATGCTTTAGAGCTACAAACATCTTTCCTTCCATTCCTTGAACCTGTTTCCCCACTCTTGAGCACAAAAGAATTTGTTTAATCTAGTAAAGAAATAAGGAAAGACTTTCAAACTCCTCCCAATCTAAGAACTAAAAAACTGGCCCCTAAGCATTTTGCATCTTTGCTGCATCTATCCTGGTCCTTGTCTCACTCCCAAACATATAACCATCAAAAATCTGCCCATTTCTTCTGTAATCCAGTATAACCGGATGGCATCAGATTGGACAAAACTGTCAAAACCCAACAGTGAATTTTATAATACTTGGATTTCCTTTATTTAAGCCCATTTGGGTGTTCAGCAACCATAAATGTGTATTATGGTTAAGGCACCAGCCAAAAAAACCAAGAGACTTAACTTCTACTCCCTCCTTAGCCATAAATGGTGGCTGGATGACTGATGCAAGGGAAGGATATGAATGCTATTGTGTTCTATGCATAAAATGTGGGATAGCATATACTTAGACGATTTTCCAAGTGCAAGGAACTGTTCTATTCTAGTTATTTAATTGTTTGGTATTGAATCAAATTTTGCTTAATTGTAACCACTAACAAAATAAGATACTTAGGAGTTATTGATGTATTATTTAGTGTGACACTACTTTCCTAAAGATTGCAGAAAAGATAATATCTCACTGAAAGCTGTGCTAGTGTGAAATATTGCCACTGACTATACTATAGCTATATCCAGCAATCCCAAAAGATTATTATTGAGATTCAGAGCAAGTGAAACAAGATCACGTGAAGTGCTAGTATTGCTTTATAATCCTTTTTAAGACCTCACTTGGAATACTGCATCCAGTTTTGGTCACTGCATCCAGTTTTGGTCACATTTTTTGTTGACCAAAAAATGTTGAGACTCTAGAAAGAGTGCAGAGAAGAGCAAGAAAAAGAACTTGGACACGAAAACATATGAAGAATGCTTGCAGGAACTGTCTAGTGTCTAACAAAAAGGACCAGCTGTGTGTGTGGGATGAGAACAATCTTGCTATATCTAAGGGGATATTACAAAGAAGGGGTCAACCAGAGGTGAAATTCATCTGGTTCTGACAGGTTCTGGAGACCCAGCAGCAGAAAGTTTGGGTAGTTTGGAGAACCAGCAAATACCACCTCTGACTGGTCCCAGAGTGGGGAGGGAATGGGGATTTTGCAAAATCCTTCCCCGAAGTGGAGTGGGAATGGAGATTTTGCAGTATCCTTCCCTGAAGTGGGAAGGGAATGTGGATTTTGTAGTATCCTTCCCTGGAGTGGGGAGGGAATGTGGATTTTGCAATATCCTTCCCTGGAGTGGAGTGGGAATGGAGATTTTGCAGTATCCTTCCCCTGCCTCATCCACCAAGCCATGTCCACAGATACAGTAGTAAAAAAAAATTTTTTTTGAATTTCACCACTGGGGTCAACCTATTCTCCAAAGCATGAATGTAGGGGAAGTAACAGTTGGAAACTTATTTAAGAAAGATCCAACTGAGAACTATTAAGTTTCCTGACAGTGTGAAGGCTTGCCTCCAGAAGTTGTGGTGGTCCATCACTAGAGGTTTTTAAGAAGATATTAGAGAGTGATTTGTCTGGAATGTACAGTGCCTCCTGCTTGAGCACGGATTGGACTAGAAGCCCTCCAAGATCCCTTCCAACTGTTATTGTTGTTCTGTTCAATTGATCAGGAAAAGTGCACTTTTTCCTCGACTGCCTGTGCTTTTACACCACATGGAGTATAATTCTTAGCCCAAATGTTAATGTCGCAATTTTCCAGCTTCCCCTTGATGAAACGTACGTGTCATCTGCTAACTGCCAGAGCTGCCTTTGGTTTAAAGGAAGGGGCGGGACAAGCGAGGGGAATGTTTTATAGCGCTTCTTTCCCAAGTAAGACAGCGTCGTGCTGCCTCCCAGTTTTTGGAAGTTGTAGTTTCCTCAGAACATGATCCTTAACTGCCAAGCCAGGGAGATGTTACTGAACGAAACAAAATGCATGTATCTAAAATGCATGTATTTGTGGGACAGTTGCCGTGCTTGGTCTTCAGTGCGGACGGCGGCAGTCGTGCATTACTAAGCTCCCGTAATTGGTGTTTTACAACAAGGCTCAAATAGAAAATCCAGCGACCTAGAGGCCACAAGTGGAAGAGAATTGCATTGCTGTGTCGTTGCTCAAGGTCGGGGACAGAAACGTTACCCTGCTAAAGTGAAAAAATAGAGAAGCGTTGCGCTGCAGCCTCTTCTTAAGTTTGGAGAAATCCATTTCTACTTCTGGCGACTGCCTGGGCATATTATCTATTTATGCTGGTAACAGAAGACATGGGCTTTGCCATTGCCATTTTTCAGGGTTGTTTTTTTTCATTAGTGCTATCGTAGTTGTGGGTTTTCCTCATATTCACCCGTCCGAGTAAGAACCAGGCTCGACAGTATTTAGCCACCGAGTGGGCAGTCGGTAAATTTAAACCAATAAAACAAAATATTTAACTTATACCGAGATCCGTTAAGTGCTTCCCCCAGATAAAGCAAGCCTCTTTGAAGCCTTTACCACAGGGATCCCCAAACCTGGCTTGTGCTTTGACTTTAAGACTTGTGGACTTCAACTCCCAGAATTCTCCAGCCAGCTATGCAAATCTTAAAAGTTGCCAAGTTTGAAGACCTCTGCTCTACCGCTTCGTGTGAAGCTCAATTCAACGTAAGGCAAGCGGGGGCTCGTCCTCTCTCTGAATGGGCCTCTAGTTTAGAGCGATCATTTATCCTTTTCCTAAATGAAAATTACTTCCTTGCCCAGGAGATGGCGCTCACGGGGGTTCTCCAGGCGGCGGCTGCACCTTTAAGCAATCACAGAGGAAGGAAGTGTCCAACACTATCTCCTGCCCTTCCTCTTCTCCCCCCTCCCGACCGCCGGAGAAAAGAATGAGAGAGAATGAGCTGGAAAGATACCGCGATCCATTTATTTGCTGGAGGGTAGGTGGAATTGAGGCGTCAAAGGGCACTTTGCCCTTTACCGTGCGGGCACTTAAGCCTTCTGGCCGGCTGTGATGCTGGAGAGAGAAAGGTGGAGGGCTTCCCTGGTTCGCCCAGGCTGGTCAACGGTTAAAGGGGGCGATATGGAAAACTCCTGCTGGGGTTGGAAGGTCTGCGAGAGAGACGTCTCCGGATTTTGCAGAAAGACCTTGGGTGGGAGCAGGCCTCCTGCTGCAGCTTTCGTAGAAATGGCTTCCCAAGAGTTAGAAGCATCTCCGGAGTGATTAGTGTGGGGCCTGCCCGTGGAGGCAGCCCAGATAATCGCAGGAGGCCTTTAGTATGTAGACGAATGTAAAGCTAGAATGGGGAAGAAAGGAATTGTTTGCGTATTGGACGGTAGAATTTAAAGCCAGAAAAATAAGGGTATGTAAGGAATTATCTTCTGGCTCTGACTAATGAAATTGGCTCTCTGCAAGAGTTGGGTTTTTGAGGGAGAGGATGTTTCTTCCCCCCCCCCCTGCTTTGTTGCTTCTTTTTTTCTGTTTCTTTTAATTGGAAGGCAGGAATCTCTTTTTGGAAATTGTGAATGGTTCAGTATCAATTCTGTATCGTTTTTATTTCAGTAATATTCTTAAAACCATAAATAAAATAGGAATTCTTATATAATGGTATTCAGGTGAATAATTTTTCAGTTGAACTAAAGGAATTTTGTGTGATTTCAAACTAAAAATGCAAGATCCAAGTGTCACCAAGAGGTTTGATGCTATATACCCTTGACATTATAGGGAGATTCCATTTATGGCATATCACTGCTTATTCATGAACAAATTCAAACTGAATAATATATACATAGCATAGCATAGCAATTTTGGGTGAGGTGGACACATGCACTAAGCCATGGATTGTTGAACAAATCAGTATTTATGTTGCCTTGAATTCCTGAGTGAAAGGTAGGTCATAAATCAAACAAATAGTTATGTGCGTGTACATGGATTGACTCAGAAAACAATATTGAGTTAATCCATTTTATAGTTAATCCATTTTTAGCTGAATACAGGAAACTTAAAACCACAGATTTTATAGATTTTTATGCAGCTTGATTCTTAATTGAAACAAATATGTTTAGACAAACTATGAAAACGGGATCATGTCAGTTTTTATTAATTGAATTCTTATAAAAAGATAAAGTTCCCATCACACATATGTGCTAGTCGTTCCCAACTCTTATACATATCTACATTTTTGTACTTGTTTATGACATTGCATACAAATAGGTAAGGGGTGTATTTGGTTATGTAGTGGTTATTCATCTTGGTTCACTTACCACAGATCTTGCCAAAATACAGTTTACCAGTTACACTGTGCTACTGAAAGAAGTGTTTTGTTCATTCATGGAGGATTATGGGCTGCTAAGGCTTAAAGCAATAAACAGCCAACATCTTAATATATTGTGAAAGGTTGAAATCAAGATAAATTAAGAACTGAATTTTGCAACATTGTTTTCAAGCCCTTTAAGATCAAATGATACATGATTTCAGGTGCTCCTCAGTATGTTTTACACATGTCCATTTAGCATGATCAACGCTTGGGATGTTTCCACTCTGTGGAAAATATTGATCCTAGCATTTTAGGAATAGCAGGTAAACCATCTGCATAAATCATTTAATGGCATTGGATTATTATATATCTTTACATATATGTTGCTACAAATATAATACAAACATGCCTCAACAGTCTTTTATAATAAATTCCCCATTTGGAGATGAGGACAAATGTAATCTTGCTGCAGAATTACCTGACCTATATTTATTCCTTTTACACAAGTTGGACTTTTTCCATATTTAGAGAAATGCACTTCAAATAACCAAGAAAAAGTATTAAGTCACAAGAAGTGGTTGTTGCTGCAATACAGGAAAGAGAAAGCTTTTCAGATATTTTCAATTGCAGCCTTATCTAGGTGTGCTAAGAATGCAAAGTTCTGTTGATTCATTGAGACTTTGATAATGTTTTAACACTATCCCATTTGTATCTTACACTGAAATAGTATTCAGAGTTTCTTTCTTTAAAAAGTGACAGATACCATCCATTTAACTTCTCAAGGTAGCATAAACTTTGAAAGGGAAGGTATTAGTAGTAATGCAGTTCAGTAAATTGTCAAGATGTAACTGAGAAAGTTGCAGAAAGTAGCAAACTATCATCAAATCAAGATTTTTTAATAAGGCTATTTTTATTTAAAAAAACATAGTACATAGATTTTAACTTCCTTAATAGCCAATAATATCACGTGAGTAGTTGTCATCCAGCACATCTGAAAATGCTGAACTGGAGAGATCTACTTACACAGCAGTAAAATCCCATTGGGTTTCTCTTTTCACTCCCAACAGTTCACAAAAAACTCACTATTAACAGAATAGACCCTCATGTCAAATCTATTAAGTCCCTTGGGTTTCTTACTGCTTAGGCAATCGTTTCTAAAGAATGTCTAATCCTCTTGATGGGTAGAGGGAGAGAATCTTGTAATAAACTAGAAATGTATTGTAGAACTATTGTAAGGAAAGTTTAGAAAGATCCTGCAGACAAAATACATAAACAAACTGATAATTAGTTGCAGTCTGAGATATTGAGTTCCATAGGGATGAGGAAGGATAAACACTGTGGAAAGGAGATATTTGTAAAGCTGAGAATCCTCTCTCTTCTTGTATTCTTCCAAAACTAATAATATTTATGGGAGTACAACAAGGACTAGAATTGTGAACATACATGGGAGAGATATTGATTCCATTTTATGTACTAAACTCTTTAAAAACCTAAAACAATATCCAACTATAGCTGAAACCATTGGATATTGTTTGAGCCCATCACTACCTGTTTGAACAATCTATACAATATATCCAACAATCTTTGCCTAATAGATCCAAGAAATTAGGTGAACTAAATAAATATCATGTTAACTTTAGGAAAACAGGTTGCACAAAACTCAGCTTCTGCCTACCATTCTTAACAACTTTTTTTTTTTAAAAAAAATAGACGGATATGAATCTCACGAGGGAAATGAATAGCTCCCATGTCATTTTTCCTTCTGACAGGAAAGGGGGGTAGGTAGACTCGTCTGTGAGTTCTCACCCGCGAGAAACAAACAAAGGGGGGGAGGAGTCTCTACACTCCTCTGCTCCTTGCAAGCAGGTGCATCTGTAGCCCACTCTAACACGTATTTACTCGGAAGTGGAACTCAAGGACTTCAGGGGCCTTGGTCCTAAGAAAGGAGAAAGAGACGGGAAAGCAATGCGCTTCCCAGACAAACTAGATCGTGCAGCGTCTCTTGCTCATCCTGTCTTCGCTATCCTGGCGTAATTAACTTTGGAGGTTTTGTTTTGTTGTTTAAGTTTTGTTTTGTTTTGGGGAGGGGATGCTCGTGCTTTTCGTCGCTATACAGTTCAGTACGTAGTCACGTGCACAAAGCCAGCATAACTTCAGCCGGTGATGTCACGGTCCCTCGTGAGCCAATGGCCGTGTCTGTTTATATTGGGCTTCGCTTCGCCTTGGAAGCGAGAGGCTAGGCGGCTGCGCTTTTGCCTGCTGGTTGGTGCTGCTCTTGTCTCTCCTGCTGGGATCGGAGTTTCTCTTAAGGCGTCTCCGAGGAAGCAGCGTTTAGGGCTTCCTGGCTTGTGCTCATCGCCGGGAAGCGGAGTGGGAGAAGCCTCTCCGGTCGGTCTTCCTTATATCTTAACCGGGATAAGAATGAGAATATGAACCAGAGAGACATTTGCGTTCATCTCTTTGCTGGAGGGTAGGTGAAATATTATGATAACCTCCCTTCCTTTCTGTCTTAAAATTTATTGGCTGTCTGCTCCGTAGACAAAATTTCTGTATAATATCTGGCGTACGACATTTAATTGGTGGAGCGTGTAGAAGAGTGTTATGCGTAGGACAGACAGACATTTTTTTCTCAAAATAGAATGGAAGTTCTGGGAATGATTTGAATTAAGAGTAAAAGAAATTTCTGACTGACTTTGAACCATTTTTTAGTCACCGTGCACTAATGCAGATAATACGGATTTTTACTAGTATTTCACGGGGAGATTTAAACGTGTGTGTGATACGTTCTGTAACATTCGTGTTGTGTGTTGCAGGGAAAAAAGTTAAAACTTCAGTCTGTTTGCAGAGGTTATGATCTTGAACTGGCTAGTATCTCCCTAATGCATTCTTTATTTTTCTTTATCAATTATTGTCGGGGGCTGCAGTATGTTGTTCTAACTTGAAAACAGCTACTAGGAAGTCATTTGAATGTATAAAAATACTTTTCTGGATAATATCAATTTCTTGAAATATACAGTTGATCAGAAATCCACTGCAGTTTAATAGGTGCATTTTCTTTCTGGAGTATCTTCAAGCTGATTGAGAGATAACTGATTCTAACACTGCTCTTGTGTATAGACCTTGGGTAAATAAGAAATAGATCATATACTCCAACAATTTTGGATTGTAATCTTATATGCATTTATCAGATATACACCCCATTCAGTCTAGCTGAAAGACCAAGTACTAGAGGGTAGTTTTATGTATGTATATGAAAAAATGAGACTAATGAAAAATTCTGATCATATACACTTGTTTTTGTTTTTCAAAGAAGGGCTTTGCAGATTTGGAGCAGTATTGAGCAGTTCAAGGAAACTCTTAAATGACATTGTTAACATATAGAGAAACAAGTGCTACTGACTTCAGTGAGACTACAGCTTCACTGATGATATTCCACTCATGAAATTAAATTTCCCCATTCTTCTGCAGCTTTCAAAATATTTTCAGGTCCGTGTTACATGACACATGAATTCATGATTTTGTCGAGCTGATTTTCTGAACCCTGGTGTATTTAACCAAATTTTCCAGGTTAAAAGAATGAACTGATCTATAAACTTAACAAATGTCTGGTATGTTTGTACACAACTTACAAAGCTAATATATTGCTGGCTAGTTTACTGTTCACTGTGTTGCAAAAACAGTGAAAATATGCCCTGAAATGTTGAGATGCCCAGAATATATTTTAGTTGGTCATGAGAAACGCGAAGATAAAGGAAGTGGTTTTCTTACACAAATAGGTTTACATTTGAGCAGGATTAAATTCCATGCCAAATCTATAAATATAACTTTCCCTGAAATAATTTTGTGATGCCTCGTGTTGTAATAAAATTGCTAGATTTATATAGGGATTCCTGGCATAATAGAAACATCCAGACAACTGAAAGAAAATTGGGAAGAGTTAGATTTCTATGCTGCTATTTAGTGATAAAATGGATTTTTAAAGTCCTGATATTTTAGTATTACCAGAAAAGTCTTAAAGCATAAAAATATTCTTTGGTGCAACTGATTAATGTAGCTGAACTTTTCTAGAATACTTGGTTTAGAATATCTATAGGATGCTTTTGTTTGTTTAGAGGATGATATTGTGGCGAAGAATATCAAAGCTATGATATTGTGGAATTAGTTTTCTGTGAGTCCCTCAAAAATTTGAAATGTGCTGCTAGTTGCTAAATTACCAAAATCCACATGCTATTTAATAGAGGCCTCTGAATTTCAACCTTTTGTTTCAACTTACTGTAATGTAAAATCAAACCTACATGTTAAATTTATTCTTTCATCCAGGTTTACCAATTAGTTTTCCATTTTTGAATGGTCTCTGGTTTTGTATTTGTATATTTGGGAGCGGTCTACATGGGCAGTCAATAATTCTTTTAAGAATGTGATTGTTTCATTCTGTCATGGGGGGCAAGGACATGTAAGTTATGAAGCATGTATTGCAACATGACTGTAATATTTATGCATAATATCATTATGCAAGTATAAAACAGCTTGTATTATAACATAACACTCATTTTGATATCATATGGGCTCCCATACTTACATTATTTTCCCCGGATTTTTATCCCTCTTAATTCAGTAGAGTTTTTATTGGGGAGACAGATTGTAACGATATATCATTTAGGTATATGATATCTCAAAACTTGCAATTTTCCTTTTTATTCTGGGTTGTTTCCCATGGTAAGACTTTTTTTTTCTGCTTCCAACTTCTCAGAAAGTTGGTCAAAGTTCATACTGTGCAGAAGGTATGTTACAGACCTTGACTGCCTTGTTATTAGAGTAGTTGAAGGCTTCTGCCTAATCTCTCAGTCAGCAAAACACAAAAAATATGTGTGTGATCATGTGCACAGCAGGGTGAAAGTAGTTTAGAGTTATCAGTCTGAAGTATTTTTATTACTAGCTGCCAGCAAAAGCTTTTTTGCTTTTCTCTAGTTTTATTTTGCTGTAAGATAAAGAAGTCAAAATATGCCACTTTTACTGCTTTACGAAACTATCCTAACAAAAATATATATGAAAATATCATATTATAAAGAAAGGAATTACCAAAACAAAAAAGGTATAATAACATTAATAGTATATATTTACAACAGAAGTTAATTAAGCAAGAATGATTCCCATATATCTTTGAGGGGGATTACGGCCCATGTGCCAGAGGTGGCATGCAGAGCCTTCCGTGCGCACAAGTGCCATTGCCAGCTACTCTTCTGGTTTCCAGTGCGCCAGACAGCTGGTCTTCGCAGGTGCCAGAGCACTGGAAAACGGCCCAAAACAGCCAAAATATGGCCAGAAAATGGCTGGAAAAATGACCAAAAAACAGGCATGTGCACACTAACCAGCTGATTTTGGGGTTTCCAACACGCATACATGCACACACATTACGATTTGGGCACTTGGTGCTAAGAAGTTTTGTCATCACTGCCATATATGCAGTATTGCAAATCTATATAAATTTTCACTTTGGCTTCTATGTGGACATCTGTAGTTCAACTTATCATCTAAAGTTAATGAATTTTGAAAACAAATCAATTTGATTTCAAATTCATCCTCCTATTGTATGTTAAAAAATAAATATGTGCATTGTACATTATGTTTGTTTTGAAAGGTTCCTCTACTAAACTGACTGAATGGGGATTTGAAATTGGGTGTCTCTAGTCCTAATGGGAATTTTGACCAGTTTCACCAGCCAGTCTATGCCAGAATTACAAGATTGGGTTTCAAATACACCTTAAAAAAATAAAAATAATAATATTCAAATTTGTTTATTTACAATTTAAACTTTTTTTCCATTTAAAAAATTCTCATTTCGAAAAACCATGGTAAAAAATAGAACTTAATATAAATGCAGTTGTCTTCTACTTTGCTGTAATTAACATACATACATACATACATACATACATACATACATACACGAATGATACACTAGTACTAGTGCTTATTGATTCAAATGCAGAGGTACATCAGAACCAAAAGCCTAAATGATTCCTTTTAAAAGAAAAGTTGTATTTTATTCAATATATTTTCAATGGGATCTTTATTTTCTAGTTTTAGAAACCAATTGTGCAATTTGGCTTCTTTAAATTTATTTGATATTACTCCTGCTATATATTTTCAAAGGTTCTGATACAGTAAATCTACATATTGTAGATGTATGAGTACTTAAAAAAATGATACTTATTGTATTTGCTCATTTAGAAGAAGTGATATTTTGTTAGTGGAATTAATTGTTTATAAATGCAGAAAAAGCATAAATTCTTTCTATAATGAAAGAGTTATTATATAAATTTAGTATATAATCTTTGTTTAATGATGTATTTGTAAAAAAAAAACAACCAGTCATACAGTACTTGTGATAAACACATGAGGTTATGTATTGAAATCCCCAGTTTCCATTTATGAGAAAATGAAGTTTTTTATATATATATTCCTGTTTCTCTTGCTGTGTTTCTAGAAATAGTTTAGTAAATAAACTTTTTTTTTAGAAAAAAAGAAAGCAGGTTGAACATTGATTTAAAAACCCACATTTGTCAATTTTTGTACCTGGCAGCTTGACTAAAATAACATGTTGTGTTTTCCTTAAGAACTCTGTTGATATACTATTTAGTCACTTAGACTGAGTTTTATTTAGAAATAACACACAAATGGTAATTCAGTTCTATACTGGGCATTAGAGTTTATATATATATTTTTCCATCTAATATGCTCCCATGGAGCAGCTTGCTTCCAGAAATCTGAATAGCATTCCCTCTGAAGACAAAATTGTTTCAAAATTTTTGATGGATCTGAGGTTGGTGTGGAATATAAGTTTGCATGAAATGTAATAGAATTGTTCACATGGTTTTATATTGTTCTATAATCTTCTTTAGAGTTTTGGAAGTTGGTAGGATAGAAATGATGTAAAACAAAGAAGTAACATTTTTTATAAATATAGCATCTAAATTAATAGTTCTTTAGAAGAGGCTGAGAAAATATGGTATGTTTCAGCATGACCTAGATTCCTAATGAACATTAACTAGTCTTTTTAGTGAAAATTATATTAAGAAAGCAAGATATAAAATTTATTTTTTGTGAAAGGAATAAATTTCTCAGTGGGATCATTTTTCTTTGCAGATGTGGAGGCACAGTAGCTGCCATCTTGACATGTCCATTAGAAGTTCTGAAAACACGATTGCAATCATCATCTATTACCCTCTACATTTCTGAAGTTCAGCTGAATACTGTGAATGGTGCAAGTGTTAATCGAGTTTCTCCACGGGCTTTCCATTGCTTTAAGTGAGCACCTATTTCTTCCTACTTCTGTGTATAATAAGTATTTATGTTAAATAAGGAATACTTAGTAGAGAACAAGTTAGGTGACCTGTTTTATAGAGTATGGACATGGAATTTCACTTTGAATAACATCAGATTAGTTCTTACTATTAACAGAAATTCATTTTAAGTATCTTACAAGAATAAATTCTAAAAGGCAAAATTAAAATAAAATGAACTCCTTCAAGTGAAGTTCAGCTGTCCATATAATCATCTTTATCTTGGTACCTAGTTTGCAAAGTAGAGTTTCACAAGTTTTTGGTAGTATGGTTGATATTCACTTGTTAAAATCTTGTGTAGAATGATTTCTTCAATCTTTAGAGTTACTTCTGTTTTATTCATTTACATGGTATATGTCAAAGCCAGGAGCTAAAGACCTTGGAAAGCTAGCCAGCACAACTCTTTATTTAAATCCTTTATTTAGGATAAGTGACCCAACTGAACCAGAATGTGTGCTGCCAGCCAAAAACAATGTCTATCTTGATCATGCTGAATGAATACTAAAAGGAAAGTTTTCTGATTACTATGCTATAATGTATTTATGGATAAATCAGAAGTTGCCACCTTAGTTTCCTTCACATTTCTATTTTGAATATTAAAAGTGGTATATGCTAAATAGCCTGGCTTTTGTGGATATCAGCAATTAGTTTAATAACTAGAAACAATCTGTGATATGTCTAAAATGTTCTTTTTCCTCAACTACATGTTTTATTTCTGCTGCTGAAACATGCTATTATTTTGGCTTGTTCCTAAACTCATTTGGTACACATTTTAGCTGCAGCCAATATGTCTCAACCTGGACATTTTTGCAATAGCTTTGTTAAGTATTCAGAAAACACTATCTCTGTTCTTTGAGTCCTGATTTTCCACCCTGAGTAGGGAGATTTAAAAGTATTTTGAAGGGATCTTTCACATTGGTGGAATGGTGAGTAAAAGTAGCTAAGGATTTCTTTCTGTTTGTATTCAAATGCACATAATGCAGTCTCCTTCAGAAATTTTCCTCACAATTTTAAAAAGCCAATGACTTAATGAGTGGGAATTTTGGGAAGTGGGGTTGGGTTTGCATGTATATCAATGCTACCAGTCAGTCATTACCTCAGTCTACTAAATGAGTAGTCTACTAACAAAACTAATAATGATTTACCATTTAATGCAGTGAAGTCTGCAATTCATAAATGATTGCCAACCTTCTGTAACTAGCAAAGATAGTTCAGTTAAGTTATAATGGGCATCATTTTGAAGTTTCTTAGAATTCCTCAAACTCTGCAGTTTGAATTTTTTTCCCAAAATTGAGAGCTAAATTATATTTAATTTGACAGAAATGCATGAGGAGCATATATGCATCAACTATAGTTAAATTAACAGTAGAAAATTAATATTATTGTTGATTTTTCTTGTCATGTGTACTGACACCTGATGGCTAAGATTGCAAAATCATACCACAACTCTAAATAATTAAAGGTATATGATCATTCAGGAATGCAGTTGCACAACATATTTCGGAGCTCTGAATTTTGTTCAGGTGGATTAAAAGCATTGTGGAAACCAAATTTGTTTATAAGCAATTTGTATAAGAGATACTTGATATTTTGACATTACAATTAGAGAGAAATTGGGAGGATCATTTACTTCCAATATTGTTATCAAGAATTAATACTTACATTTGAAACTACTATAATTTATTGCATAATGCTAATGGGCTGTTTGGTTTAAACAGTTCCAAGTGAGGTTTTTTTTTAAAAAAAAATACTGTTTGCAGTTTGCTCAATCTTTATGTCATCGACCTGTATTTCTATTTGTACAAGAAATACATTCTGATAATACAAGATACTATTGATAAATATGCTGCAGTATATAGCATGTTGATATTAGATAATGCTAATTTTTAGAGTTTCCTAAACTAGCTCTGAAAATATTCAGAAAATACAGTATTTTTTAACAGTTGAAACTAAATAACACTAAAGTGTTACATGGCACTGTATGGGTCACCAATAATAAGTGCACAAAGATTAAAAGATGCTCTTTACAAAGCCCACTGATACAAGTGAAGTGCCTATCCTTGAAGCATTTGACCAATTGTCTTCTGAAAATCTAAGTGAAGCTTTTCCAGGAGATTTCCTAGTTAGCAAGATAATTGATGATAAAAGTAGAATATTTCTTCTGTGGCATTTTCTGAAAAACTTCGACCACATTGCTTATATTATATGTGTGCTTGTCTGCGGTTAATGAGTAAAACAGCATGTCATTACAGAGACAAAATTAAAACTGGAGAATACATGTTTTAGCTACTACGGTATACTTGATATTTCAGTTTCAGACTTGCAGCTGATTTTTATCTAACTGGAGCTTGGCCACACTTAGAACATGGAATTCTAAGGCTCATATTTCTGAATATTACAGAAAATTGAGGTAAATATGTAGTTGCTAGAGACAAGCAAGGCTAGTTTTGTAACATCACAGCTTCTGCTTGTATCACTGCCATTCTGAAGTAACATATTCCACAAAGGAACCTCAACATTTGTATAACAGATATTCTGTAGACTGGAGTAACTGGAATCTCTCCATCTGACCTTAAATCTACTTTATAGTATCATATATGTGCTTCTTTTACAGGATGATCTTACAAAATGAGGGTCCCCGGTCATTTTTCAGAGGACTAGGTCCTAACTTGGTAGGCGTGGCTCCATCCAGGTAAACTGAAAAAAAAAATGTTTATTTGGATTATTTCATCTGATAATAGAAATTTATAATGCTTTTCATTACTTTGAAGTCACATATTCTATTTTGGGAAGCTACTTCTCTATCCTTATTATCTCTAATCAGTAACTGTTATTGAACTTTCAATATAAGTATGATTCTCCTTTTAATATTTATAGTCACCTTCTGAATCCTGGCAAAAATGCTAACCATGTAAATTTGAATCATAATTGGAAACCATATAAACAACAATATCTGCTATTGTATTTTTTTCTAATTTGGGAATTGAAATTTTCTGTAAACAAATGTAATTCAGTCTTGCAACTATAAAACTGATATAGATATATATACTGCATTTGTGCTTATAAATAAATACAGTACACACACATATATATACACACACACACACATATACATACATACATAATACATATATATATATATATATGTTATATTATATGTATGTATGTATGTATGTATGTATGTATGTATGTAAAATTTGATCCATGTAATCAGAATATCAGTTCCCTGTAATTCACATTGTGCAAAATAAGGTCAAACTTATAGAATGATAATATAGGATTTGTTTAGATATTATGTTCATTATCGTTCTATAAAAGGTGAATGTGTGAAATGAACTATGAAAAAAAAACAGTTTATAATGGCAGAGGAGAAAGTATGCCAAGAAACAACAATTCTGTGAATGAGTCATATGGCTGCGGGCCCAGTTTTGGATGCATAGTAGGGTATGCTAAAATGAATTCTCCTCTGAGTTAACTTCAATCATTGTTTGCAGGAAATAAGAGACTCGAATCATCCAGGCAGGTCCAATTTGTAACTTATCCACTTGTCTCAAAGCTTTTAGACACCAAGAGTTGATTCAATATGATTCCTTTTAGATGCTTGCAATGGAGATAAATAATATTATTTTAGTCTTGTTAGGGATATGGTTGTACTTAAGGTTCTTATAATCCTATGAAGGACAGCTTAGTTTTGTTGTATCATAAACCTCCATCACATTAATAAAAATTATATACACTTGACAGATTTAAGTTTACTATGTCTTTTCATTGTGTGTAGATTTCAGTAGAGGATTCAAGTTGTGATTTTGACTATTATCTCTGAGTGAATTTTAAAAGAAATGTAAACCTAACCCAGGAGAAAAGCAGATGGCTTATTAATTAAATTTTCTTATAAACTGATACGGTAGTTTATATAATCAATTATTTACTGCATTTGAGAAAAAGTAGGTAAAATAATCCTTTATATAATCCTTTATGCAAACATAAGGAATACAAAAAAACCTGAATAGAATATCAAAAATGGAAATCATAAGGTTGGAGAGAAATGGGAATTAGCCTGAAAAATATATTATCTAGTTTGTATGATTCTCTCACCTATGAGTAAAAATACAATTGTGGACTTTCTCCCAATTTTTGTACTATGCTTGTCCATTTGCTTATGTATTCTTGGGGTTATGAATACATTCTAATCCTTTTCAAGTCATCAACTTTGGACAAATACACTTATGTTTTGTTTAAACATTGCTGAGTAGCTTTAACAGCACTTCTCTATTTGACTAGAACATAATGAGGCCTGTTTTATAACGTATGTAGTATACAACACTGATTTCAAATGCCCCGTTGCTAACTACATCACGTAAAACAACTACTTTATCACATTTTGTGAAAGGCAACATATTTGCAAAGCTAATGGCATTAACTTAATGTTCTGATGTGTGAATCAATTTATTCAGGTCATAATGCCTGTCTATAGCATTTCCAAACCACCATTACAAAGATGTTATGGCAAAATAATAATCTGGTTTATTCTTGATTATTAAGTTCATTTTAAAAGTCTATCTGTTAAAATAGTGTCATTAAATATTCGATGTTGTTACAGTAATATACCTAACTACTGGACATAGTGGAATACTAATCCTTAGCATTCCAGTTTTAATAACTCAGTAGTATAACCATGTACTTCCTTTTTTAAATATTGAAAGCTTAGAGTAACATTTCTCAAATTTAAACATTCAGAAAATGTAAGGACCATTCAGTTACACATTGCTTACAGTTTGTCTTCATTGAAATTCATATTATAAAATAATTATTACAGCCCCACAGATATGTGCTTTCCCATATCATTGATTTCAGAAGCCTTTTAAAATTAAGCAGGTTATGTTTCATGAATTATTTTATTATAATGTCATAAATCAATATAATTTGCTAAATAATACTATTTAATAGAAATATCAATTAAGTCAAGGGATATCTGCTCAATAAATTCTCATTTTTTGTTGCTTAAATCTCTTATTACTCTTTTCTTTTTTAATTGCTTTTATCAGACATAGCTAAACAGATGTAAACCTCCAGAATGTTAACTACACTGGACACCTCTTAATTACTTGAATTTGAGTGTTCATGAACATTTATATTATCACTTGGCTGCATTGATGAACCAATTTTCTGTCACTGATATATTCTCACAAGCCAGCTGACGGGAGATAGCACTGCAGGAGGCAGGAGTAGAAGTGGGAAGCAAGCTGTCAGTGCATGTGAAGTGGTGGAAATGAGGTGGTGAGTCTCGCGAGTTCACTCACACAAGCTGAGATGGTGAGCAGGAAACTGCACCTCAGCACACTTCAGCACACTTCAGCACACTTCAGCACACTTCAGCACACTTCACCCAAGAAACCTCAGCACACTTCACCCAAGAAACAATATGGAACATAGTTTCTTACTGCAACATAACTGTTAATATTGATCTAAAACAGAGCTATGTTGTGGTTAACAGTTTTTGTTCTACTTTTAGAGCACTATATTTTGCAACTTACTCCAAGTCCAAAGAAATTATGAATAACATATTTGAGCCAGATTCTACTCAAGTACATATGACCTCAGCTGGAGTAGCAGGTAAGGATTTTGAATTCTTGCTTTAATCTATTGAAAAGCTTTTAATGGAATGTCTACAATAATAAATGAACCCTAAATAAGTAATAGAAATAGACAGTTATAATATAATGAAAATAGTGACTAAAATACTGTATATGAGAATCTACTAATTGTGTATGAATGCTTGCTACAAGCATTAATAGAAGATTGGGTTAGAAAGCATATTATTTTCTTCATAAGTCCAAGTTGGTGAATCAAGTTTGTAGGACTGTTCAATGATTTGGAGTAAGGGAAAAGGTGATTTGTAGCATGCAGGAGCATTACATTTCCGTTAACTCTTTAAAGAAACTGTACTATTTCCTGGGTTTACAAAACAGTGGCAGCATAATTGCCTGGAAATATACATATGCTTTTAAGAGATGCCAACAGATACATGTGCTCGCTTAAGTATGCTCCAGTGCACCATCTCCTTTTGAATCTTGATCAGTGAATAGTCCTGCTAAGCAAATTTTATGTGGAATAAAGGAGCTTCTCTTTTTTTTTTCTTGATTGACAGATTTTCTATTGCAAACCTATTCATCTGATAAGTCACCTGCAATATCTGCCTTGTACACCAGCTTGTATCAGATAATTCCTCAAAGCTCATTGCCTTCATAAGAAGGCAGCAAGAAATCAAGCATTTTTTTTCCTTTTGGCAGCGAGGAGGGGTAGGTTGGGGAGGTAGGATATGAGAATGAGTTTCTTAGGAAACAAAGGAAATAAAAAAATATACTCCAACATTATTTACATGTTTATTAATAATAGAATTCATGGAGTTGCAATTCTGTCACAGTTATCGGTTGGTGAGTCCCATGATCTCTGAGGCATGTGATGAGAAAATGTAAGATTGTGCTATTTTAGAATAAATGTTTCAATTTATGGCTTGTGCAATATGTTCTACATAAGAATCCTGGCATGTTTGGGAGACAAAAATGCCCATATAATTAATAAGCATAGTCAACCTTCTGTCATATTATTTTGGAGAATAGAAGTATAAATTTTAAGTAGTTATTTGTATACAGTTTTTTTAAAGAAATCCATGGAAATGGGAGGGAAGGGGCAACAGTGCAATTGAGGATTCGTTTAAAATTGTACATTGATTTAGAGACTGTTACCTGTCTTCTTTTTTTCCCAGAAGTTAAAAAGAAATTAAATTTCTCTTGACAAAGAACAGAGCAGAAGATGAAAATGGATTAGTAATCTTTTTTTTTTACAGAAAATGACCTGTGTATTACACATTAATATTTCTTTGCAATCAGATTAGATTATCTGGTTGTCGTAATGGTTGTAAATATGTATATTTGCCCAGAATATGTAGAAAACTGATTTGTTGGCAAATTTCATATCTACATGCAAATCCAGTTAGCCTATCCAGTAGTATTTTTAATATTATGATTTGAATTATTTATATAAAAATTCTGTTTTAGATCTATTTCTTTACTTAGTTTTTCATAGCTGTCACTTTGAGACAAATATGCTTTGTTCTATGTTTAATATAAAAAGCTACCTCTTTTGAATTTCTGTGATTCTGTTGTTATTACATGAAATTATCTTGTTCATGTGCTTACAAAAAGCTACCTCTTTTGAATTTCTGTGATTCTGTTGTTATTACATGAAATTATCTTGTTCATGTGCTTACAAAAAATTGACTGGAAATAACATTCAGCTTTGCAGTTATATACCTAAACTACATGGTTGGTAAAAAAGAGTCCCCTGTGCATATTGGCTTTGAAGGTAGCTACTTTCCCTTTGAACTAGCATAGTTTTAGGATGCTAGAAATCGCATAGATTGCATTTGAAATATTCTTAAATACATATAAAACTACTGACATATAATTTTGGCTGTATTGTCTCATAACTAATACAAACAGCATATGGGGAAAATGCTAACCTTGTCATTTTTGCTTTTTAAAATGCTTACTTATTGTATTAAGTTAAACAATTAACAATTCTGCCTGCAAGATACATTTTAGTTTACAGCTACTAGTACAATTAAGAATATGTGGAAGCCTTAAGGAACAAATACCATATTAGACTTTCTGCATACAAATATATTTTAAAATCTTTCACAGAGTATGAATTCTTTCTTAACTTTCTCATTCATTACATTTTTGGTAATTTTTAATTGTTTTTAAAAGAAATGTTGTTTAATGTATTAAATCATACAGGTAATAATTTTTACAAAAGCTAAATAAATTTATTAAAGCCTAAATATTACCTCTTATTTGGCTAGTACATCTTAATATTTTGTTATCCAGTAAGAAAAATTGTCATGGATATCAAATGTATTCTTGGTGAGCAAAATAGACTAATGTACATTCACTATTCAGGCAAGCGTTACAAAGAAAAATCTTGAATATTTATTCTGATCCCATTACAGAAACTAGATGAAGCACTGTAATATTGCTAAATATGACTCTTGTTGTTTTTACGTTGTTCTATGTAAGCAGCCCAACTATAACACTGCCAGATACAGATATATGCTAAGTACAGATGACATTCTGCCATTCTAGTACAGCTGTACCCCATGTTCTGTGGATGGGTAACAGGAACAGCATTATCACTTGAATACCTATTCCACTAAAAGTTTTTATATTCCTGATCAATACAATGCCTTTGCTAATTTGTTGGATATGGTATTACAAATGTGTGATGCAAATTATTTTAAAAAAAACACTGGCTTATGTTTTCCAGGTAGTATTGGCCATAAATACAAAATGTATACAAAGCTTTTGTTTTCTGAGAAGATATTCCTTTTACACCAATTCTAATAGGAAATAGAAAAATATTACATCATGAAGAACTGTCTAGTTTTGTAATTTATTGACTTTTCCCACTAATCATCTTCTTGATGTATTTTATATAGCAACAGCAGAATTTACAGTTTTCAATTTAAAAAATTCTTTCACAATAAATCTGTTTTCTGATATAAACATCTGTTTAAACATTTGTTTTGAAAAGCGATAAATATATGGACTGTGATTTTTCTCGTACACGCACACACTCCTCTTTGTTAAAGCTTTTAATAAAGCTCAAACCCAGCTTGATCTGTAGTAGCAAAGTTCAGGGATGACTTCATATTCAGAGTGATATCTCACCATTATATTAGTTCTGATGACAAGGTTAGCATTTTAAATTATTTTTAAAACAAAGCCAAAGCAATATTTTGTGTTTCTTTAAAGTTCATAGGTAAGTATTTTATGATATAAAATGGTTAAATTGCTGCAGATGACAAAAATTTCAGTACTCAGTGCATTTTACACAACCTTTTTTTAAAATATTTGTGACCTGTATTTTTTATTTTTTACTGTTCTAAACTTTTAAAAATTAGATCTCACCTTTTATTAAGTCACAAACCCTTCCAATGGGATTCAGTTTTGTCACATGTTTCTGATGAGGTCACTGCTTGTTGTTATGATACAGAAAAGCCTGTGTCTATTTTAGGCATTTACTGTACATTTCTCCCGTGAAAGAGTGAGATCGTGTCATCTCATGTTCCCCATCCGCAGGTCACTTCCTGCAGAAATATGGACTAACTTAAACCTCGTGAGTACTGAACTGAGCATCTCTTGCAGCCTGTAGCGTAAGAACCAGAGCTTGGGTTTGTAACCACTCTTAAAGAAACAGCTTAAGGGGAATCTATATTTATAAATTCCAGTTGCATATATTGTTCACTCAGCTGTTTCTTTTGTTCAGTTTGGGGAGAGGTAGAAAAATCTTTTAATCAACTGCTATAAAATTAACCTAATTTGTTTAGTAAACTCTCTTTTTTAATAATATGCAGAATTCACACAGAAATTTCTCTTTAAATTTCAAAGTAGTTATTCACAACTGCACCTAATAACATTGCAGTTAATTGAATTCAGAGCATTTTTTTCCCTTTTAAAAACAATTTAGCATTACTTGTGTTCATATTGATTTATCAATTCAGTTTGTCTCACAAAGAAAGTCAGCACAAATTATTCCTGGGATCTTGTTTTAAGTGAAACATGGGGTATTTTTCCTATAAAAACCTTCTGATGTGTGTACTTGCTGTTTGCCGTGTCAGAGTTTTCAGCCAATAGCTTTCAGAATTAAATAAGTTCACAGTACAGTCCTATGCATATCTGCTCAGAAGTAAGATTTATCTGGGAGCCTTTTTCCTAGGATTTATAGGATTTTAGTCTCAAGCCATAAATTAAAACTGTATTTTTTTATTTTATTTTAAAATGATTTAAAATCACTTTCTGCACACAAAGCATTTTGTTTGGAGTACAAACACACTATGTAAAAAAGAGTGCACCTTATAAATATTAAAAATACACAAGTAGAGAGCATAATTTCAGATATCTTTTTATTGTGAAAAAAGGTTTCAGCTTAAAGTATATTATGCTGTTTTATATTGTATTTTCCAAGATAGTAGTAATTATTGTAAAATTAGAATCTAATGTTTAAACATAATAGCAAGAAAATAATTTTGTTTGTTGTGTAGAAATATCTATGTCAGTTTAGAGCTCAAATGGGAATAAAAAATGCAGTGGAGCTTCAAACTTTTTAAAGGAAAGACTCATGAAAGAGGTAAAATAATAAACTTTTTAAAAAGTATAACATTGGGAGAATGAGTATGTTACTAAGATAACTTTATAAATATGAAAATAATTAAAATGCTTGTACTCAAATCAACCATGAAATTAAAATTTTTGGATGGTTTCTTTTAAAATAGATTAATTTCAAAATTAATAAAATTAAATTTTATTTATACTTTTTAAGGCTATAATTTTAGAAATAATATTAACACCATTGAATGGAACTTCCTTCTGAATAGACATATATAGGATTGTGCTGTTGTTTAAGTATAATTTTGTATGCTGTGAGCAACTGTAGAAATTATCTAGAAGCTCTACATGACATTAGCAAATCAAGTTTCTACATTCTCTGGTTAGGAATGTGCGGAAAATCTTTAAAAAAGATAACCTGACTACTGACTGTAAGATCCTTATATCCATTTTATTTAGGAAGAAATTAGGATTTCTGATAGCAAGAATAGTGCATTTCTTTCCAATAGAATAATAACAATTGGGTGGTCAGAATCTAGTAAAATTTATTTTCCTTTCTGTGTCACCTTATAAATGTTGCATTTTATATTAATCTTTTAACTGAACAGCTATTAAAAACTGCCCTTTCAGCCTTCTGCTTTCCGTGTTTTCGATTCTGCAGTGGGTGAGATAAACTTTTATCTAGTAGTGTCAGCAATATCATCTTATTGGAACTTTGAATAGTTATCTTGCCTGCTTAATAAGTCACAGTATATAAATATTCACATTCCTTTAACTAATAATTTGTTTTTCTGTGTATGAGAATTTCTGTGGCCCACTTTGATTGTTAAGTAATTGTCGCTCTTCTATTTTAATCAAATATTTCAAGTATTTATATAGAAGAAGGTGTCTGTTGTTTAGTTAGTCTATTTTTATGATCTGCTTTGAATTTTCAATATGTAAAGTAAATTCACAGAGAATAATTTATTGATGTGGTTTAATATTATTTGCAATTTACTTTTATGGATTATATTTAGATTTAGCTAGCCTTGTTTCAAACTGAAGGACAGGTGCAAAATGAAATGTATATGAATAGAATGGTACAAGCTGAGTTTTATATGTACCTATGGTTAATAATTTTTGAATAACAAATGTATTTTTGAAATCATACAGAGTATTATTGGCCTTGTGGACTTTTAGTAATAAAATGTTGTTAGATAATTATTTCTGAATTTTTACAATAGTACAAGTCAGTTTACATCTTCTTGCTGTGTATGTTGTAGTTTAGCATATTGTTGCCATGATGTTAGAAAAAATAATTTATTTTTTTAACTGTTTGTTTAGGTTTTACTGCAATCACAGTAACTAATCCAATTTGGTTAGTAAAGACACGATTACAACTTGATGCAAGGTAAAATCTCCAATAATCTCTTGAAAATATAAATAGATCGGAATGTATAAAATTGGTCAAAAGTTACATTGTAAAAAGTTTATGTAATGAACCAATAAAGTTCTATCATTAACTACTGTCCTACATCTGTTTTAAAATGAATCTGTTGACTTGCTTCCAATTGATACATTTATCTTTTTTTACTTCAGTATTTTAAGAAACACACATACATACATATATTGCATGTACCTGAAAACATTTGTTTTCGGTATCTACTTTAGATTTCAGAGAGATTCTACTAGTATGTACTCTGTACAGTATTTATACCTGAAGCTGTAAAATGTAACTGGGTATCATCATGCCTTTGCTACATGGACTGGAAATATTTGTAAGAGTTAAGATATTTTTAAATCTTTAACTTTTTTTTTAGATCTTGAAATGCTGTTTTAGGGAATTCTCAGTTCTTATTTTTTTATTTTGTGGTTCTATGGAACATGAATTAGAAAGAAACTTGAAGCAAATTGTTGATTGGCAATGACTTGGAGCATAGAGCCTATCAATAATATATGTTATAGTGGCATCTTTACAGTCTAAATGGCATAAAAAAAGCATAGAGAAAAGTAATCTTAAGTCTGCAATTTAAAGAAGGCTCAGAAGTAGGAACTTTTCTGCTTATGTCTTCCTGCCTTAGACATAAAGCAGTTCAGTGACTTTAGATCTCTATGTCCTAGTTCCAAAAATTTTGCTGCAAAAACTTTAAGGGCTACTCCAGGCAACCACTAGAAGCCAAGACTGACTTGAAGACACCAAACTAAAAAGTTGACTTTAAAGGAGGGTTTTTAAATGAAAGAATCTTGATCCAAAATGGATCAGTCATACAGCCTTAGCTTGTAATACTGGCAATTTGATGAATAAGGGACATATTTAAAGAAGCTTTCTTACATATTTATTTGAGCACCCAGACATATAGAACTAAGATTGAAATGCTAGTCTTGATTAATATCATATGTGTGTCTATTAGAGAATATAAAAAACTATGCGACCATGACTGAACTTTGGGCCCTTGGCAACAAAGCTGCAGTTACAACTGTTTGCAGTGTCCAGTGGTCATCTAGAGTTTTACAAAAGTTTTGCCAACAATTAGTGTTTACCGTTTTTTGCAAAATCATACCCATAGCGAACCTTTGGTTTGAAATAGATTGACTACAGAATTCACTTAACATCTGCTGCAGAAAAGTCATAAAATCAGATCAGTCATATGACCAACCCAACATCATGCCGCCCGGAGTCCTTCGGGATTGGGCGGCCTATAAATTTATTAAATACTTAAATACTTAAATATGATGTTGTAGGCTCCATTATGGTCATTAGATAAGGACTACCAGTAAACAATAATTCTGTGCTTTGAGAGACATTGAGGCATATAGTTCGAGTTGAAATTTAATCAGGATTAATATAGTCAAATAATTTGCATGTAGGTGAAAGGCTGTATCTTCTTTGATCATTGATAATGTATAAATGATTGCATGAAACAATATGCAAATATGAGAATTTTACAAGCTTTCGGCCACTTTGCTGAATGGAGTATGTCATGCTGATTCTTGGTAGAATGTTATAAACTATTCAGATTTCAAAGTATTTTTTATTTTTGTTTTGTTTTCCGTTTTAGGAATCGTGGAGAAAGACAGATGAATGCTTTTGAATGTGTACGCAAAGTTTATCGGTCAGATGGAATTAAAGGTTTTTACCGAGGGATGTCTGCCTCTTACGCAGGCATATCAGAGACTGTTATTCATTTTGTTATTTATGAGAATATTAAACAAAAAATCTTGGAATGTAATTCTACTCCTGGGATGGATAAGGAGGATGAGCCTGTCAAAAAAGCATCTGATTTTGTTAGTATGATGGCAGCTGCAGCCACTTCAAAAACCTGTGCTACATCTATTGCCTATCCACATGGTAAGGATTATTTGCTTAGAAAGATGGTGAATAAAATAAGAGTCCATATATCACAGTCCGTATATTGCAACAAAACATTTATTTGTTATTTGGGTTAAATGATGGCCATATTCATTTTCTTTAAGAAAATGCAGTTTTCAGAAAACTGATGAAAATGCTAGCTGAACATAATTACTACTGACATAGTCACCACTTACATTATAATAATTAATTAATTTAATTAATAATTAATTAAAATAATAATTAATATCTTTACCTCGTTCTGAAAAAAACAGTGCAAGTAACAGGTTTTATTTCTTGGAAGACCATTTCAAAGAGAGGTAGCCAAAATGAAAATGGTCTCTGTCTTTTAGTCATCTGTCATTTGAGAAGACATTTGAAGGAGGACCTCAAGGGATGATCAGGTAACCTGGTCAGAATAGTTAAAGCTATTTCTTGACATACTCTTGATTTATTTTAACTGCAAGTCATTCAAGGTTTTTAACATCACTACTAGACTATGGAACTTGACCCAGAATCTGATGAAAATATGCTGATCCCTTAGAAAAGTATTGCAATTGGATGAAGGGAAGAAGTATTACATTCCTGTCAACCAATAAGAAAGGTGGTAAATGGCTTTACTTATTTTGGACATACTGGACCAATTTACAGTCTATTGGCTATTACTTTATATGTTTTGCTCCTTGAGAGATAGTAGTATGGACTAATTTAAAGCATACTCATGTCCATGAAGCTAAAGGTTATTGAATGTGGGTTGAATCAAACAGATGAAATTTGTTTCCCTGGTCTTTGCATTGTGATTGCTTATGAATATTGCCTAGAAATTGAGATTTTTATATAAAACACAGTATCAAATATGAGACATTCTCCTTTTTCTTTAATGCAGAGGTTGTACGAACAAGACTACGAGAAGAAGGAACAAAGTACCGATCCTTTTTCCAGACGCTGTCATTACTTATGCAAGAAGAAGGCTATAGTTCTTTCTATCGTGGCCTAGCCACACACTTGATAAGACAAATACCAAACACGGCTATAATGATGACTACCTATGAAGTGGTAGTCTACTTGCTCAATAGACAGCAGCACTACTATCTGACTATGGGGAAGTGAAAGACCAAAAGATTGCAATGGACCATAAACATTCTGAATGATAGCAGCTATACATATATATATCATCCAGGTATATCACCCGTATATCAACTATATAGAGATATGGACAAAGTGGAAGAATGTTGATAGGCACTCATTCACACTTCTGCGGGCTTGTCATATGGTATCTCTTGCAAGTTATTCTTAAGGACTGCATTTAACATGTCATACTTCAGTTCCTCTTACCATGTTAACTTTTTTAACTTCTATGCAGCAAGCAGCCAGGGCTTGGTGTGAGCAAGAAGAGTGTAACATGTTTTAGCGCATGGTGTAAATCCATTACTGGTTGCAGAGTTATGTTCTCCTACAGCAGTTTGAAGTCTATGTCAGCGTAAAGCAGATTCATGCTCATAACTGAAAGTCCATTTTACAATTGAAATAAAACGAAAGGTGAAGATTTACAGTAAGCTTCCCATTTTACTACCTCAATGGGTCTCAGAAGGAAATGTAAATTTCTACATTCTTCTAAAAACATGGTGATCTTCATTTTTTTTATACATGGGGGCAGGGCAGGTAGAACAAAATTATAATTTTAACATCTAACCCTGGGGTTCAGTGTGCCATAGGTGCATATTTTAATAACCCAATTAAGTTTTTGCTGTACAAATAGAAGAATGTTAATACATTTACTTTTGTTCCCCTGTATGCATCTACTGATGAATCCCAGTTAAGACTTAAAAGTATTTCTAGATTGTGTTATTTTGAACCAAGAATCAACCAACCCTTGAAGAGTGGCAAATAACTTAGTAATTCAGCATTATTTCAGACTTCAGCAAACTTAATTCTTGTAAGAATTACTTCACCTGAGCTGAAATCTGCATCAGCTGAATGCCAAACTTCACGATACTTCAAGAACATATCAAAATCAAATGCTAATAGAATTAACTAAACAAATAATACTCTGTGTTCAAGCATTCCCTTGTATTTTTTATTATTTGCTTAATTTCTGGTGCATTGTGCAGAAATTGAAAAGTTAATGTTTCTTTTTTTCCCCTCAGAAAGCATAGTTCTTAAAATTTATTTCAACATTTGCACAATATCATTTGCTATAATTTAAGAGTTTAACACATAGTAACTATGTTGTCTTTAACAAACACTATTTACAGTATTACAAGTAACCTATTTTAGTGTTATATATAAATTAATTATATAATACAAAAACCCTACATTCATTTTTTTTTAACTACAGCCCTGCAGTTCCAAACAAATTTTCTGCCTATGAATTACTGTTTTCTAATTGAATATTTTTTTTATTTGCAAATTTAGCTAGAGATACCAGAAAACAAGCTTGTGAATTCATTTGCGGGTATTTAGTTCAAAGACAATATTCTAAAAATCTCTATCATTAGTGCATTTATTTTTTTTATTAAAGAAAATTAAATAATTGTAATGGTGCAATCCTACTCTTGCCTATTCAGGAGTTACAAAGAATGTAGAAAGATTTATTTCTAAGTCAGTTGTTTCTAAATACAATTATAGCTTAAAGTTTATTTATGGCAACTGGCTTAAATCATGGTTTGTTCCCTTTGCTATTGTATATATTTTGTTACTGTATAATACAGAAAAGTGAAAGATGGGGGCAAGAGGAAGACTTAAAATTTATTTCTATAAACTTCAAAAATAATTTTATTGCAGGCTAATGTACAATAATGCAGGGATATTGAGAATATAGCCAACTGTCAAAATAGTTTCTCCCTGGTTATTCTGTAGCAGATACGTTTCCTATAGACTTGCAATATTTAGTTTGATGGTTGTATTAAAATGTACCTCTTGTTACAAATCATTCTGCTGGGTCTTTTTAGCAGGAAATAATTTTCTTTAATGAGTCTGATCTTGCTATACATGTAGTCCTTGACTTACGACCACATTTGGGGCTGAAATTTTGATTGCTAACCAATGTAGCTATTAAGCAAATCTGACTTCTCCCATTGACTTACTTGTTAGAAGCTTGCTAGGGAGTTGAAAATCATGATCACATGACTGTAGGATGCTGCCTCTGTTGTAAATGTTCAAATTGTAATCAGGTGATTTGCAGGGATGATGTGATGTAACTTCAAGGACATACTATAAGTCATTTTTTTCAGCACTGTTGGAACTTCAAACTATCATTAAATGAATGGTCATAAGTTGAGGACTAGCTGTATTAATTTAATAAATATGACAGATACACTTAATAGTTGAAGATGAATGAAGAAAACTATCACTAAACGAACAGATTCCCCAACAAATTTTCATCTGAACAAATTTCTTGCTTGTAAATATTAGTGACAAAAATGTTATTGGTAGTAAACAATAGGCAACAAATACTTGCTGTCTTAAATGATAAACTTGAGTAATATAACTTGGTTATGAAGAAATTTCTAGAAACACTGATTTCATATATTTCTATTTCTACACTCAGGTAGATTCAAATAACCCAGTCCCTTCTCCCTCCCCCTCTGGTCCCTTCCCCTTGTACAATCCCCTTTAACATCATATGATAGCATTCCAACAACAATCGTCCAAAGATAATGAATCAGAGAACTTTGGGGCAAGCTTAAAATGTAGGTAAAATCATGATTCTAATCTGATACAAGTCTTTAAAAATGTAATTTCAAAATTATAAGCTATTCTAGCATATCAGCTTTATGACTCCACATTTCTATTGTTCATTATAAAGTAGATCCCACTCATTACATCATCATGCAGCATTCTGGTAATGCAGTTGCTTAAGGCACACATGACTTTGCTCGATGAATAAAGCCTCTTTTAGCTAACACATATTTGAGCATAATTGAAAACATTGTTATATAAACTTTTGGTAAGATTTTTATAATCCACCTTCAGAAAAATGCATTTGATTATGATAGGTATATTAAGAATTAGGGTGATGAATGAACAAATTAATTGTAAGCATTTTTACTGTCACTGCCATTTTATATATGCTATGATATAAGTGCTGGAATATCTAGGTTCAAAGGAGAAATAGTTATGTATGTGTGTGTGTTGTGTTATGTGTGTGTTTTGGCCTGCATGTTGTGCTTGTCAGCAATTCTTTACACAACTTCCTTGTTTCCTTACTACTTAAGGCAGTGACTACAGAATCCCAGAAAAAAATGTTTAATTTAAGAAGGTAGTGAGAGTTGTAATATTTTTGTTTTTACATCTCTACTCTTAGTAGTCTTTTATTAGCAGGTTACTTGTTAAACATGAATTTGTACGAAACTTATTTAGTTTAGTGTTTCTCAACTTCTACAGTTTTAAGGCGTGTGGACTTCAACTCCCAGAATTCCAAAGCTCAACATGCTGGTTGCAGAATTCTGAGCAGTGAAGTCCTTACATCTTAAAAGTTGCTGATATTGAGAAACACTCCCTTCACCCAAGTTTAATCTTGATAACCTTCAGCAAAGTTGCCTTAATGAGCTCTCCTAACTTCATCTCGAATTCAGATTAAGAACCTCAAGCGAGATTAAAAGAAGCAGAAATCTCATGGAATACTTGCAGAAAGCTCCCTAAAGGGTATTCTCCTGCCAAAGGAATGTTGATACCCAGCCCCCACTCTTGCGTTGAAATAAAAAACAAAAAAAAAATCAACAAAAACATTAGTGTATTACCCCACATCTTTTTGATAATTTGAAGAAAAGACTATACATTTTCCAGGTACTAGTCTTTTATGGCTTTTTGATCTTTGCATCCAACTTTGAATTTATAAGATGGAACTAATAGAATTACCCATTTTGTTCTAGCCATATAAAATTTGGTTAAATAATTACATAATATGAAGATGATATAATCCTCAATTGTGTGGTTATATTCCTGAATATCTTTTTGAATGAAAGAATGAATTTAAAACTTTTTAAAAAAAATTATGATTTTTCCATGTGCGCAATATACTTTGGAACTTGGTAGCATTCATCTGAATAATGACAAGACATACCCAAACAGTAAAATAAGA
Source organism: Thamnophis elegans (assembly GCF_009769535.1). Taxonomy (NCBI): domain Eukaryota; kingdom Metazoa; phylum Chordata; class Lepidosauria; order Squamata; family Natricidae; genus Thamnophis; species Thamnophis elegans. The sequence goes on along the minus strand of NC_045550.1, from coordinate 36,115,123 downwards.
AATCAGAAGGTGTCTCGTAGCTTTAGCTGACAAGTGTATTAAAAGGCATACATTTTTGTGAGCTATAAATGAGCTTGTTCTACTAGATGTCTGATTTTTGGCTGTGGTAGATACTGTAAATACAACTCTCTTAATAGAATGTAACCAGAAGGTGGCACTACAGTAATGCCAGTGCCAGAAGTGTATCTGTGTATGTGTACTCTCATATCTATAACTAGCACAGAAAGAAGCCATAGTAGATTCTGTCATAAAACTTGCACTTCCCAGATTTTTATTACTCTGCGTAAAATGCCATTAAATCAAGGAATAACTTGTAGGTTTCTCATATAATGTTATTTTTTAATTGTAAGCAATGTTTCCTTAAGCATACATAAATCTTTTGACTCAAATTTGACACCCTTAAAAGATAAAACAGCTAATGTGACATTTTCAGTAGGCTGGTTATCAATCTAAAATTTTATGTGAAATGGTTATTATTCCCCCATACAAAAAAAAAAGTTTGAGATTGCATGTGAGGTACAAAGTGAACTGCTGTACTCATACTTAGCAGGTTTCCAGTGCTTTCCTTTCATCTCAGAAAACATAAAATGCACTTATTAAAAGTTAATTTATCACTGAAATGTAGTTTTATGCCTACCTAATACTGTAATTTTAAAACTGATGTAAGATATTGTGACCTCTCATTTTTAACTCTTTTAAGTCTGTATGATATAACTGCAGCCTGTAATCTGGAAAATATTTTGTTTTCATCAGGTTTTATAAATTGTACAATCTAGCAGAATAATGACGATGTGTGCCTATATATGTTTGCTACTTTAGAATTCAAATATTTATCTTTTGATAAATACCTGAAGTCCAATTTCAGGTTTTTTTTTATTTTATGTACAGAAAGCTTGCATACCCTCTATATGTGAAAGTGGTTTTTCTAGAGCTCTTGTTGTTTACAAAGTCAGACATTCTACCACTCTTACAAACTTTTGTTTTTAATTCTTTCATACCATATTTTTGGCTGTCAAATACGTGCTTTGAATACTTTTTGTATTTATGCCGCAATGGCAACATTTTGTTTGGACTGCTCAAAACTTCAAAATAAAATAGAGTTTATTCAAACCAAATAGACTTCATTAACTTTTTTAAAACACAAAGAAAAGGGTGTTTCAAGTCGGGGGGAAATGTGATTGTTTAAATTATCAGAGTGGGACAAAAACATTGGCTTTGGAATAAAGTTCAGAACATACAAGAGAAGACTATAAAAAATAATATGCTTTTGGGTAGTATATTTTACCATTATATTTTTTTCTTCAGGTCTTGTTTTTTATGAATAAATATCTTCTAAGCCAGTATTTCTCAATCTTAGCTACGTTAAGATATGTGGACATCAACTCCCAAAATTCCTCAGATAATTGTTGAAGCTCCCACATATTAAAGGTGATGCAGTTGAGTTACACCACGCTTGATAACAAACAATATTTTAGGATTTCAAGATTTCAGCTATAGGTGGAAGGATAACAGTTGCATTCCAGATTTACCCATTATAAAAAGGATGGCAATCATAACACATGAATTTATCTCAACATCATAGATAACTATCACCACAACTAGGGTACCAGAAAAGATACCACTGTGGGACTATCATCTATACTAGATATATGGCAATCACTAATATTATGTATAGAATGTATAACAGGTTTTCCAAGATCAAGGCAAGATCTAAAAGATCAGTAGTAGTTCACAGTACACAGAAGATGCCAGGATTAATTTATTCCACAAAGAAAACGGAAATATCCTAGTCTGAAATTGCAGAGAGCTCTGCCAACCAGTGTAAACAATATTGAGCTACAAAGGCCAATGGTCTGACTCAGCATAAGGCAGGCTCCCATGTTCCACATTAGAACAACGTATCCTTTTCCTGACAAGTGAGGTGAGATATTGCTGAAAATCAAGTGTTGCAAGAGTACATTACAAAAACTGCTTCTGTAGCATATAAGAAACAAGAACATATGCAAGAAAAACAAGGTTCAGTGATGCTTGTTAGGTGTTACCTTATGGGTTTGCCTTTTCTTCTGCTTTACAATTGCTGCAAATATCCAATTAAATTAATTGGATTTTAAACAATTTTCTAATTTTGAAGGAATGTATCAAGTACTACATGTACTTACCATTCTAGGTAGCAGTGATAGTTTATCTGAAATACTATTAATTTGGTAGTCTGGGGAGCATTTCACTTCCTGCTTTCTGATATTGTACATGATAATCTGGAGAGTTCTAGAAATAGAATAGAATTGGATAATTATTTTACATTATTTTCCTGTAGCACCTTACATAATCAGAGGGGACAACTGTATTCTGTTTCCATAGAATATAGGAACTTAAATCACTGGATCATTATTTTCCATTCCCATGTTAAAATTAAATATTTTTATAAATACCTAATATATATTGCTGCCAAAAATTGCAAGTAAGTTTGAATTCATTCCATGGAGAAAGTCATGATTTTAGACCACCTATAGTATAACTAAATGGCTGTCATTTTTGGCCGCTTGGTTATCATAATAGATCATTTATGTTGGAAATAATTTAAACCATATTCTCCAATTTTGAAGCATATCTAGTGTCTGCCTTACTAGAAATCCCTTAAGCAATTTGGGAGTAATTCAATCCCTGAAAAGGTTTGGAAGTAGTTCTACTAGGAAATAAATCCCTTACAATATTTTATTATACATATTTTATAGGCCTGGAAAAGAGAAATATGGGAGAATGATAAATTTGTGGTTTAAGCCAATACCTGTGAAAACTGCTGCATAAAATTGTCATGAAAATTTACTTCCCTGGGAAAAAAGCGTACACAACTGCCTATCCAGATAGTGAAAGTTAAAAATAGGAATAATTATATTGTACTTGAATTATATTATACTATCCATCAGTGTAATTCCTTTCAAAAAGCCATGAAAATGCAAGCAGTGTTTAGTTAAAAATGGTATCACTTACAAACAGAACAAGGAAAAATCAACTAAGTTCAAAAATGGAGAGAGAGAGATGATGGATCGCAGAAAATGAGAATGTGGCAAATAGTACCATTGCAATATACAAATGAAATTAGAAAAATTAGAATATCGTGCAAAAGTTCATTTATTTCAGTAATTCAACTTAAAAGGTGAAACTAATATATGAGATAGACACATTACATGCAAAGCAAGATAGTTCAAGCTGTGATTTATCATAATTATGACAATTATGGCTTACAGCTCATGAAAACCCCAAATCCACAATCTCAGAAAATTAGAACATTACATCAATCAATAAAACAAGGATTGTACATAGAACAATATCGGACCTCTGAAAAGTATAAGCATGCATATGTACTTGGTTTGGGCCCCTTTTGCAGTAATTCCTGCTTCAATGCGGGTGGCATGGAAGCTATCAGCCTGTGGCACCGTGGAAGTTTTATGGAAGACCAAGATGCTTCAATAGCGGCCTTCAGCTCTTCTGCGTTGTTCTGTCTCATGTATCTCATCTTTCTCTTGGCAATGCCCCATAGATTCTCTATACGGTTCAGGTCAGGCGAGTTTGCTGGCCAATCAAGCACAGTAATCCCATAGTCATTGAACCAGAATTTAGTGCTTTTGGCAGTGTGGGCGGATGAAAATAAAGTCAACATCCCCATAAAACTCATCTGTGAAAGGAAGCATGAAGTTCTCCAAAATCTCCTGGTAGACATCTGCGTTGACCCTGGACTTAATGAAGCACAGTGGACAAACATCAGCAGATGACATTGCTCCCCAAATCATCACAGACTGTGGAAACTTCACACTGGACTTCAAGCAGTGTGTGCCTCTCCATTCTTCCTCCATACTCTGGGTCCTTGGTTTCCAAATGAGATGCAAAAGTTGCTCTCATCAGAAAAGAGGACTTTGGACCACTGAGCAATAGACCAGGTCTGTTTTTCTTTAGCCCAGGTAAGACGCTTCTGACGTTTGTTGTTCAGGAGCAGCTTGACAAGAGGAATACAACATTTGGCATCCATGTCCAGGATCTGTCTGTGTGTGGTGACTCTTGATGCACTGACTCCAGCCTCAGTCCACTCCTTGTGAAAGTCCCCAACACTTTTGAATGGCCTTTTCCTGACAATCCTCTCCAGGCTGCGGTCATCCCTGCTGCTTCTGCACCTTTTTCTTCCACATTTTTCTCTTCCACATAACTTTCTATTAATGTACTTTGATACAGCACTTTGGGAACATCCAACTTATTTTGCAATTACCTGTTGAGGCTTTCCCTCCTTATGGAGAGTGTCAATTATGGTTTTCTGCACAACTGTCAGATCAACAGTCTTTCCCATGATTGTGATTCCTACTGAACCAGACTGAGAGACCATTTAAAGGAACACTTTGCAGGTGTTATGGCTTAATTAGCTGATTAGAGTGGGACAATTTGAGCCTAGAATATTGCACCTTTTCACAATATTCTAATTTTCTGAGATTGTGGATTTGGGGTTTTCATGAGCTGTAAGCCATAATCATCAGAATTATGACAAATCACGGCTTGAACTATGTTGCTTTGCATGTAATGAGTCTATCTCATATATTAGTTTCACCTTTTAAGTTGCATTACTGAAATAAATGAAATAAATTTTTGCATGATATTCTAATTTTTCGAGTTTCACCTTTATACTGAAGCTATAAATATGAAATGTATAAAAACTGAACAATATTGCTATTCTACAATGCTAAGATGCAAACAGGTTATGGGAATGGTGAGTGTAGGAAAGTTCTTGTCACCTAAAGTAGAGAAGAGATGCATAAAATACTGACTTTAAGCCTTCAAAGCTTCTAACAGCTTTCTCCAGGCTATTAAGTGAATTGGGGATCTTCTGTATACAATATATTTACTAGCTGCCATGCACAGCTTTGTACCATTTTCATCTTGCCTTAACTAGCTTTTCCTGATAGTTTTCCCCCCTAATTTTGGTTCATTTGCTTTTAAAAGTTCAAATAGTTCCTCTTATTTTCTGCTCTTAAAAGCTTTATTCCACTAATTCAAGGATGAGAGGCTTCCAGGAATTAATTCCTTCCTTCCTTCCTTCCTTCCTTCCTTCCTTCCTTCCTTCCTTCCTTCCTTCCTTCCTTCTGAGATTCTGGCTGCCACTTGTTATGGTCAGGCAAGAATGAAGTGCATTTTGTAACATCTAGAACCACCATTATGAAGTTACAGGAATAATAGTCAACTGTATATAATTTGCTTGTATAAATTTCAATAAAAATCAATTTCAGTCTTCGGCATCTTGGTTGAGAACTCTTACTGAAACACTGTAGGATCATAAATATTTTTTTCAGAAAGGAAGAATATTTTTCTGATTTTTTTTCCCAGAAAAAAATGTGCCTTAAGAAAAAGGGCACTGAACTGTGTTAAAAAGCTGCTATGTCCTACTATAGTCCTGGTTACTTTCCAAATACAACAGAGTCAAGGATATGATTTCTATGGTCCTTTTCATGCATACGTACATTCAACAGGTTTAGCACAACCACTAGTTTGGCATTCATTGTGAATATTTTATTGATACTACTGTAATTCATTTTGGCTGGTTTATATGTATTGTTTACTAATGTTAGTGTCTAGCATCTGAATTGTTACTTTAATTAAACTGTTGATATATTTTGTTTGAGAATTATCTAACTGATGTGATTACTTTGAATATCCAGTTCTTAGAATTTTGCAAATGTGCTACATGGCCTGAAATCAATGTATATCTCAAGGGAAGTGTATCAAATTCTATATTAACAAACATTTTATGTTGTTTAAACAGAACCACCCAGTTATTAACCTAATTTATTTACACAATTTATAAAAAAGGCAGCAATAAATGTTTTAATGTTAAAAACCTCATTAAAAGCTGCATAGAAGTTCAAGTATAGCAAAACAAAACAGTAAGGTGCTTTTTCAAGAGCCAACTTTCTGGTTCAGAAAGTTCAGTTGACTCTTGAAAAAACACCTTTGCGATAATCATGACCTGGATGACTGAGAATCTCCATAGACAAGACAGTGATTTGTGATCTAAATAATAATACTGGCCTTCTTGTCTATTCATTTAGAATAGGGCTGTCAAACTCCAAGCCCCTGGGCCAGATGCGTCACGAACTGGCCATGCCCATGCCCAGTTTAGTGAAAGGAGGGTGTTGTATACTGAAAGAAAGTCCTCGCAGTTACGAATGACAGCTCGGTAGCAGCCAGGCGCGTCTTAGCCAATCAGACGCGCCTGTCAGTTGCCGAGCTGCTGGTATATAAAAGGCAGGCTCTTCCAACTGTCAACTGATTCTTCAACTGGCAGCCGAACATACCAGTCTACCTGGAACTGCTTCGCTGCTTCTTCTCCACAGACTACTGGTCTAATCTTTGTTACAATTGTTTCTACCGTGCTCACAGCCGGTCTTCCTTAGATACTTTGTTAATAGTTACTGTTATATTAAATTGGTTACAGCGTTACCGAACCAGAGCCTCTGTCTTCATTCTTAAGTTACAATAGAGGGGAAGTCCCGATTTGTCACGTGATGCCACCATAACGACAGAAGTTTGACACCTCTGATTTAGAAGATGCACCTCCAGTTTCCTAAATGTTCTGAGAAGCTCAAAATTGTGAGGACAATAGTTTTCTCTATGCAGATAGTCCTCGACATATATTCATTAGTGATTGAAGTTACAATGTCCCTGAAAAAGTGACTTAGAACTGATCATTGCACGTCACTGTTGCAGCATCCCGTTGCTCACATGATAAAAAAAATCAGGTGATTGGCAACCAGCATGTATTTAAAAAGGGTTACAATGCCCAGGTGAATGTTTTCTGAAATCCTAGAAAATTCTACCAGTACTGGATGGAACAATTGTTTGAACAACCCTTGATGGCAACTTTCTACATCTTCTAGGCTATGATAATTATGTTGCATTTTGCACACTACTCACAATATATGTAATGACTTACAATTACTGTATAATAGCAATGTAATTTGTAACAATCAAAATTGCTTTTTCACTAACTCAAAAGAGTATGTGTGCATGTGTGTGTGTGTTATAATTTGGTATTAAATGTGATAAAATATTTTTTGTGATTAATATACATAATATGCTTACATTCTATATTTTTAGATTTGAGTTTGTAAATTACATATAGTTGGTTTGTAACATGACACAAATATGAATGAGAGGCCCTTTTCCTCAGCCTAGGACACATCGCAGATTTACTCTTGTGGGGAAAAAATTAGACAAAACTCCCTATCCATTCATAGCAGCTTAAGCTCATAGGGAAAAATGTGGGCTTTAAATCCAATCAATAAAAAATATTGAATAGTGTAGAGAGTTGTTTTAATGATAGTTATGGTATTTTTCTCTTTTGTGACAACAATAAATTCTAAGTAGCTTTTAATCCTGGGGGAATCAGAACTGTCAAGCTTTTCACAACAAAATACAAGATTCTTACAAAGTCATGTTTAATCAGATTTAGGGAAAGGGAAAGACATTTGGTTTATGTTGACAACTGGTTATATTCATTTTAGTACCCAATTTTATCTCTAAGTTTCCAGGACAGGAATTAATTCTCTGATAATAGTGAAATTGGAAAAGATAGATAGCCCATAGATAAATTCTGAGATTGTTTCATAGTAGGACTAAGTCCAATTATAACACTATTTCATATTTCTGATCAATTTTCCAACCTAGTTTAAAAGACTTGATCAATCTGATTCCCTTAAAATACTTCTGGCTTCTGTTTTCCTATTCCAGTAAAAAAAAAATGGAAGAGTTATTTTAAGAAGACCAGATTGGAAAAGATTCAGTGAGGCCTGAGAGTTTTCAAATCCATTTTCAGTTCATTCTTAGATATTGTTTTTTTTACTATTACATTTATATACTATTTGATGCAAATTTACATGAGCTTCCAAACTCCCCATGGATGGGAACCAGCTAAAATGACTTGCTATGAATGGATTGTTTATTGAGGATATGAAGCAGTTTACATAAGTGTTACTTCTGTTAAAGTTTTCACCGATTTCTGTTATTGAGAGATGCAGTTGATACAATTAGGTAAAGGTAAAGGTTCCCCTTGCACATATGTGCTACTCGTTCCCAACTCTGAGTGGCGGTGCTCATCTCCATTTCAAAGCTGAGGAGCCAGTGTTGTCCGAAGATGTCTCCGTAGTCATGTGGCCAGCATGAGTAAATGCTGCAGGTGCATGGAATACTGTTATCTTCCCACCAAAGGTGGTCCTTATTTTTCTACTTGCATTTTAACATGCTTTCGAACTGCTAGGTTGGGACAAATAATGAGAGGTCACGCCATTACATGGCGCTATGGATTCAAACAGCTGAACTGCCAAACATTCTGATTGACAAGCTTAGTGCCTTAGCCACTGAGCCACTGCGTCCCTTTGACAATTAGTCCTAGGCATTTCCTTCTTTAATATTGAGCCCGATGAGCCTTTTCTTTCTGTGACATTTATTTATTTAGAATATGGTATCCTTCTCTGACAAACCAGAAGTGATGAAAGAAAGCTAGAATGTAGGTAGGAGCTGAAAATACAAAATAATACATGAAAATTCACCAGTTATAAGAGGAGCTTCATAGTATAAGAGCAATCTAGGTTCTTGGTAACTAGCCCAGATTTCTGACCATTGTAACATCCCACAGTTACATGATTGTGAATTGCAAACCTCTATGCTGCTTCCCAGAAGCAAAGACATTGGAAATACATCAGGAAGTCAAAAGTCATGACCACGTAGGTTACTAATGCTTACTAATAGTAACTGGGGACTGCTGCAGCTGTCATTGCTAAGTGGCATAGTCACATGAAGTCATGCTTTATAACCGCATCTGAGGAAACTGATCCCAATTACCATAGTTAAACAGCTAACTGTATTTTTTTTAAAAAAATAGGTGTACTGTGTGTTTGGGGTTCAGCATTTCAGCATTTCAGCATTCCTTTCTGATCAAAATCCACTTCTTTGGGCTTTACAGAAGAAGGCTCCTTTAGAAGGACTGAATCTGCTCGGCAGCACAAGATGAAATAGCCCTTGAAAAAAGGAGAGGAGGCAGGCCCTCTACTAGACATACTAGATAATTGGAACAGAGGCACCTGCCTGCAATGAAATGAAAGAGAGCAGACAGGCCATTCAGCCTCACTTGCACAATCAATGGTTGAAAAACATTACTTTTCATCCAAGGCAGGAAAAGATAAATAAAATGTGCATTTTTGTCCTTCAGAAATGATAGTTGCATTGCCCTTGTACTGGAGCAAAGAGTCTTTGCGAGATGAATTTTTAGAAAGTGAAACGTATTTTGCTTGAAAATATCTCTACATGTTCAAAAAGAATATAGAAGGAAGCTGAGATATTACAAATATTTAGGAAACTAGAGGGGATTAGAATAGTTTATTAATTGATTTGTCTTACGACCTTATTAATAAAATGTAAGAAAAAATAAAATACAGTCTGGGATTAAATAGATAAAATGAAATACAGAGATAAAATACAAGGACCAGCAGTCAAATAAATGCATCTCATTTAATCTTATGCAACAAAATTTCATTTTAATGTATGCTGCTTAGTGTATATTCAAAGTGGCAATAAAGTTAGTCTAAGTCTAGGGTACTTAATTTGTTCCATGTATAAGGATCAGGGCAGTGGTGGGATTCAAAAAAATTTACTACAATTTCTGTGGCATGGCTTGGTGATTGTGGCATGACTTGGTGGGCATGGCTTAGTGGGCATGGTAGAGAAAGGATACTGCAAAATCTCCATTTCCTCCCGATCAGCTAGGATTCGGGAGGCAGAGAATAGATGGGGGCGGGGCCAGTCAGAGTTGGTATTTACCGGTTCTCCGATCTACTCAAAATTTCCACTACCAGTTCTCCAGCAACTGGTCAGAATCTGCTGAATACCACCTCTAGATCAGGATACCTGGATAATTGTAGCTAAATAATTTATATAATCTTTGGTATTTACTTTGGTCCGTGCATCTTTTTAAATGATTTACCACAATTCTGTGTTGGTAAAAGCCATTCCTAAATAAGTAAAACAATTCACTTGTTCAATAGGTTCCTAATTATCTGCTAGTTATATTTCACACTTTCACATACTTAAATACCATCACTTTATATTTTTTTTGTTTTAAAAAAGGACGCAGTAGATACTTAGCTTTTTCAATAGTATGTTAGGGAATAATATCACCCGTGCCTTCATATTTTAATGTTTTATGAATGGCAATAGTAGTTATGAATTGCTATTGGTAGTAATTCTGAGTAAGTGACTATAGTACAGCATAGAACAAAGTGATTGTTTAACCCTTGTATATTGTGTAAACCATAATTAATTAAATTTGCACAATTTATTAACATCATCTGGTAAAATACATACAACCCATAATAAACAGTGCAACTTATTTTGGTTTAGACCTATATAACCATGATAGCACACTGCTTTTAATTTTAGATACCATTCTAGCAGTGTTCGTGAACACAAATATATTTCTGCAGTTCTCTTCCTTCATATATACAAAGTTGCCTTAGCCTGTTATTTTCTGAAAATCTAAAAGATCTACACTAGAGCTTCCCCACTGGATATAGATACTTAAGAGAAAGAAAATACGATTGTGCGTAGTAATATCATTGAAACAAAAATCACAAACTTTTAGTAGGTGATTTATTTTCTATATATTTTTCAGAGAACTAAAACTTTGCCTCCCTCTCATAAATACATATGTATGTCAGTATAGACAGTTCCAAAGTGATAGATTAGTATGCCAGATTCCCACCAGTCTTAATTCAAGAAGCTAAAGAGAAATAATTTTTGTACTACTTTGTACTTTACCTTCTGTCTATCTTTTACTGTAAATCTTACCATGCCTCCTTATACTTCAAAGGAATAAAGCAAATTTGAAGCCCCAGAGATCACTAGTGTCAGATTTTATTGGAGGCTGACTAATGATGGAGATGCTGGACTCAAATAACAGCGGATATATGGATGGAAAATGTTTTACTTTGTTTTACCCAGAATTAGAGAATAAGAGCTTTGTCACTAAGACTGGAAATCCACCTGACTGACCCAGTCCTAGAAGAACAAGCAGCAGTTGTAGAAGAGCATGGAGACAGCCTTGAAGAAGGTACATGGAAGCATTAGAAAAACGTGAATTCAGTTGGAAAAACATGAATGTGTGAGGAAGGAACTCAAAATTAGTCCATCTTGACTCTCATGGGATTAGAGGGAGGGAAATAAAAGTCTGTCAGGATTTAGATTCTGTTGTTACAGCCTATATCAGTAAAGTACATTTATATTATTTTGATGATTATTTCCTCATCATTTTTATCTCAAATGAATAAAGTTAAGTTAGCAAGGAATGTGTGAAAGTGTTTATTAATGTAAATGTTAATTACTAGTTCATAATCATCCCAGCAGTTATATGAGGATGGAAAGAACCACACTGTTAAGTTCCATAGTTGACAGATCTTGCTCTAGTCATAGGTTTTTGAACCAGAGCTGATGACAGCTTGGAGGCCCAGCAGACAATCATAGGGAGAGCTTGAATTGATGGAGCCAAAGAAGGAGAGGACATAGCAACCTCAAGTGATAATGCACTGTGGTTCAAAGAGAAAATACTACTTTACTGCAGGAACAGCTAAGCATGACTTAAATCTTCCTCAAGAATAGAGTAGAAATGAGATGAAAATTCATCATGGGAACATGACAGAAAAGAGATGCTGCTAGAACATATATCTGCTATTGTTGGGTACAGACTACCTGAATTATACACAGAATGTGAATTATGAGCTAAATATAATAGGATGTAGAGTATAAGGTTTCTGGCATTACCAATATTTCTTCAATGAGAACTTGAAAAAGTTGAAGCAGAGAAAACGCAATACAAACTAAAATGCAAATGGAAGGCATCATGTAGCAACTGCATACATTATTGAAGGCTTGAGACAATTAGCCCAATATTTATAATGGTTTGTAAAATGTAGAACCTTGCATTTAATGTGCTTTTCTTAGACTAAAAAAGAAAGAAAGAAAAAATCTACCGCAAGGCTGAATGCCACTCATATCTATAGCCCACTCTGTAGTGATAATCAGTCTCAATTTTTTGAACATTATATTTCACAAAACAATTCTTATCAAAGAACCTCAATTCCATCTTGGTGGGGAAAAAGCCCCTTCTTCCACCAAAAGACATTGAAGTGAAACCTTGTTTTAACAAACTACTTCAGGATGTTCTTTACTTATGAATATCTGTTAAATGGGAGAGTATGTTATTTGTGTCAATTACCATCATGTCAGTTCAGTAATGACTTAATTTGCATCATTTGCAAATTAGTATGCAAGGATATGTTTCACAGAATTGATTTGCTCTGTGTAAAATCCATTGCAGTAAAGCTGATGAACCGAGTTCCGCTGCACATTTATACATAGTCTATTACTATTCTTTAATTTGAATTTCTTCTGGAAGTTACAGGTGACAGCTTAAATATTCCCATCCATTTTGATGATTCTGTTATTAAAAGTAAGATTTAAGGACATAAACTTAGTTACCTAGATACTTTAAAAGTTTGATTGTCTTTTGCATACCCATTGGAGAAAAAAAAAACCTTTCTCTTGGAACATTGAGGAAGCTGGGGCAATCACTGGAAGAATAAAAGAAGAAAAACACATAGAGAAAGAAAGAAAGATTGCTTGAAGGATATAAGCAAGATGGAAACTGGAAACAACCAATGTTCCGAAGGGATGGACCAGTGGTGGGTTCCTACCAGTTCAGACAGGTTCGGCTGAACCAGTAGTACTGTAATTACTGACAGTGAAACAGCTAATGGTTTAAAACAGTTGTCTTGGATGTTTCATTTTTTCTGTATCTGAAACTATTTAATAATATTCACCACTGGAGTAAGTCTTCATCATTTTATAAAATAAAAGACCCAGTTTATGGATAAGCTTGCTTTTGTTATCAAAGTTTAATTAATTTATTCTGGGATTTGGAGAAATCTGTGAAACCAAGCAGTTCATTTACATTTTATCTCTCTATTATTTGTGCATTGCTATAGCTATGTTTTATTTGGCCTTCTCATAGTTTGGCTTTCACTGGAATTTCTAATAAGAATATGTTTTTAAAATTCTTGAATATACGGTACTATATTAATCCAATGTTCTAATTCAGAGTCAGCAAAACATTATTAGTCCAGACAAAGGAGGAAAACATTAGTCTTATACTTACACAAACAGAAATGGCTATGTTTTACTACCATTGGTTTGCTACCTGTACCATTTATTACCTGTAATGATTCAGTAAATATAAAGTGAGATAGTCTCTTGCAGTCGGCTAACAGGTCCCAGCTAGCCGAATGTGATATTCAAATATGTTCACAAGAGATATAAGCTGTGGTACTTTTCATGCTAATGGACCATGCATGACTCATTTCTAGTGTGCCATGAGCTTTTTCCACTAGCAAAATTATTACTTGAAGATCACTAAACCCTGTTGAACTAACTTCCAAATAATGTAAGTAGTGCAATTATGTCTGTAACACAATACACAAGTGCATAGTAAGGAGACAGAGGGCTGGAATTCACTGATATAATATTCATAAATTGGGAAATCATGGAGTTGCAAACACTGTAATATCAGAATGTTCATTATTTATAACAATGATTATCTGAATAGTATACGGCATATATTTGTAACTCATATTGAAGTTAAGACCACTTTCTTTATTCAGGTTATTGTTTCTTTCCTTTTAGTACATAGCATGCTGCGCACAGCAATATTTATAAACAGGGTTTCCATATTTCTTTCAAAAGTGATTTATAGACAAAAACAAAAGAGTAAAATTTATAAAAACTCTATTAAATGTGTTATCTGCAATGCTTTGTTGTAGAGGTTTAGAATCTACTTTCTTGAACCTCAGTGTTTCTGGCCCTGGTTTTCAGCATATGTATCAAGAGTATATCCATTAGGATTTGGACTCAAACCCTGGAAGTGTCCCTCAATCACTGTGTTATAGTGGTTAAGGTGATGGACTAGGAACAGGAAAACCCAGCTTCTAATTAATCCCTAGCCATGGAAACTTGATTTGAGACTAATCTCTCATAGAATCATAGGGCTGGAAGGGACCTTGGAGAGCTAGTTCAACTCCTGCCCAGGGCTCCCACAGAGTCCCTATTCCAGAGGTTGAGTTCACAAATGTGAGTGTGCATGCTTGCTTCATTTGCACGTGCCGTGCATGTGCACCGCCTTCTATGCATGTGCAGTGCTCGCACATTATGTTGGGGCAGGTGAGCAAGCCTCTTGTAGCTGCCACTACTGGTTCACCCGAACCAGAGAGAAAATTCTTCTTATTTTCAGGTTGGGTCTCCATCTGACAACCTTCCATTCCGTTGCGTCTTGTCCTATCCTCAGTACTATGGAGAATAAATTGATGTCCTTTTCTCTATGACAACCCTTCAAGTATTGTCTCCCTGGGCCTTCTCTTCAATAACCTAAACTTGCCTACCGTTTAGACTTCAGACCGCTTAGCATTTAGTGTAGGTTGCCTTGTATGCCCTCGTTTCTAAGACTTCAGCATCTTTTTTTGTATCATGGTGACTAGAACTGGATGCAATATTCCAGGTGTGGCCTCACCAGTGCAGTATACAGCATTACTACCACTTCTTGTAATCATGAATATCCCTCTGTTTTTTACTTAACCAAACCTGTTGTGAATAATAGGAGGAGGGAGAACTATTTATGATGCCTTGAGCTCCTATAAAAAAGATGTGATGCACATGTAATAAAACTAACAAACAAGACCCTGGAAGCACTATAAATATTGGAAATGCTATGCAAAGATCTTTTGTGCCATGGTGACAATGGAGAATAATGAATTTGATCACCATGGCTGGAGCTGCATTTATCAGCACTGTCACTTGCTCATTCTGTATTTGCTGCCTGAAGGTATCTCTGATTTTTCACTACCACTGTCCCTGTTAAGCTAGGTCACAGAAGGCAGGCAGGAAAAGTTGCCAAAAAAGCCAACACAGTTCTAGGCTACATAAACAGAGGGATAGAATCAAGATGACGTGAAGTGTTAATACCACTTTATAATGCCTTGGTAAGGCCACACTTGGAATACTGCATTCAGTTTTGGTCACCGTGATGTAGAAAAGATGTGAAGACTCTAGAAAGAGTGCAGAGAAGAGCAACAAAGATGATTAGGGGACTGGAGACTAAAACATATGAAGAACGGTTGCAGGAACTGGGTATGTCTAGTTTAATGAAAAGAAGCGTGGCACGACAAAACCGTGCTCGTCAAAATAGCGGTGATTAAACCGCGTCGCAAAAGCCGCGATGACATCACCGCGCGTCATCACCACCGCGACAACAGAGCGGCGACAGAAGGGCGATACATCCTTCGTTCTTCGCCTCTGTACCTCCAAAGGTAGCCCGGGCTGACAGCGGCAGTGGGCACGGGGCAAAGCGGGCTGCCCAGCAGCAGCAGCCCATGGGAAGGGTCCAGCTCAGCTGCGGGGGGCAGCAGGAAGCCCGCGGGGCCCCAAGCGGGGCCGGCAGCAGCAGGCGGGGCGCGGGCTCCGCCGATGCCGCCCGCACTGCCTCTTCCTCCGGGGGAGGCGCCGGCGCCGGCGGAGGATGCAGCAGCGGCGGCGGCTGAGGCTCTCCCGGGGCCGGCGAGATGTTGAAGAAGAAGAGGGTGGCCTGCCTCCGCCGCGCGTCGCCGCCCCGCTTGCGAGCCCCTAGGTTTAGGGTTAGGTTTAGGGTTAGGTTTAGGGTTAGGTTTAGGGTTAGGTTTAGGGTTAGGTTTAGGGTTAGGTTTAGGGTTAGGGTTAGGGTTAGGTTTAGGGTTAGGTTTAGGGTTAGGTTAGAGTTAGGGTTAGGTTTAGGGTTAGGTTTAGGGTTAGGTTTAGGGTTAGGGTTAGGGTTAGGGTTAGGGTTAGGTTTAGGTTTAGGTTTAGGGTTAGGTTTAGGTTTAGGGTTAGATTTAGGGTTAGGGTTAGGGTTAGGTTTAGGGTGCTTCGGTAAGCGCGGATTTTCCCTCCGTGGTTATGTCATCGCGGTAGGGTCGTTTTTTTCTTAGCGCTTCGGACGTCGCGGATTTGCTTCCGCACTTATGTCGGCACGGATAAGGGCTTCACGATTTTGTGGTGGAACCGAAAAGAAGGACTAGGGGGGACATGATAGCAGTCTTCCAATATCTCAGGAGTGGCCACAAAGAAGAGGGAGTCAAACTATTCTCCAAGGCACTTGAGAGTAGAACAAGAAGCAATGGGTGGAAACTAACCAACTTAGAAGCAACTTAGAACTGAGGAGAAATTTCCTGACAGTTAGAACAATTAATCAGTGGAACAGCTTGCCTCCAGAAGTTGTGAATGCCCCATCACTGGAAGTCTTTAAGAAGTTGTTGGAGAGCCATTTGTCTGAAACTGTATAGGGTTTCTTGCCTAGGTAGGGGGTTGGACTAAAATACCTCCAAGGTCCCTTCCAACTCTGCTATTGTATTGTATTGAAATAATTGGGCACTAGGTATTAACTCTGACTGGATTGGATGACTTTAGCAAGTTAGTTATGATTTAGGCATGGAGCATATGGAGGAGAAAAGTTAGATGTGTTACCTAGATGGCATTTTCTCTTGGTTTCTATCAATACTAAAAGTATTTTATTTAGTTTAAGAAGGAGTCTTTTTGCACTTCTTAATAACCTCTTAAATAATAAAAACTGATTAAAACTATAATAAGCACAATAAAAATAAAAAGGCAGTATAATGAAACCAAAATTGTTAGATTTTTGTACTCTTTGGAGCACATTCTTTTTCTAGATTTATGCTTACAATTATGCTACAGAAATTATAACATTATACTGACTGGGGAAAAAAAACCCAAGCCAAAATGCTAGTTAATAGCAAAGCGCGGTTATTAAGTAAGTTATTAAGCATCTCGATTATAGTATAGTTTATATAAGCATTTTAGTATACAATTTGTTTTACTTCATAGTAATTGCATTCACTTTCATATCTTTTCTCTTTCTATCATTTCTCTATTTTTCTAAGCTAAAATAAAACAAAACAAAGATAAATGCTGCAGAAACTCTTTTTAGGAACTGTTCTATTCTAAAATTGTTTTTTCAAAATTGGCTGACAAAGATCTAAAATATTTCAGTCTGATAATGTGTCTCAACATGGTGAAAGAATAGGAGATGAGTACAAATCATGTCTTCCTTTTCTCCTATGACTCAAAAGGCAATGGAATGTATTCCATATTTCTGGATATACACTTTCACAGGCAAGTGTCTATGTAGTTTACTTTGCATTCATGACATTTTTTGTGTGGCTACACAGTAGCAGGGAAGCTGGAAAGTACATTCCTTTACATATAATCTTAACACAAAAGCTATGCTACATTTGTAGAATTAAAACTGAAAGTAACAAGATGCAACTTGCAATATTCGATTTCCAGTATATATACATACTTTATTTGTCATTGTACATTTACACATACAACGAAATTCACACCCAGAGACCAGTTGCAACACCCATAACAATCCCCAAAACACACCCCCACCCACCCACCAAAAAAACCCCTTCTGCCCCTGAACCACCCAAACATCCACATAACAGACCAAGTAGCGTTGTCCAATAGCTCACTGATGGTGACCCTTTAGTTCATTGTTGAGTGCAATTATAGATCTGGGATAAAAACTATTCAGAAGACGTGTGGTCCTACTTTGAATTGTTCTGCATCTTCTGCCAGAAGGCAACAGTCTAAAGAGATTGTGAGCGGGATGGGAAGAGTCTCTGAGGATGTTATGCAACTTCCTCAAACAGCGAGTTGTGAAATCATCCAGGGCTGGTAGCTGGAGCCCAATGATATTCTGGGCAGTTTTAATAATTCTCTGTAGAGCTTTTTTGTCTGCTGCAGAGCTGCTCCCATACCACGCAAGAATGCCGTATGTCAGGACACTCTCAATGGTGCTGCGATAGTAGGACAGAAGTAGATGCTGAGATAGATTTATCTTCCTTAGCATTCTCAGGAAGTACAACCTCTTCTGGGCCTTCTTCACAAGCATGTTAGCATTCATGGTCCATGAGAGGTTCTCTGAGATATAAATGCCCAGAAATTTAAAGCTACCAACCCTCTCCACCTCCTCGCCATTTATGTACAATAGTAAATGTACATCTCTCTTCTTCCTGAAGTCAATTATAAGTTCTTTAGTTTTTTTGGTGTTAAGTGTAAGATTATTTTCTTTACACCACAATGTCAGCCCTTGTACTTCCTTTCTATAAGCAGACTCATTGTTCTTATCAATGAGCCCCACCACTGTTGTGTCATCCGCAAATTAAATAATTGTGTTGATGTTGTACAATGGGGTACAGTCATGTGTGTACAACGAATAGAGGAAGGGGCTTAGCACACAACCCTCGGGGGCTCCTGGGCTTAATATCAGAGTAGAAGAATGGTGAGATCCCATCCTTACTGACTGTGGCCTATCTGTCAGAAAATCCTTTATCCACAAACAAATCCTCTGATTTATACCCAAATTGGACATTTTAAGAAACAACCTTTTGGGAAGAATGGTATTGAAGGCAGAGTTATAATCCACAAATAGCAACCTTACATATGTTCCCTGTTGTTCCAAATGGTTTAATACAGTATGGATAACAATAGACATAGCATCATCAGTTGATCTATTTCTCTTATATGCGAATTGGTATGGATTCAAAGTAGATGGAAGACTAGCCTTAATATAGTTCAACACCAGTCTCTCAAACCATTTCATGACAACAGATGTTAAAGCTTTTGGTCTATAATCATTAATAGATACCACTACTGTCTGCTTAGGGAGTGTCACTATAATGGATATCTTCAGGCAGGTAGGGATAGAGCACTGCAACAGGGATAGATTGAAAATATCCATAAACACTCCAGCTAGCTCTGCAGCGCAGTCCCTAACAACTCGTCCTGTGATTTCATCAGGCCCAACTGCCTTCCGGATGTTGACATTCTGGAAAGCGTGTCTCACATCAGAGATCTGCAGTAGAAGTAGTTGTCTATCGATGGTAGGTGTTAGTAGTGTAGTATCAGTGGTAGATGTTGGAATGATGGTCGTTCCTGTTTTCACCTCAAAATGGCTGAAAAATTATCTAGCTGTTCTGCCAAAGAGACATTACTGCTAGACAAACTATTTTTATTGCTCTGCCCCGTGATTTGTCGCAGATCTTGCCATACCCCACGAGAGTCCGAATTCTCAAAAAGATATTCAATCCTCTGACTGTACACAGCTTTGGCATCCCTGATGCCCTTTTTTCAATTTAGCTCTCGCCTCGCTATACTGTAGCGCAGTGTTTTTCAACCTTGGCGACTTTAAGTCCTGTAGACTTCAACTCCCAGAATCCCCCAGCCAGGCTGGGGAATTCTGGGAGTTGAAGTCCACAGGACTTAAAGTCGCCAAGGTTGAGAAACATTGCTGTAGCGCATCACCAGAGTGGAAAGCAGCATTCCTAGCTCTTAATAAAAGACACACTTCTCTATTTATCCAGGGCTTATTGTTAGAGAATACCTGTACTTGTCTAATGGTAGTAACAACATCAATGCAGCTTTTGATATAAAACAGTACTGTTGAAGTGTAAGTATCAATATTGTCTTCCTCAAACAATTCCCAATCAGCGCTCCTAAAGCAATCTTGAAGTTTGTCCGATGCAGCCTCTGGCCACACTTGTATCTCTCTAATCAAAAGTCTAATTAGGTTGACAAGAGGTCTGTATGATGGGATCAAGAACAAAGATATATGATCTGACTGTCCCAGGTGGGGTAAAGGCATAGTCCTGTATCCATGCATGATGTTACTATATACCTGATCCAAGGTATTTTTTCCCTCTGGTGGGACAGTCTACCTACTGATAGAATTTAGGAAGAACAGTCTTTAAATTGTCTTGATTGAAATCGCCTGCAACCACCAGCACTCCATCTGGGTAGGCCTGTTGCTATTTGCTAATAGCAGTTAATAGGTGACTCATTGTTGTAGTCATATTAGCATGAGGAGGTATATATACTGCAGTTACTATTGCAATATTAAACTCACGAGGTAGTTAAAAGGGGTAGCATTTCACTGCCAAGTACTCCAGTTCAGGAGAGTAGTGAGTGTCCATTGTTTTGACATTTGTGCTCCAGTTGTTATTTATTTAAACATAAAGCTTCCCCTCCTCTGCTCTTCCCGGAGGCAATGGTTCTATCTGCTCAATAGACTGAGTGTCCTTGTAATTCAATAGCCTCCCCTGGAATAGTAGGGACAAGCCACGTCTCTGTAAAGACCATAACACAGCAGTCCTGAATGTTTTTCTGCCGAGCGATAGTAAGTTCCAGCTCCTCAATCTTATCAGAGAGAGATCTAACGTTTGAAAGAAGAAGGCTTGGCAATGTAGGCTTATGAGGATTTTTACCTAACTTTATACGTAGTCCAGCTCTACAACCTCACTTCTGCCTGCGTTTTCTTCGTTTCATCCGTTTCCTTTGCTCTCTAGCAGGAAGAGTAAGCAGCTCAGCTGGGATGTTATAACTTGAAACCACTGGTTCAAAAATTCAGCCTTCTCTGTCCTCTCCGCCAATGATTAGTAACTCTTGTCGGCTGTAAACTACTTGTGCCTGAACATGCAGAGCATTCAATAAAAAACACACAAACAATAAATTAATTAAAAAACACTGGTCTCCCCAGCATGCACTGCCATTTTACTTAGAGCTGTAAAGACACAAGCTGTAAGTTTTAAGCAAGATTCATTTAAAAAAAAAATTGTTTGCAATGGCCAAATATTCATCATGGCACTAATTCAGTGGTGGGATTCAATTTTTTTTTACTATCAGTTCTGTGGGCATGGCTTGGTGGATGGGGCATGGTTTGGTGGTTGTGGCTTGGTGGGCATGAGGAAGGATACTGTCAAATCCCCATTTCCATCCCACTCCAGGGGAAGGTTACTGCAAAATCCTCATTTCCTCCAGCTGGGACTCAGGAGGCAGAAAATAGATGGGGGTGGGGCCAGTCAGAGGTGGTGTTTACCGATTCTACAAACTACTCAAAATTTCAACTTCCGGTTCTACAGAACTGGTCAGAACCCACTGAATACTATCTCTGCACGAATTCCTTTCTTTCTTCCTTCTTTCGCTGTGGTAAAATATACTTATTCTTTGCATTCAAATATTTTGGGAGAGATTCCCAGAATCATGGTCAGTGGCTAAGTTTATACCTAATGCTATGTGAGTGAATATCTGTTGCTACTTAAGATAGCCTAGCCTTTTGACCCGCAGTAGATTATACTTTCAATGGCACTGCTGGGTTTGGTTCAAAACAGTAACTGTTTTTCAAGACGAGAAGGACCTTCTGAGGAAGCACATGTCTATTGGTGTTAATCCATTTTGTTTTTATTTGAGATGAGCAGATACTATATATCATGCAAGCAAATAGTTGCTTTCAAAGCCTTCTCTTTTTTTCAGTCCTACCTTCAAATTCAGTATCAGCTGAGCTAAATACTTAAAGTTAATTGAGAATAAAAACTGGCAGACTTAATGGATCTTCTGCCAGAGTGCATGAATAAGTTTTTCCATGCTATTTCCATTAACCTTGCAGACCAACAGAAAATCATTCACCCAGCTTTTTGGAAAGTCAGCCCTTACTGAGTTGGCAGAACTAAACAGCCTCTTTATAAAGGCTTCTAGACTGAGTTTCACATAACGTGTCTGAATATCCAAAATATCCATTTTGGGGAATTTGTGATTCAGTATATTACGGAAACTCAGCATATTTTCTAGCAGAATAGTGCCTCCTTGTGGCTTTAGTATGTCATGGGGCATTTCATAATAATCTATTATACTGTCAAACTCACGTGACATATCGGGACTTTTTCCCCTTTTGCTAAACTGGGTGTGGGTGTGGTCAGTGCATGACACATCCGGCCCACGGGTCACAAGTTTGACAGCCCTAATATATGGCAACTGTGTGACCCGAGGTATTATAGTATATTCATCTATAATACCATTCATTTAGGTATAACATGCGATGTGAACACAGTAGTTGTATTCCTTTAATCTGGGTTAAGAATTTCACATGCTATGTGTATCCAGCCCAGAGTTTATGATCTTCTGTGTGCTGGTCTTATCAAACCTAATCTATTCATAGTGCCATAAGAAACAGAGGAAAATAAAGGAAAATGTGTTTTTCTATCTCAGAATTGCATCTATTTTGGGCACGTTATGTTTAAAAAAAATGAAAAGGCAAGAAAAAAAGAAACTCTTATCATTATTCTACAGCACCAAATCTACAGCTGGAATGTTGTTTTCAAATACATCACCAAGTAATTGCATATTACTCTTTGAATGAAACAAAGTTGTCAAGGTGTGGGGAAAAATGATTGAACAAAATTTTCTTTTGGCAAAAAATAGAATTCTGTGTGATGCAAGCATAACAATACGATGCATATAATTCTATACTGTTATAAGCAATGTTGAGCATAGCGAGGTGGGTTACAATGTACATTTTAAAAAAGTGGACTTTCAATCTCACTGTTGCGGCCACATTCCTGATTTTTGTTACAGAACCTGCAGACATTCCTGATTGCAAACAAGTACACAATAAAACTGGGCAGAAATATGTACACAATAAAACCGGTTTTATCTGCCCTTTCAAACAGATCAGTGTGGTAGAAATTGGGGAGATCGAACACTTTCATTAAGTCATACCTGACCAGCAGGGTAATAAATAAATAAATATATAAATAAACATCTTATGCGGCTTCCTCAAATTTCAAGCCAGTGAACCTCACATTGGTTGAAACTGCAGATATCAATGTCCAAGAGAGAAATGGAACAACAGAAAGACATTGCACTTCGAGTCATTTTGAATTATGTGCAGAACTTGTTTAGTGACCACAATTGGGCCTGGCAACTCAATTATTTGGGATGTGGTGGTTAAGTTAAAAATGCTTGTGATCTTACTTCAGCTTTTCTTTTGTTTCATAGATGAATGTCATAGATGAATGTCAGCTGCATTTGCTGATTTGCTTCTGGGTGCAATTCAAGGTACTGGTTGTCACCTTTTAAAGTCCTTCATGGCTTGAGACCAGGTTATCTGAGTCACCTCTTGCTGGTCACCTCTACCCATTCCACTAGAGCAGGGAGGCAAGGAATGTCCTCAGGTTCTGCCAGCGGGCCTGGGGAACCTAGAACAGGATGGAGCTCATTAAATGGCTTATGTGAGATGTTGTTGCCATGGTGTGGGGCTATTTTATTATATTCTTCTATTATTTTTATTTTTATATATACTGTTTGTTTGTTTGTTTGTTTTATTGAGCTTGTATGCCACCCACTCCCGAAGGACTCCGGGCGGCTTACAATAAAACAAGGGAGGGGAATAATACACAAGACAACATATTAAAATATACAACAGTCACAATTTCCGAGGGGCTGGATATTTCAAAAGCCCCCCTGGCCTGCTGGAGCAGCCAGGACTTAACGGCTTTGCGGAAGGCCGGGAGAGTAGTGAGGGTCCGGATCTCCACAGGGAGATCGTTCCAGAGGGCTGGAGCTGCAACAGAGAAGGCTCTCCCCCGGGGAGTCGCCAGCCGATGGGATCCGGAGAAGGCCTAACCTGTGTGATCTAACCTGTGTTTTATATACATGTAAGCCACCTTGAATCGCCATGTGTAAATAGGTGGCAATATGAATTTTATATAAAAAAAATAAATGCAGGAATTGGTTGTAAAGTTTCTTTTTTATCACCATTGTAACTACAAACACTGTACAAGGTAGTCACTAAAGAAGGATTACTTTTATTTTCCTTTCTTGCATCTGGCACTCCAATACTATAGCCTTTTCTCTGCCTTTGTCCAGAAACTATCCTAACCTCTCGAATGGTTAGGAGCAAAGAAGTAGATTATATCCTTTGGAATACCATTCTTTCCTCCTCCTCCCCCTCCCCCCCTCCTCCTCCTCCTCCTCCCCCCCCCCTCCTCCTCCTTTTGTCTATCCACTGCAGGATGAAGGCCTCTTCCGCATCTTTCTGACCAATATGGTTTTAAGCTTTCTTTTGGCAATTGGGCCCACAATACTTTCTGATGTTATTGACCCATCTTGTTTTCATAGACACTTTTTATCAAGTGGAACCCATTATATGACTATGATTTCCATTTCAATTATTTTATTATCTTGATGATATTGTATACTTTCATTTATTCTCTAATCCATGTGGAGGTCTTTCTATCTTGCCTTGTAATGCCGAGCATGTATCTTTCCATGGCTTTTTACACCACTCATAGCTTTTGTATCGATTGTGAGGTTAGTGCCCATATTTCATTAATGTTAGAGCAGGTAGCACACATTGTTTCTCTTCAGACATAGGGGAAGGTTGTTATGCTTAGCTTGCTGAATGCCTGCCAACCACATTTAACACACCATTCAATTTCCTTTATTGCATCATCTTCCAATGAGCTCTATTGGCTACAATATATGTAGAGGTCTACTACATCTAGTTCTCCTCCAGATAAAAAAATGTGTCTTTCTTTAGTGAATTTAAACATAACATGGCTCTTTTTAACTATTAAACATAACTATTAAACATAACCTGTCCATAAACTGTCATAAAAACTATTTTTAACCATTAGATAACCCAAATTCCTTGTTGGACTTGAGAAAATATCTGTCTGAATAACTGTGGTTTGAGTGTTTGGATTTCTGGCAACAATTTTTTGCTGCATGTAGCAAAGAGCAGACAATTTGGGTATAGATCGAAACTCTGAATCACTTAAGATAAAATGTTCTTGTTACTTTGGCTACATCTTTAAATTGCGATAATAGACATTCTCTGGATCATGTTGAAGATTCATTATGACAGGTGGTAGATGTTGCACAATTCAGGCTAAGAGAAATGTTGATAGCTGCGGCAGTACAAAGAGTAGTTTTATAATAAAGTGACCTGGTCTGTATTACTTAGTAGTTGGGCACACCTAGAATTCTTTATAAACTAGCAACTATATTGAGTAACCTTTGTGGATCCCAATGACTAAGGGGGAATGTATGAATATTTCAAATGTAAAGGAAAAATGCATGGCTAGTCAATGTTTATTTCATGTGGCCAAGTAAAGCTCATGATGATGCTGAGACAGGCTACAATCACCTTTGAGTAAGCAGGTTCACTTGAAGACTAGATTCACATAACACAATACATAAAATATGGTTGGCTAGTTTGTGGTTCATGGAAATCATACTCTCATATCTCTTCACATCATATTTTTGCCTTAAAATTAGACTGAGTACTTTTAATTCAGGAAAGCAGATGCTAAATAATAATTTAAATCTCATGGGCAGACTCAAGCATTTCCCAATCAGTTTAAATCCCTATATTCTTTTACCAAAGATTTCTTTCTTCATGCAAAAGAGAAGGCATTTTCTGGCTTAATTTCCAGAAATATGGAGCGGAGCAATGATCATAACAATTCTGCAACACAAGGGGTAGCTATGCAACCATGGAGTCTTATATATGAGGACATTTTCAATGAGAAATTTCATTTTCCAACCAATGAAATAAAATCTGAATCACTGAAAAGTTTATTCAACAAATAATAAATACTGAAAAGGCAAGAAATCCATATGCACAATTTCAAATGCAGAAATCCATGTCAGCAGAGCTTAACAAGTTACTTAGTACCTCCTTGAATAAATCTTGAATTTTCGAAAGTTAATTACTGAAGGGATAACTGAAGAGTTACCTTAACTTCTGAGATAATGAACAAAACTTTTGTTTTTTCTCTTTAGAGAATACTACTATAGAATGCAGGCACTAAAGGAAAACAAGACGTTTTGGGAGATTGATTATTGCTTTGCCCAATCAAGCAAAAAATTAGCTGGCAGCTAGACACTGCTATCTATTGATCCTGTCATTAAATGATAAACCTGCTAAAAAGAAAGCTTAAAACTTCACATAGTATTTTAAAGCACAGAGATCGGACACAAGATACACATATACACAGAAAGGGGGATGATGATCGGATAGACAGACAGATAGACAGACAACCTAATCACTGAAAGGAAAGAATCTGACCATAAACATCAGTGATGTTTATTAGTGAGTTAGGTGGCATATAAATTTAATTTATAAATTAATCAATAGTCATCTGCTAAAGATGGAATATGATAATGGATATTTAAATATTGAAGTGCACATGTCATATTTGTAACTGCAATTAGAAAGGAAAGGGTGGCCTTTGGCATCCTGACTGCACAAGGCTGTGATTGTTGTGGGGAAATGTTTATTTTGCCAACTTCTGGGCAATAAATGGTGGAGTGAAGACAGCCCCACAAAAAGGGAAGTTAACAACTGTGATGGAATGAAGAGCTGGCAAGGAAACTGACTCTTCAATAATTTCTCTTTGGATAAAGACAGGTTCTGAGTTTGCCCACAAGTGACAAAACAGTTGTTGCTTACAAGGAAATCACAAAACCCTAATCTCTAGCGGATTTAATGGCCTATGAGCAAATAGTAATCTTAACAGAAAAACAAATATCAGAGTTGGAGGTCTTCTAGTCCAACTCATTGCTCAAGCAGGAAACCCTATACCATTTCTGACAATTGGTCATCCAATCACTTAAAAACCTCCAGCGTTGGAGCATCCATAACTTTGGAGCCAAGTCATTACACTGATCAATTGTTCTAACTGTCAGGAAATAGTTTCCACCCATTGCTTCTTGTCCTACCTTTAGGTGCTTTGGAGAATAGGTTGACCAACTGCTTCTTCTTTATGGTAATGCCTTTGATATTGGAACACTACTATCTCCTAATTCTTCTTTTTATTAAACTAGACATACCCAATTTCTGCAACCATTTTTCATATATTTTAGCCTTGAAGAAACTTCTTGAAGAATTGCTTCTTGCATTTATGCCTTTTAAAAATATTTTTAAAAATCTATTTCAAACCACTTTTCATAATAGCTGGGGAAAAGTAGACACTCGGCTCTATTTCAGACTTAACTATATATGATGTTAATGTGTAATTATTTTTAAAGGGCACATTTACAAAATCGAGTAGCAATCATTTGTAAGATCAGATAATAAGGTGGGATCATGTGAAGGAGAAATATAACTCTTTTCTACGGTGTTTTGTCTTGATGAAAATTGTCTCTTTGTAGCTATTATTTTACTGGACTTGGGTTGTGTAGGAGGCTGCGTCAAAGACTGTTGGAATATGACCTGTTATCCATAGTTAAGCCCTCAGTACTAATGAAAATATTACCACCATAATTAAATTCAAAATAAAGTCTCCATGGCATTTCAGTCTACTAGTTGCTGCATTTACAGATTTGCAAAATAATTAGCTTAGTTTTGGCTGTTATTTCTATGAACCCAATCATTGTGATATGTGAAACATAGGCAATGATTTAACATGTTGCAAAATAAAAGAGCCAATTGTGGTTTATTAAATAAGCAAAGAATGGTATAGCATTATTTTTTCACTGAAAAGAAAAGTGAATTTTAAAAAAAACAGTTGCATTAGATCGTTTTTGTAACGGCAGTGCTCTTCATATTTTCTTTATATCTTAAATTATCAGAAACGCTAGCCTTGCTCAACTTTCTCTAAAATGACATGTATGATTTCCTTATTTAAATTGTCTTGATGGTGCTTTTGTGAATTAAAACCAAGAACATAGCCTTGTGCAAGGGAAAACAAGCTGTTGTTTATCAAACATATCCCAGAGAAACTCAGAATTTATATTGCAATGAAGGCAAGAAATGTTTGAATGAAATCAATTGCCAGACTCCTGAGAAGAAACTAGTTCAAAGAAAACTAGAGCCGAGGTGGCGCAGTGGTTAAATGCAGCACTGCAGGCTACTTCAGCTGACTGCAGTTCTGCAGTTCGGCTGTTCAAATCTCACCGGCTCAGGGTTGACTCAGCCTTCCATCCTTCCGAGGTGGGTAAAATGAGGACCCAGATTGTTGTTGGGGGCAATATGCTGACTCTGTAAACCGCTTAGAGAGGGCTGAAAGCCCTATGAAGTGGTATATAAGTCTAACTGCTATTGCTATTGCTAAAATAACAGTTAAAATATATATAGATTGGTATAGATTTAAAAATATTTTTACCTATCAATATAAAGAAAAATACAGTCTACCTCCAGAATTGGGATAAGTTTATTGTTTTTGATTACCTTGCTAATTTGAAACTCCTCAGATTCAAAAATGATAATTGATCAGTGGTAGGTAATAGATTGCAGGACCTATCCTGCAGTTCTCCAAGGCTGAATTTTGTTCAACAATCAAAGGAAAAATAACTTATTGAACTGTAATCCAGATGCATTTAATTATGTGACATTTGATTTCATGGCTGATTATGAGAAGCAGTTTGATTTCCATTTCAGCAGCTGGGGCCATGTCAAGCAAGAATGATAGACAGTTTTGGTAGAGGTACTGCTTTATCCAGTAGCTCAGAAGTCAATGCCTACATAGAATGAATTAGATGTAATTGCAGTCTGCAATTATTACATAACCAAAGTAGATTCTTTTGATAAAACTAATGTTTGTGACTGATTTGTCACTCATTGTAGTATATAAAATGTGGTAACCCACAATACATGGGTTCACATAACAAGCTAATCCAAGTTCTTATCATAGCTGGGTATAATGAAAAGAAACTAGTACAAACTATTGTAGGAAGACTGCAGCTTAGCCAAAATTGCTTGAGTCCCAAATAGCATTAAGTGGTAAGCCACAATTGATGGAGGGGTTCATTCAGCACACTAAGTGCTATATATGAGTTGGGAGGAAAACCTGATGGGATTAGAAGCACAGACATGGCAAATAGTTCCTGAAACTGGGCAGCATAGATTGAAATCAAGAAGGTAACTGGTAGTAATTCAAAAGAAAATGATTCTGCCTCCCTTAATAATCCCAATGATTAAACTCAATTTTCAATATTTCTGGTAGTTGGCAAACTTTGTGGATTTAACAATAATGTTTTTTTTCTGAATGAATGTGATGATTATAGCTTGCCTTCGAGATACAGTTCTGTCTTGATAAACCACATAGCCATTATGGAAAAATGTAAATGCAGTGAGTTTCCTTTACTGCTGGGTCTGTATATTGATATTTTCAGTAATGATGATCCTTGAAACTTTAAATGTCTGGTGAAACATTAGAATTCATACTTTCTTTCCTTGAATTGCTCACTAATACATTAGTCTTCTCATAGAAGACTGAAATGAATTATCTTGCAATCATAATATTGCAATTGCAATCAGCAATTTGATGTGTATGAGAACAAGCGAGCACCACAAAGTTCTCTGGTATAGGCTTACACATGATCACGCCTCTACTAGTTAGGTTTAATTTGGTAAATCCCACCTCCTTTACCTTTTCAATAAACCACAATTTAAAAAGTATGACTTAATGCAGCTAACTTAGTATTACCTAAGTATGTAATGCCTGTAGTATGTTATTTCATTGGAAAGATCTGTCTGTCTGTATCGTATTAATACAGATCTTTAGTTAAACTTACACAAGAATGTTACTAAAACATTGACATTGACATGTTTTATGGAGTGAATGTGCTAACAGAAATGTCTCAGCAAATGCCAGGTGAGGGAAATAGAGAACAAAGAGACAACAAAACCATATTTTATTTGAAGTATTTATCTATTTATTTATGTATGTTTGTATGCTTGCCTTCAATTCAGTATTGAATATTGGCAACTGCTGGCTTTGTGCCTTAGGTAAAGTTGAAACTCATAGTCTTCTGGCTTGTAGTTTGTTGCCTTAACCAATCCACTAAATTAATTCTCTTACTTGAATGCATTGCCCCAATTTCCATATAGTTGAAAATTAAGTCATAGGAACATTTGGGGGAGAGTTAAAAAAAGTTCATGATAGTGATCAAAGCCCAGGCTCTTTTTATATATTGCCATTTTGACTTTTTTTTACAATGTTAGTGATTAACATAGACAGGTACAATGGAATTGTATCTGTTCCATAATTATGGAAAGAAAGCAGAAAGGAGATTGGTAAAAAGAGCTTGCATGTTTTGCTGCCATCAACACAATTAACAGGTGAAATGTAAACAAAACAGTACCTAAAAGGAATAAAATATAAATAGCATGAAAAGGTGAACATAGACTTTTGTAAAATGCCATGACGACATCAAAACAACATTAGAATTATGTTATCACATGGATGCAATTATCTATTTGTGTCATGATATCTGACACAAGTATGTGAGCTTCATTATTTGTGTGATGCACTTATTGCATTTCCTTCCTTCTCTTCTGCTCAGACATGCTCATGGATAAATAAATTGTGTATAAGAGACAAGCAACTTGAGCTACTAGCTGGATGTAGAACTGAAAAAACAGTAGTATAATGTTGTCAGAATTTAAGATCTTGCTGCCCCATAACCACTAATATTATGTGTGTAGCAAGCTATTTTTAGAAATGCATGATCCCCAACGTAGGATTACGATTTTGTTCAATGAGTGAAGTAGTCTTTAAACAAGATACCCGCACGACCACTTAGGTTGATGACTGCAATCCTTTCTTCCAGTTGCGATTGTTAAGTGATTATGGGTGTCAATAAGTAGATAGACCAAAAGAGCTGCCTATTGAAAGAGGGCAGGCAACTTCCCTCCATGTGGGAGAAAGAAAATTATGTGCTGGTCTAGACAGAAGAGTCAGGGATCCCAAGATCTGAGCTTCATTTATACAGCTCAATGAATGTCTGAAGGGTAAAGGAAATCTTGCAACCTTCCCCAGCCGCTTCCCCATTGACTTTCTGGAGAAGTCAGCAGTCAAGATTGTGATTGATGGTTAGATAATGTGTGGGGATGTGTGGCAACCAGTGGAAGGACCTGTCAAGCACAATCACTTGACTGGGGGTGGTGGTGGATTTTTGTATGATGATCAAAATGTTTTACAGACCATGAAGCATATTTTCCAAGCTGTCATAACTTTGAATGATCATTAACTGTTTATAAATTGAGGACTACCCATTATAATTGGTAAAAAGTAAAGGTTTTTTTTACTTATTATTAAACTTAAGAATTTTCTAAATTTCTTAAATTTCTATGCCACTTATCTTGCTGAGGCAATTCTAGACAGCATAGATCTTTCAACAAAACAGGAGCTTATTTATAGCTGTTAATCACAAAGGCTATATGTTATTTGTAGTATCTATTGTAATAGCAGTCTTAGAAAATGGATTTACTGCAGATGGATTTACTTTCATGCTGTGCTTTGATATCACAGGGGCATCTGATTAGCCATGAGGTGAAACTTTTATAATTCCCCCCCCCCCCCCCAAAATGTTGTATGTGAGTCCCAGAAGAATTTGGTCCAAAACACATTGGGATTCATAGTTAAAAAAAAAGTAAATCTCCAATGAGTTTAAGCCTGATAATTTATATGGAAACATATACAGTATGTAATTCTTGAATGATAAGGAAATAGATTGCAATTGCTCTCCTTTAAGATATTTTTCAACTTCCATTTATTTAAGTTTCTTTTTATATAGCATTTTGACATGTTCATCCATTCATACTTCTTGGCACAGGAGTAATATGGTTAATTCTTGATCTGACCCAGTTTAAGATTTTTTCCCCCTGCATTTTTAGAGAAGCAATTATATTAGACCTTTAAAATATCCATTCTTTTGTAAGTATTAGCACTTTCTATTACCTTTGCTGAAATTTTTAACCTTTCAAATGAACTTTAAAGAGTCTATTAAAGACTGTATAAATCAACAGCTAAGTAATATTTTACAGTGCATACATTTGAAAGCTGTCATTTTTTGGTATATGTATGCAATATATTAATTTCTTCCTTTTCACATTTATAATTTTATATTTAATAAATAATAACCAAGCTTAGACCAGGCGTGAGTTTCTGCCAGTTCTAACCTCTTCGGTAGATGAGGTTCCAGAAATCTACCGAACTGGTTAGAAGAGCTTCGTCACGGAGTGCCTGCCCTGTCCCCTGCTCACTTCCCCTGCCCGTTCTGTCGCCACTCATGGGTGGTAGCTTGTACGGTGCATCTGACCTCCCCAAACTTGCCTAGGAGGTGTGGCCGCCAGCAAAGCATGGGGGAATTCCAGGGCGTGCAGTGAGGGGGGAAACCCCTTGGAAACCCAAGCCCCATTAGCCCCCAAAGCCATTTCTGGACATCTGTTGCAGTTGCGAGGAGCCGAGGAAAGCGCAGAGAAGAGCGTGAAGGTTAGGGTTACTGGGCATCGTGTGTGTGCGTGTGGGGGAGGCTGGAGCAGTTCCACTGAAGGGAGAGGAAAAAAGTTGGGATTCTCCTTGCTGCAGCTTTTAAATGGCAGCGAGAAGCCGAACTCCCCCCATTCACAGAGGAGCTGTGGCTCCCTTTATGCCCCCCCCGGCTGGCCCCCTCCCTCCTGGGGGTCGAAGCATCTCAAAGGGACAGGCAGGCTGCCACAGCTCCACTGAGAAGACATTTCTGAGAAGAGAAACTTCTCCAGTCCGGCTGCACCCGAGCTGGTGGAGCGGCCGCAACTGCCCACCCGTTGCCAGGGAGACAGGCAGTGCAGGTGAGCTGCATGGTTGCTCCAATTGCACGGGCGCTCCACCAGTTCGGGTGCAGCCAGACTGGAGAAGTTTCTCTCACAGGGAGCCGCAGCTCCTCTGTAAATGGAGGGAGAGGAAAAAAGTTGGAATTCTCCTTGCTGCAGCCTTTAAATGGCAGAGAGAAGCCAAACTCCCCCCCCCCCCCAATTCACAGAGGACTTGCTGCTCCCTTTATGTGGATGTAATGTGATATTTTGCAAGGACTGGGAAATCTCTCATGCAGTCTCTGAACAAGAAAAATGTATTTGCATGTTAATGTGGGAAACAGGTGGGCTAATTATAATCTTAAATTATTTTTGGCTTACTATACAGATAATTTATTGCAAAGCCATGCACAACAGTATTAGATTTCTGTGGTTTTATCTTCCTTGGTTGGTTTTGGGGAGAGCTATGGAAAGCTAAAACAAATGCTGTGTAACAAGGAAGTGTGAAACATTCCTTTTGATTCATTGGAGAATTAAAACCAAACATTATTTCAAAGGGGAGAAGTTTCATATCATGCAACTTTCATCAAAACTATTTAACATGCCCTTAAATCTTGGGGGGAGGGGACAATAGTGAACATCTAGGAAGTAGGATAGTAGTGGTAAATATCTTAGAATAATATTGTGATGCAACTATTATAAATTGTTCAGCAATAATTTAACTAAAATAATTGTGCACACTATATATAAATTGTTACTTCTTAGCAGGAAGTCATATATATATGACTTCCTGCTATATATAGCAGGAATCATATATATATATATATATATATATATATATATATATATATATATATATATATATATATATATATATATATATATATATATATATAATTCATATATATATATATGATTTTCCCATTTGGCTGAGTTTTTCAGTACTCCGACATACTATTCTTTTTTATTGGGGATATATTTATTGGGTTTCAGTCTTCCATCAGTTAAGAAGACAAGAACTACAAAGCAGGTGGTTGTGTGCAAATATCATAAGTATTTTTGGAATGTATGCATGATGCTGCCATTGTGAATTTCTTGTTAAGAACACTTATCAAGTTTTAATATTATGACTGTCTAATGTATTTAGAGGGTGAGTGCTTGCTTGTTGCAGTAAACTACAAATGCCATAAGCAAAATACCTGTTTACTCTCAGAGGTATATTTCTGCTTAAATTGCTTGATAGCAGTGTGCATAAACTTTAAATTGTATAGCTCACAGCACTAAAGAAACCTTATATAGCAGTGACTACTCTTGAGGGTCCACATTGGCTGTTTCTGTTTCCAAGTGATGCTTTTGAAATCTACTGGAATATATTAGGCATTTCTGCACTGAGAAGCAGAAGGATGGACTCTCACCTTTATGATGGGCTTTTGAGACACTGGAAAGCAGTGGGAACTTTTGCTACTTCTAAGTACTTCCAAATCCAATAAGAAATTGATTATCTTTCCTTGAGCCTCTTTATGCAGGAACAGGTGCTGAAAAATCCAAAGAAATGGAAACACTATGTGTCTGTGTGTGTGTGTGTGTGTGTTTGGAGGGGGCTTGTTGTGTAGGATTGGAATATAACTTATTGGCCTTGGATTTTGAGGGTGGAGGGAAGTTGCAGAAGCTGAAATGCAGTTGGACAGACTGGGGAGTCCTATGTTTTCTCTCTTTTACATTTTCAGAGATTATATACAGTATAAAGAGTTAACAGTTGCATCGATTGCACTTTATGTTTGTGTACACAAAACAAAGAACAGGTAGTTCAGTACATGACTGCCAAGCAGTGGTGGGTTTCACATTTTTTTAGAACCTCTTCTGTAGGTGTGGCCTGCTTTGTTGGAGGGGCTTGCTGGCCATGTGACTGGGTGGGCGTGGCTAACTTGTAAAATGTGGTGAAACTCACTTAACAATGCTCTTGCTTAGCAAAAAAAATGTTGGCTCAGAAACTCTGGCATTTGAAGCACACAAGTCTTAAAGCTGTCAAGTTACAAAACCCTTGTACCCCTAACCCTTTAAAAAGAAAACCCCAGGGGTGTTCAAACTTGACAACTTTAAGACTTGTGGACTTCATCTCCCAGAATTCCACCTCTCACTTTTCATCTTGATTATGTGCAGACAGGCAGGGGAGGGAGATGGAACCGGTTCTAAACGGCACTGTAGATTTGTGGAACCTCTTCTATAGAACAGGTTAGAACTGGCAGGAACCCACCCCTGATTCATATACAGTATATTAATAGGTCTGATGGTTAGAACTGGCAGGAACCCACCCCTACTGCCAAGCCACACCCACTTGGTCACATGGCCGGCAAGGCACTCCCACCCTGTCACATGGCGGGCAAGCCACTCTTACCCAGTCACATGGCCAGCAAGCCACTTTCACAAAGCAGGCCACACCTACAGAAGAGGTTCTAAATTTTTTAAAATTTTTTGGCTACTGGCTTACACGTAGTTTGTTTATAGGTTATTAATCTAATGAAGTAAGTGAGAAAGTGTCATAGGTATAACTGAACCCAGTGACGTGCAGTGAGGTTTATGGCTGGTGAGGCACTGACACAGTGGTGGGTTTCAAATTTTTTTAGACTTGTGGACTTCAACTCCCAGAATTCCACAGCCAGGCATGCTCAGTTCTGATTTAAAGTGATAGCATTTGTTTTTCTCCTTTGCAAAAAAGTTTCCTTCATTCTTTTTCTTCTCTCTCCCCCTCCTTCCTCCCTCTGTCCCTCCCTCCCCCATCTCTCAGACCTATGCGCGCACCCACACAGAAGTTGGATTGGACTATCTCTCCTACCCCTTTCCCTCTCACACTCACTCTCTCTCAAACAAACACAAACACAGAAGTTGGATTGGAGCCGATCCGAGCCTTTGATTGCAGGCGGAGCCACGTTGCCTTTTCAAACTTGTAATCAGTGAAGCTGGGCTTATATAGTTTTAGCCAGCTGTGTGTGTGTGTGTGTGTGTGTGTGTGTGTGTTTGAAAAGGCAACGTGGCTCTGCCTGCAATCAAACTACACTTGGGGAGGGATCTACACTTGAGGATGAAGTTTGAATTCCTCCCTCTCCCTCCGACCCACGTGTACCTTTTCCAGCTGTTTCAGAGAGGATTTCAACTCTTCTCTTGCCTGTCATCATGAAAAGAAAAAAAATGTAAAAGGAAAAAGGCAAGAGCTGAGGTCAGGCTGAGATAGTTGCTGCCAGAGTCACCGTGGATGACTCTGCTTAACTGTTTAAAAAAGCCTCTAAAAAGTGCCCTCTTCAGGAGGAGGCAGGAGAATGACGCACCTCACCTACGTCAGGAATTTTTAGGCTTTTAATCCCTGCTTAACTCTGCTCGAGTGATCATAAAACGCCTAAAGTCAGACTAGATGAGGCACGTCGTTTTTCTGCCTCCTCCTGTAGAGGGCACATTTTAAGAGGCTTTTTTAAACAGTTAAGCACTAAGCAGAGTCATCCACGGTGACTCTGGCAGCAACTAGCTCAGCCTGACCTCAGCTCTTGCCTTTTTCCTTTTACATTTTTTTTCTTTTCTTGATGACAGTGGTGAGGCTCTGCCTCCCCTGCCTCCCCTGACTGCACGTCCCTGACTGAACCTTAAATCAGTTTCCCAAGTATTCATTATTACATTAACAGCTATATTTTGACTGACAATAGCCTTTTGTTTTTAATATACTTCAATAAATTTGTTAGAATTATTTTCATCATATTATTTTAATAACTATAGAGTACATGACAATATAATCGGTCTGTAGATACCTTATCAAGTATAAACATTATCAAACTGCTTTCATTTTATCAGCTTTCCTAAGAAGATGTGGGAATGCTATGAAAAAATAAATATAATATGATTTTTACTGGTGCGGAGTATTGGAAAGCGCTCTTCAAAATGTAATGCTCAAGATTTTACAATGGTAAAAAAATTTCAGTTCAGAAATTCTAGCAGATGTTCCTTTATGTGTGTGTGTGTGTTATGAAAGGGTCATCACACTGAGCCTTCAAGATTGTATAATGTCACTGTGGTTCAAATATGTAACATATATAATATATCCTGCCTTCAGCAAAACACTTTGCAAGGCAAATGTGGAATTCTGATTGCTAGCATGCATTGGTAGGTACAAGTTGTATGGCAAGATAGTGTACAGGTAGTCTCTTTACAACTTTTCAAATTTACAACTTTGTTTACTAAAAAATGTTCTTGTGACTTGTGACATTTTTCCTGGTTACGACCTTTTCAGCATCCCCACGATCATATGATCAAAATTCAGATGTTTGGCAACTGGTTCATAGTTATCCCCTGTGGTCATGTGATACTCTTTTGTGACCTTTTGTTATCTTCTGATAAGTAAAGTCAATGGGGAAGCCAGATTCACTTAACAACCAGGTTACTAAGTCATCAACTGGAGTGATTCATTTTTATAACTGTGTCAAGAAAAGTTGTAAAATGAGGCAAAACTCACTTAACAAATGTCTTACTTAACAACAGAAATTTTGGGCTCAACTGTAGCTGTAAATTGAGGACTATCTGTACTATAATTAAGTGAAGATCTAGGTGGATCAGAAACAGTCCTGAATAAATTAGCGATTTGTCATCAAACTGGCATGAAATAGAATGCCAAAAATACTAATCCTGGATTTGATACTTTTCAACATTTTAATAAATTATTTTGGATGGCAAGATAAAGGAAACTTTATTACCTTTGCACATGAGACAAATTAGATAGGACAGAAGAGGATAGGATAAATGAAAAAAAAATTAATTGGAATAGAGATTTCCTATTCCTAATTCTTTTTTCCAACATTTTTTCTATTTCACATAGAAGTTATTTATATTAGCAAAGTTTGATTCCTTTCTCTAAAAGATATTGAAAGTAGCTTAGTTTAGAACATCTCTGTTCACACCTGCACAAATTCATTAAGACAGTTTTTGCCACCTTGCTGTGCTCTACCTGTACCTCACTTGACACTTTGAATTAATATTCCCCCTTCCCAGCAAATTGCTTGAAGTACAATGCCTTTCCTGCCAGACACCCCCTCCTTACTCACTCTTTGTTTAACAGCTTGATGGTTCCTGCTCCTCCATTTATTTTCCAAGGGCCACCTCATCTTGCATCCACTCCTCAATCCTGATATATGAGATAGCTATGCCTCTCAAACTCTGTACTCTTTTTCTGCCAATTAAAAAATAAAAATAAAAACAATGAGATAATCTCTACCCTGTTTCCCTTGAAAATAAGCCCTCCCTAAAAATATTGCAACACAACAGCAGTCATGAAATGACTAGGCTCCTGCTTCTTGCACCTCAAAAAAAAGAAGACCTTCCTGAAAATAAGGCCAAGTGCTTATTTCAGGGAAACACGGTATAATGATAGCCATGGAGTATAATAGGCCTGGTGAAAAGAGGATTCAGTGCTTCCTTCTCTTTCCTTTGAGAGATAAATAATAGAAATAGCAATAGCACTTAGACTTACATACCATTTCACAGTGTTTTTACAGCTCTCTCTAAGTGGTTTACAGAGTCAGCATATTGCCCCCAGCAATCTGGGTCCTCATTTTACCAACCCCAAAAGGATGGAAGGCTGAGTCAACTTTGGAGCCAGTGAAACTTGAACTGCCAAACTTCTGGCAGCCGGCAATCAGCAGAAGTATTGTGCAGTGTGACATTCTAACTATATATGGCTTCTATGTAAATAACTGTAAACTAAATAACTCACAGGAAAGAAAAAAAATAAAACACTATAAAAGAAAAAGAAAAGCCTAGTGCAAGTGCCTGGCTATATGTAAAGCTATATGCAACTAGCCAAGATAAGTGAAGGAAGAAATACAGAAAACGTGATATATTTAATACTAAAAGATAGATGAGAATTCTGGAAACAATGAGGAATTTCCCAGCCTTATTTATATTTTATTAAGTAGAATCATTTGAAAAACTTTTCCCAGTGTTTCTTACCTCCTAGTCTAATATGCTCCTTTTGAGAAGCTGCCAACAGATGTGCTTTGTCTCGATCTTGGTTGTTTATGTCTACATTGCCATTCTTTCATCAACCTCCCCATAACCTCTCACACATACTGTATTTAACTATTTCTACAGATAACATTGATTATATTAATTCATTTCAATGGGGTATCAGACTTGGCAAGAGACAAAATCTGACTTTTTAAAAAATTGTTCTCCATCTACATCAGGCTGTAGATCACTGTTTTTCAAACTTGGCAATTTGAAGATGTGTATTCTTCAATTCCTAGGATTCCACATATCTTAAAGATGCTAAGTTTGAACTCCAACTGTTATAGATGGCAGAAATGCAACCCTTCTAAATTTGTCAATAAATTTCAGCACCTTTCGCCGTGATAGTCCCTTGGATTACCAACTCAAGAACAGTTGGGTGAAAGTTTATTTTGACTATCAGGAAGTTTCTAAGAAAGCTCATTGAACTCCCTCTTGCTTAGGCTATTAAGATTGTGAAAGATATAAAGCTGAGAAGGAAGAGTCAAGAAATGGGCCCATTTTGAAGTCACTTCAGCATTAGATTTTCTGCAAAGTGACACTTACGCTGTGTCAAGTTAACCATGTATTACTTAATTAACCCAATTTTCATCTCCCAGATAGAAGTTCCTGATGCATGGACTAATCATTTGCTGAAGTCATGCAGCTAAATGTGTTAGATAAATTTGTGGCTCAGCATGTTGTGCAGACAAAAAACTGAGTTAATTTGGTAGACAAAAGGAAAACTGGGTAGCAGCCAGATATTTGAATGCCCAGAGAAAAGTAATCAGGCCTCTTCATGATAATTTACCGAGCTCTGACCATTTTCAACTTTCTACAAGAAATGCAGCTGCAAAGATGCATGACTTGTGGCATAATGATGATGCTTATTAAAAATACAAGAGTAGTGGTCTGTTTGCATTTCCTGAATCCCCTTTTCTCCACACCGACACAGGGAGGAAGATTATGGGCTGCTATTTCAAATTCCTGGTAAGAGTAGTCTGAAGTTTCCTGAAATGTATATTTGCAGTTCAAAAATGGGGTGGTGAGATGAATGAAGTTCATTCCCATGCAGATGAATCACAGTTATTCAAGAGGCAGATTGTGTCTCCACATTCCTTTGAGCATGAATGCCAATGCCACAGTAAGATGAAAGAAAAGCAATTAGCTCATAACAGAAAAGCTTCATTTACCTGCCATGGCATTGTTGGAGAGATTCCTGTTAGACTGGAAGGTGGGACGGACAGAAGTTCAGTCAGTGGGACATCAATTTTGGGGTCCCAGTATGTTCCCCAAAACCACCTTTGGTGCCTTTAATAATCTTTTAAAAGATTCTTTTAATAAAAAGACAGAGAAGACATAAAGAAAAGAGATTTCAAAACCTCTATTATGAATCTGAAATATAGAAAAAGACACAAATGCTCTCTGTTGAATTTATTATTACAGCATGGGAAAAACCAAGGTATTTAATGCTTTTAACTACCTGGATGGAAATTTCAAGGCTGAGAAGTAAGACATGCCAAAATGTAAGAGCTAGATGTATGGTATATTCAGAGGTGGAATTCAGCAGGTTCTGATCAGTTCTGAAGAACTGGTAGTGGAAATTTTGAGTAGTTCGGACTCTTCGGAGAACTGGAAAATACCATCTCTGACTGGCCCCACCCCCATCTATTCTCTGCCTTCCAAGTGATCTGGAGGAAATGGGGATTTTGCAGTAACCTTCCCCTCGAGTTGGGTGGGAATAGAGATTTTACAGTATCCTTCACCTGCCACGCCACCAAGCCATGCCATGCCCACCAAGCCACCCCCACAGAATCGGTAGAAATTTTTTTTGAATCCCACTACTG
This sequence comes from Thamnophis elegans, assembly GCF_009769535.1. Classification (NCBI taxonomy): domain Eukaryota; kingdom Metazoa; phylum Chordata; class Lepidosauria; order Squamata; family Natricidae; genus Thamnophis; species Thamnophis elegans. The sequence goes on along the minus strand of NC_045550.1, from coordinate 36,074,713 downwards.
GGTATATTGTCAGGTTTGTTCATGTTCTAACATTAAAAAAAGGTTTTCAAGTAGCCATGGTTTCTTTGGAAGGCTTTTCTGAAACAATAGGTCTCCTATTGATAGTTACTTTGTGAATGATCCCACCATATGCACCCCAAATTCCAAATGTGCCCTCACTTATACCCCTCTTCAACTATCCCACTGCCAAGCACACCTGTTTCTAAAGTAACCTATAAGGTTATTCATAGCTACTTTCATTGCCTTCACCCAATTTGATTTAAGTTTAAAAAATAAAGTATTTCAGATAAAATAGTAATCATGACAAATTATTTCTTATTTCTTATCTTAAAATAAATTATTTCTAATTTATTTTTACCTCATTTTTATACTGAAACAAGCAGGATTGAGGAATAATTGTGGCATTATAGTATTTCATCCATAATAACTATAAGTTGCTCTTTTTATTGTTACTGTCAGTGGCATTTTAAAATCTTTACCAATGCATATAAATGAAAGCTTTGAAGCCAAGTGATTTATGGAATGAGTGTGACCTTCCTCCCATATTTGGGCATACCAGGGGTTGTGACTTTAAATATATACCTTTCACCCTGGCCTGGCTGATAAGGAGTCGAGCTCTGTAGCTCAATGGTTAACACATCTGCCTAAGAGGCAATAGAGCACAGGTTTGATTCCCAGCAAGGGTATGGCTAGCTGATGAGAGCTAAATAGCTTGAAATAGATCTATACTAGTCTCCCTTTATTTATTTATCAGCATAAATATAACAAATATATATATTTGTTATATATATATATATATATATATATATATATATATATATATATATATATATATATATGTATATATGTTATATTTATGCTGATAAATAAATAAAGGGAGACTAGTATAGATCTATTTCAAGCTATTTAGCTCTCATCAGCTAGCCATACCCAAGTTTTTGGGAATCGAACCTGTGCTCCATTGCCTCCCAGGAAGGGAGTTAACCTTTTGAGCTACAGAGAACGACTCCTTATCAGCCAGCCAGGGTGGGAGGTATATACTTAAAGTCACAACCCCTGGTATGCCCAAGTATGGGAGGAAGGTCACACTTCCACTCTCTGTCATTAGGCTCGTCACAAGAGACCATCCAGACAGAAACCCAATATTTTTTACTGTTGCCTTTTTTGTTACATTTGTTATATTTATGCTGATAAATAAATAAAGGGAGACTAGTATAGATCCATTGCCTCCCAGGAAGGGAGTTAACTTTTGAACTATATGGGTAGTCATAAGTGGTTCATTTAAGTCATTTAAGTCAAAATTTTCTCAATTATATTTATAATTATATAAAAATGGAATAGTAATCTTCAACTCTTTCACGGGCATACTAAAGACATTAAAGCAGAATGCTAAAAATGAAAAAAAAAAGATGTACATGAGAAAATAAATTAATATTTTCAGACTAAGAAAACATGTTTCCAGAATTCTAACTACAAGTAAATGCATGTTTCTATTTTTTTAAAATTACCATACTTGAAATACAAATAGAATCAAAAAATTAATTACCCTTAAAATTTTAGGCTTACAATAATGAATATTGTAAGGTTCCTAAATACTTTCCTTCAATACATTCATAGAACAGTAAGTACAACATAACTAAATATATGTCTGTCTAAATATGATTTTTTTTTTCATTTAATGATAAAGAATTATGGTGAAGCAATTTAATTACCATCTGGGCATCTCATATTCACTTATTAATTTATGTCATTTGTCCCGTACCTCTAACTTATCAACAAGGGAGATTTAAAATTATAGCATTTCATAGAAGAAGGTAGCATGAAAGAAACTGTGCCCAAACCAATTCCTCTCCAAGGAGTCATCATTAATTTTTACTACTTTGCTTGTCTGGGTGATGTGTGCTTTCTAATTTGGCACTTAAGAAACTGAAGCAATTAATTTTCATATTATTTTTAATTTGTTTTTGTAAAAACAGACATTCTACGTTCTTGAGTGAGAAGAACTCTGAAGTATTAGTAGATTGCCTAATGCCCATGAAATCCAAAATCTCTCAAATATTTATTTATTACTTTCCTGAATTTGTAAAATATTAAACTGCCCAGGGCAGCATGCATAACATCGATATAAGTTAGTCCAATCACTACAAGGCCTGGACTAAAGTAATACTTGCCTTCTTTTGCATGTGAGTCAAATTCTTATTATAGCTATGGACTCAGTTAAAGCCAATTATGATTCTATTTGTGTTATAATCTTATTTGTTTATTATAATATAAATATTTGTATACTGTTGACTCCAAAAAATGGACACTAGCTTTAGATATATTCACTAAATGCAACCGCATTAAACAATTTTAAAATATCTATTATTAATCCTGCCAGATTTTCTGGCCCAGTAATTATCTTATGAATAAAAGAGCCCCCCCAAAAAACCTTTGTTTTGTGTACTCCATGGCATTCTCTGTTTGGTTGTTTCAGAGGTTTCATTACCAGACAATGTAATATCATCAGTGGTGTTGACTATGGGGTTTGTTCTTATCTACATAGGGTAGCTGTCTCTGCCAGTTGAGGATGTGGTTTTGTCCTTGGTAATTTCTTAGTAGGGTATTGTTTCATGTTTGAGTGTTTGTCTGATATTATCCATGCTTATCTGAGATATTTGTTCGAGAAGATATGTTTTTTCCTTTTTGTCTTGTTGTTAGCTTTTCTATTGTTTCTTTTGAATGATGTACAAAATCTCTATCTTTCTATGAGTTTTGTTTTAACTGTCTTCCTGAACACCGTTTGGAAGTGCCATCTAAATCTCTGATAATAGGCAATTCCAGAGGATGGAGCCTAAACTGAAGAATACTGTTTCCTGTTCCCTTTTAACTGAACCTTATGTAAGAACAGGATTCTCATCATTATAACTTCTCATATCTTTATGATGCTACAATACCATACATTTGCAGAAATAGGATAGATTTCCAGTGCATTGTTCAAGACAAAATTAGTGTGTGTTGAGTAACATAATGCATTACAAATATAGCCAAGTACCATCTGACGAATTTCCAGGTAGATGGGTGAAGTGGATCTTGTAATAATCTGACAGTGAAATTAGAAATTATATTACATTGTTTGACAATGTATGGTGTCTTTTCTGAAACAAAGAGCCAGGGTCAGAATGAGGAAACCCAAATATCATGAACATACATATTCGTAGGGGCCATGGAAAGGGATCCTATCTACTGTCCTAAGACCAAAAATAATCGTTGCTCATAGAAAAATAAATAGCTGTTTGTCTGTGCGTATATGTGTGTGCGTATTAGTAGAGTTGCATTGTAAAAATCCATTATGACACAGATAACAGACATGCTCTTCCTTGCTCTGTGAATTTATATGCACTGTAATTGACCTTACCTACTATGTTTAATAATTTATTGTTTTGCTTTATTCAGGAAGCACGGGAACATGATTTAATCTTCCTGTCTGATGTTTGCATATTTATTCAACATTTCATTAAAGGCATGAAAAAATAATTTAATGATCTCTCTCAACAATTCAAGTCAAACCTATCATATTACAGTCTAAATTGAAAAGGCAAAGATAATAGAAAATTTCAAAGAGAAGACTACCTTATCTCAAGCAATATAGCAGAGAAGCAGAAAAATCAAGTGTTAATTCACACTTCACTACTTAGAATTATCTTAATGGATTTTCAAAATGATTTAAACATTTCAATCCTAATAAGCATAAAAATTTCTTTGTTAAAAAATAAAATATAAATCTTGATATTTGCATTCCTATTTGCAATGAATGTGCCAAGTATTTCTATTTAGTTTATATTTACATTAGAAAGTAGAGAAATGGAGACAGACATACTCTGAATTAACTTTCTGTTGAAGACTTCATACTTGGAAATTTGTCTTCTTAGCGCTGGATTATAAGAAGTTTCTTTCTTTTTTAGTCAACTATGACAGCTGAAAAACTAATCTGTTCTCCTTTGAAATGTATTTTAAATATTTCTTTTATAATGGCTGAGACAGCTAAAAGAGTACTCAGTTCACAGCTGTACTGCATAATTTCTGCTTAATATAACTAAAAAAGCTCAACAATCTATTAGATTTTAGGAAATGTCTGTACAGGTTTAAACACATAAATACATAGGAACATTTGTGCATATGTATGAGTGTATGTGTGCACACACACGTCTGTACACAAACACACACACACACAAACACACAAATATATATGTCTATAAAGTATCACATATCTTTTGTTACTCTATTTTTGCCAAGTTGTTTGTTTGAAAACAAACAATAGAGTTCACGTGCAATGCCTGGCTCCTAAGATAATTAGGTATACTGTATGATTATAGGGACACGGTGGTTCAGTGGCTAAGATGCTGAACTTGTCGATCAGAAAGGTCAGCAGTTTGGTGGTTTGAATCCCTAGTGCCGCATAACGGAGTGAGGTCTTGTTACTTGTCCCAGCTTCTGCCAACCTAGCAGTTCAAAAGCATGGAAAAATGCAAGTAGAAAAATAGGGACCACCTTTGGTGGGAAGGGAACAGCATTCCGTGCACCTTCGGCATTGAGTCATGCCACCCACATGACCACAAAGACGACTTCAGACAGTGCTGGCTCTTCAGCTTTGAAACGGAGATGAGCACCCCACCCTAGAGTAAGGAATGACCAGCATGTGTGTGCGAGGGGAATCTTTCCCTTTATCTTATGATTATTTCAGCCTTCATTTTTTTCATTATCTTTATTACATTGTATGTTTTTCTTTGTAAATAATGCAGAATTTAGGATAATAAAAAATTACATGTTTATTACCATTATCACATGGTTCATTACCAAGTTATTTCTGAAGGATTGCTGGCTGCAAATATGCATAATGTAATACTTCAATTTTAATGCTATGGATTCTTATCCTCCCTAATTTCTTTCAGATTCCATTTTCCATCATTTTTTTTTATATAAATGAGTGTCAAAGCCAGTTCTGTCATAAAGCAAGCTGACCTATTGTCAGCCTCTACTTTTCTTGCTTGCTATCGGCTGCCATGGAAATGAGTAGGGAAGGGGCTTGAGATATTCAGGAGGGGGAGTAACTGGTGCTGGAGGAGTTATGAAGAAGGGAGTTTGGTTCTCACCATCTTCTGCGCATGCTGGTGGCCTGTGTTTGGACTCGGTCAAGGCCAACTGTCTTGCATACCAACTTGATGAGGCTTTTTTAGGGAGTTGCAGATTAGACATTTGGTTGGGGAATTGGGGGGACGGTGCTGGGTAAACATTTGATATCTACATGTTCGCACCTTTTTGGCTCAGATCTTGCTTTCCTTTTTGCTGCTTTCAATTCATATCTAGTAAAAGTACTTTATCTCTATTCAAATGGAGTTGAGGTTTTTTCTTTCTTGGATATTGAAGGAGGCACAATTAGTTTGGTATGATATTATTCTTTTTTCATTAAGAGCTAAACATCATATGTGATTAATAATAGGAAATGGCTGGGTATCTGTGGTATCCTAAATAAATTAATCATCATTATCTTTTTCACTGTTGGTACTAGCAGTGAAAGTATGTCAGAAACCGCAAGTGTGGATAAGTCCATAATGACTAACATAAGAGCCAGAAATGGGAGGAGCCAGGTCTTATGTTTCCATTCACACACTTCATTTTCATTTATCTTTCTCTATACACATCCATGAATCTATCTGAAAGTGCTTCATATTTTATACATAGCATCCAGTCATAGTCTTCTTGTAGGCCTTATGTATCTCCTCCTAAACAAAATGCAGCTATCCATTCCTATTCCCATCCTTTCTCTTTCTGTCAATCACACACTTCATACAAAAAACAATATATGATCCTATCCTCCAACAGACTTCCTCCCAAGTAAGCATATACCTTAAAAACGTGGGTTCAGTGGGTTTGTGGGTTTGTTCATCTCTAATTTATTTTAGAGCGCTTGGAAATCATGGTTCAAAAATCTATTACTGATGAAAGCATGAGTGTATTATTTTAGAGTTCTTGCACAGACTTCTAAAGAAATTAGTAGCTGTTTTAGACCAAGATTGTTAATGCTTTTAAAACTAAGTCATCACAAGGATAAATAATAACTTAAATGACAAAAATACACTAATATGGAAAAGAGAACCTAAGAGATTGGCTTTTTGAAAAACCAATTTTAACTAAAAAAGGATTTTTATAATACAGACTATTTCATGCTTAGTTCCTTGAAATAGGTCCATAATTTTAGCTGCACAAAATACAGTATTATTTAAAATATAACTAGATCACTCCATAAAATGTTCTAAACCTCTAAATCTTTGCACATTGTAGACTGAAGCACCATTACTAATGCTTTGTGATAGACACCAGGTCCATTTAAAAAAAATGGTCCAAGATTTGCCAATTTTTACCTTATTCTTTGACACCTTGTGGATTTGATAGGTTGCCAGTTATAATTTCTAAAGAAATGTACGGAATTCTTTCACAAGGCTACTAAAAGTCTTTTCTACCTTAAAATATTGAGAAAAATGTGATAGTAGTTTCCAAATGAGTTGGGTAGAATGTCCTTTGTACAAAAGTTTGATATAAATCTGTCAAAATGATATTTTTACAAACTATTATTAAACTTATTATAGATAATACTGCAGTGCTAAGCATGTATGCTCCCATTTACCAGGTCAGTTTTTATTTTCTGAATCTTGGTAATAAATTTTCTAATTAATTTTGGACTGAAACTTTTGCATATATATATCATTCATTAAATATCATTCATGTGCACTAGAAAGTTGTTCTGTTTTCAATTTCCAATCCTAAATTGCTAGAAATTTAGAAACAGCTTTCCAAATAAACTGAATATATACATATAGATCATAATACTTTATTCAAGACTTACCAGTCAAGACGGCCACAAACACAAAGCCAAACAACAGCAACACAGCTCACCATCTCAAATCCCTCGGCAACCCAGACTAAGCCGAGCACAAAACCCCCAACCAATCAGAACACACCTCCACCCAATCAGAACACAGCCAAGCTCCCACCCAATCAGCTCACACCTCCACTGGCAGTTAAAAGGAAGAAACAGCTGCGATCTCACATTGCTCCTGGAAGCACGAAGCTGAGTAATTCAGCCTGAAGATGACAAATGAGACTTGGTCGAAACGTCGCCAAGACACTTCCAATTTTACGCGGGAGAAAACCCGATATATATATATATCGGGTTTTCTCCTGCGTAATATATATATATAGATAGATAGATAGATAGATAGATAGATAGATAGATAGATAGATAGATAGATAGATAGATAGATAGAATGAGATTACTAAAACTATATGGAACTGTAGTTTATATTGATGTGCAGTCAGAATTTACACTTTTTACAACTAAGCTACAGAAAGATTGTATTTTAGAATGTTTAGGGTATTTATATTCCAGCCTCATAACTCAAAAATCTAATACAGTAGAAAAAAGGACAGAGAACAGTAACCAGGAGTTTCTTTTAAGACGTGTGTTCCCCCATCAGGGTACCTTAACTGAAAGGGCATTTTTTTCTAGTCACTGTTTACTCTTATAAGATGGAAACATGATTTTATGGTTTTCAGCATATGTGTGGTGCTATCCAGTAGTCATGTGTACTTTTTCAGCTATATATCACAGCAACCAGCTTATTATATTTGAGTCATAAAAAGGAAATTTCTGAATATAACATATAAGAATGTACGAACTTCTAAATATATTTTACAAGAATTGTCGTGTTCATTTCATTAACACAATACTGAGAAATTTGATTTTGGAATCTGGGTTTGTACAGAAGACATGTATGATTTTGAACTTTTCAGCGTGAAACGTTTCTTTCTCTTTTTTATATAGTAATAGCAATAGCAATAGCAGTAGACTTATATACCGCTTCATAGGCCTTTCAGGCCTCTCTAAGCGGTTTACAGAGAGTCAGCATATTGCCCCCAACAATCTGGGTCCTCATTTTACCCACCTCGGAAGGATGGAAGGCTGAGTCAACCCTGAGCCGGTGAGATTTGAACCGCTGACCTGCTGATCTAGCAGTAGCCTGCAGTGCTGCATTTAACCACTGCGCCACCTTGGATATAGTATCTGAAATATTGGAAAGGGTAAGGGTAAGTATGATTAGAATGTATTCTCCAATGAAATAAGCTATATTAGGATATGCACCAACATTCTTAAAATTTTCATTCCTAAAATTAATATGGAGCTCTTACTTCAAACTTCATAATATTCTTCCTTCATTATTATGGATGTTATGCCTGCATTTTTCAGGTTTGAGTAGTCAATTGATTTTCTTGTCAGTTTCCGTTTGTCTTACCTTTTTTTTCTCGGACACAATACACTAAATTACACAGAATTGGCACCTATATCATGCCACTTGAGTCTCTCATGCTCCAACTGATCTTCTGTGCTCCCCCCACAATTCCAGAGGTCTCCAAGTCCCGGTCCATGGACTGGCACTGGGCCATGGTATGGCACAAACCCAGCTGTGCAAACAAGTGAAGCCCAATCTGCAGGATGCAGGCAGCATGTGAAACCACATCCCTTCCAGTCAGTGGTGGGTTCCTGTTGGAATGGGTCCTGCTTCACCCAAATGGATGCACGCAGTACACACGCACACACATGTGGTACACACATGCGTTGTACATTCCAGCGATGCCTCCACAAGCCTCCACGACACTCCAGCTGCTCGGTGGAGCGTTACACAGGCACTGTATGCACCATGCATGTGCACAGAAGCCTTAGGCTTTAAAGGACAGGTAAGGAGCTCGGGCGGGCGGGTGGGCCCTCCGGAGCACCGTACTGGAACTGTACCCAGTGCTCCAGACAGGCTCCAGTACGCCCGTACCGGGGCATACCGCCTGCAACCCACCACTGCCTCCAGTCCATGGGGAAACATCTACATAGCACCTGTCCTTGGTGCCCAAAAGTTTGGCTTAATGAAACCTGGCATCTAATTTCCAAAGATTAGCTGCTAGTTTTCTACTGGTTTTGGGCAGATTATGAAAGAAAACTGATGTGTAAATTTTTGACAGATTTCCAAGTGTGGAAAACTTTTAGCATAATTAAGAAACTGGGAAATAAAAATACAGTAAAACCTCTGTTGACATCATTTCATCTTCCCCTTTTCTCCGAAGCAAAATTAACAAAATGGAAAGAGGTCCCAGGCTGCTGAAAAGAGACTTGCTCTAATATAAATCACAAGGTGTACAAACATTCAAGAAAAACCTATCGAAGTATAATTGCAAAGTAAAAAGATCTGCCTCTATTTTTTTTACTTCTCCCATGAATGGAAAATGTCCTTTACAGGGGTGAGGTTTAGGACAGGAAATTCTATGGCTTTGATCATTTCCATCATGAATGATTCATCAGGGTGAGAAACAGCAGGATTATGGCATCAGAAAGGCATGTATGCTATTTTAGAAACGTGGAAGGCTTTCCCACCCTTTCTCATTGTGTCAAACTTTAAAGGAACATTGTAATAGCTTTGACATGGTTTTACTTTAAGTTTGCTTTTGTCCTTGAATGAAAAACTATTTTTCTACTATTGAAAATTGTCTTTATGCTTCATTTACATATGTTTTAATGTAATTATTATGGTATATATTGTAGTATTATGAAACAGTATAGTATTTTCATTATCATTTGATTCTTATATTCATCCTTTTCCCTCTACATCAGAACACATAAATATCTAACAAATCTGCCTTTAATCTTGGGAGTTTATGCCATAATAAAGTTATTAGTGTTGTTAAGACTATCAATTTGAAAGACACTAAAGGAACTACTTCTCTTGAAATATTTATGAAATCTGAAGTCTGTTTTCCGAAGTTTTGTTTCTACAAATGAAAACAATAGATATTTGAATCTTTGGGGTATAAGAGGAACAAAATGACACATTTTAAATGTTTGCTCTTGGGTGCTTTCAATGTTAAATAGTAAAAACAGGGAGGGAGAGAAAGAATTTGATTGCTATTTTGTTCTGTTTTGTGCTTTATAATATATTGTGATGTGTATGCTTGAGGGGATAATCAAGCGATTGAAATTGTTGTTGTTGTTACCTTTCCCTCCTTCTCCATCGAGGAATCTATAATGCCAGAATTACTAGAAAGAAAAAATATCAGCAGCAAGGTGGATGGACTATAAAAAGTGATGGTTTTATCTTTGGGAAAGCTGAAGGATAGATCATCTATCAGAAGTTGGTTGCTAAAAGAAAACCTGACTTGATGGCACATAATCAATTTCTTTCTGTCACATTCTAAAGTATGTTCATAAATTCCTACTACCAATGTCTGGCCTGCAAGGTCCCCCTTCTTAACAGGTGTTATTTCTCTTAATCTGGTATCAGGAAATTGCGTATGGGTGTTATGTGGGTGTAATAAACAGCCCAACTAAAGAATCCCTAAAACCCCCATCTCACAGAGACAGGCAAGACACCAGAATAAAAACTGACAGCAACAGCACTGCTTACTAGCACTGATGATGTTACGTAGTTAGGGTGATGAAACATCTGCAACAGTGGTGGGTTTCTACTGGTTCAGACTGGTTCGGCCGAACCAGTAGTGGTTTGGCGGCCTGGGTTGCTGGAGCCGGCAAATAGAGAGACTGTACTCTCTCAAGTGAATTTTCTCTTGAATTGGATGATGCCTGAATCTTAAACTGAATTGCACTGGTGGGCAGGTTTGTTAGCACAGATATCCTGGAGAAGCAGAATAAGCTTCTTGGATGACAAGCAAAATGTCTTCAAAGAAAAACCAGAAAGTCCAGTTGCCTCTTGAAAAAAACATCTATGGCAGTGATGACACCTGTTAGACACCGAGTGCCCAATTGTGGGCACATTCATTGTGGAGCTGCCAGAGAATAGGGGGAATATTGTTACCTGGACAGTAGTTGATTTGTTGATTTGTTCTCAAAACAGGCTCATTTCATTGCCTGTCCAGGGCTTCCGTCAACTAAAAAATTGGCCAAACTATTCCTAGTACATATTTACTGTTTGCATGGTGTACCTAAATGTATAATTTCAGATCGTGGGGTACAGTTTACTGCTCAATTTTGGCGCATTTTCCTGAAGAGGGTGGGGTCCTCTCAGGGTTTGAGTTCTGTGTTCCATCCGGCTACCAACGGCACAGCAGAGAGAACTAATGCTGCAGTGGAACGGTATCTCCGTTGTTATGTGCATTACCAGCAAACTGACTGGATGTGTCTACTGACATTTGCTGAAGTTGCACATAACAATGCAGTACATAGTAGTACTGGGTATACCCCCTACCGTATTGTGAATGGGTTTGATTTCATGGCTATACCTGAATGTCCTCAAGCCACTGCTGATCATGGAACTATAAAGGAATGGATGGACCACATGTATCCAGTGTGGGGAAATGTCCAAAAAGCATTGCGGGTTGCAGCAGACACGTACAAGAGACACACCGACAAAAAACGCAGTCCACAACCAACATTTCGGGTCGGGGATAAGGTATTTTTATCTACCAAGTATATACACCTTAAAGTGCCCTGTCGTAAGCTGGGTCCCAAATTCATAGGTCCATTCCCAATTGTCAGAGTAATTAATCCGGTCACGGTAGAATTAAAGCTGCCTCTCAAGTTGGGGAAAACCCACCCGATGTTTCACAGCAGTTTACTCAAACTGGTGACCACCACTGGGCTGCATCTGCCAACACCACCGTCTCCGGTGCAGGTTGATGGTGAACACCATTATGAAATCGAACAGATAGTAGATTCCCGTCATCGTCATGGCACTTTACAGTATTTAGTAGTTTGGAAGGGATACCTGTTTACAGATGCATGGTAGGTAAAGTCATCTGAGGTGCACGCACCACGCCTGATAGCTCGGTTCCATTGTCGATACCCAGATAAACCTATAGAGGATACTGCTAATAGCGCTTTTTGTCTTCCAGAATCCTCTCCACTGGTAGGGGGGCAGCATGTCAGCCCTCAGGCTGCCATCCAGAAGGGACCTGTCCATCACCATGCCCGCTCGGCCATGCTTACATGCCACCAACGCTGCCACGTTGATATTGCCTCTCTGATGTCGATTGAGCCTGTAGCTGCATGTGGCTCTTCTACACGGGTGCAAATGCCTACTCTGATGTAACTCTTCTACTCGGGTGCAACTGCCTACTCTGGTGTAACTCTTTTGCTCCAATGCGGCTAACCAGGAAAGAGGCTATGATGACACTGAGTGGGGGTGTGGCTGAGGGTGTGGGTCATGGTGATTAGTGATGGTGGGTGGGTGTCATCTGGATGGAGTTGTGGGTGGAGCTGGGTGGGGTAATGGTATATATATATATGGGCAATGGTGTCAACTTGGTTAGAACTGACTTGGATTTGATTACCTTTGTATCATTGTCATTTAGTGCTGGTTATCACATAGTTTCTTAGATAGAGATAAAAGTTTTTCACCAAACAACCTGAATCTCTGTTTGTATGCAACATGAACGCCGGAAGGTGACAGTCCAGTTGCCTCTTGAAAAAAACATCTATGGCAGTGATGGCGAACCTGTTAGACACTGAGGGCCCAAACTGCACGTGCATGCTCAAACTGAAAGGTGTGCATGCATGTATGCTTGGACATGTGCATGCACATGCATAGACATGTGCATATGCACAGCAGAGACCCAAAGACCAGCTGGCCAGTGGGAGGTGGGCCATCCCAACACCTGCAGCATGGCAAGAGGTAAGATCTTTTTCTTTCATGAGCTTCTGTTTTGTTGTTTCAGGGAAACATAAGCTCACAAAACAAATGCCATGGAGATCTGACCTGGGGTGATGGTGTGCGTGCCAACAGAGATGACTCTGCATGCCACCTCTGGCACACATGCCATAGGTTTGCCGTAACAGATCTATGGATATCTGAGGGGGAGTTGCATTTGTGTTCTCAAGGAAAGAAGCAACTTAGAATTAAGGAGAAATTTCCAGACAGTTAGAACAATTAATCAGTGGAACAACTTGCCTCCAGAAGTTGTAAATGCTTCAACACTGGAAGTTTTAAAGAAGAGATTAGATAATGTTTGTCTGAAGGGTATAGGGTATCCTGGCTAAGTGGCGGGTTGGACTAGAAGACCTCCACGGTCCCTTCCAACTCTATTATTCTATTCTGTTCTGTTCTGTTCTGTTCCGTTCTATTCTATACATGCATATAGAAAAAGCCTGATTTTTTTTAAAAAAAGTTATGTTTGGTGAGTTCAGATTTCTATCTTTCACTGAGAATTGGGACCAAACTACACAAAGGGTGTAATATGACACAAAAGACATTTGGGTGAACTCAATAATGTTTTTAATTTGATGAAAAAGATATCAAGATGTGCTTTTCTTTTCACCAAGATTCCATGAATATTTACTGTAGCTTCTTTGACATTTTCCATTACTTCTCTATCTATGACAATTAGTCAGTAATATAGTAAGAATGTACAGCTCCTCATTCTGCCAATATTGCAGAAATAGCCATAAACATGCAAGAAAATTCCATACTGTGATTGTTATGGAACAGATGGTGAATGAGTTGTTCCGTCACAGTGCAGCCTTCTCAGGTTTCCAGAGCAGAAAATGTGAAATACGACCCCCCCCAGTCCAGATTTTATTATTAATTTGTGTTGATGCATACAATATATGCTTTAATAGTTTATTATATTTTCCTCTCCTTTTAGTTTACATTCATAGTGGACTTCGTCAGATTACACCTCCATTTTATCTTCATAGTTATTCTTGATGTAGGCTGGGCTGTGAGATGTTCCAGCTGAAGAGGCCAGAAGTTTAAGCTTTCAATATCTTCCATCTATGAAAGAATTGTTCTCTAAATCTGAATTGATGGGAGGTATGGAAGAGATTCAGAGAGTGAGTGTGCGAAAAGCATTAGGATCAAGAAGGCATGTTCAGCTTTACAACTACTGAAAAAATGATTTGGCTTGGGGTATTGGCATGTATGTGCCTATAGGATCTTTCAGCATCACAATGACAAAAGCAATGCCATGGAATATTGATGCAATTTCCACACTCTTGAGACATGTGTGATGTGATGCATCCAGAAAAGAGGTGGGGCTTCTGTTGCCATGCTGTGATGTTGCTTTCATCAATCTGATCTTCTTGCAACACCCACCCACACCCACTATATGCAGTGTTCTGGCATTCAGCAGGTAGAAATACTTTTAAAGCTTTATTAAACCATAACTTTAATTTGAGTAAGACATTTAATAGTGAAAAAACCCCAGCAACTGAGATATGGATGCCAGTAAGCTACTTAGGGCTATAAAAATCATCTTAAATGATGTCTGGCAGGCAATTGGTAGCCAAGATATTTCAGTACAGGAACAATGGGATCCTTGAACTCTTCATAGGTCAGCAATCTGGCTGATCCACTGTGTATCAACTGAATTTTTAAGGACTCTTTTTAAGTCTGACTGGCTAAAGTACAATTTACAATTGGTGCACTAACTGTAATTGTGTGAATTTGCTCATGACTCAGCTGATACCTGCAAAGCCAGTGACAACCAGGAGGAGGTTCAAGGAACATTTTTACTGAGGGATTAAAGTTTCCTGAAGAAGATTCACCTCAGTTTCAGACCCCCCCAGTCTTTTCCTTGCCAACAATTTAATTTCATCTTGTTCTCCACTTTTCATCTTATTGAAATCAGGCAATGTTTAAGATGCTAATTGTCTCCTTGTATCTGAAAGATAGAAAGCAATAGAGCTAGGACTTGCTAGCATATCTGAGGGTACTGTGAAAATCTGAGTGACCTGCCCAATAGTTTCCTATGTGATGTTAAACAACGGAAAAAATGTGAAACAGCACAGATCCATGACCTATAAGTGTAAGGCATCATCGATACATTGATAACAAAAGCCTCAAAAGCCTTAGAACAAAAGTGTTCTAAAAGGCACCTTTATATTAAAAAAGCTATTTTGTGTTGAGGGAGAATATTTTTCGGTCAATCATACAATGACATCCCCATCTCCCTTAAACATGGAACTACTAGTCCCTCGCTAGCCTATTTTGTCAGACAGGAGAGACTAGAGTCCATCAAAGATGTGAGGAAAAAAGATTCTTGAAAAATCCGAGTAGCGTTTCCCAAATAAAATCCAAGTGAGACGAGCTAGTTTTAATTCCTATTCTATTGCACCACTTCCGAAATTTCAGAGCTAGTTCTCTCTCTCTGTACTACTAAATCAAATCAAATGCAAGCCTTTCTGTTGTCCCTCCACTTCCCCCTTTTACGGACTCTTCCGAATGGATGGAGCCGGCGCTAGGACCCGGTGGGAGCTTTGTGTGCGGACCATCCGCAGCTCTTCATTCTACCGTGACTGGTGGGTGGCGATGACGGCAGGGCGGAGGAGCGAAGGCAGCGGTTCTTAAGTCCCGTATTTTCTTTCACCTCGGACGCTTTCGGATCTGACTTCACGAGTCAGGGCAGATAAGGACGCGCGGGGGGGAAAACACTTACGGCAGCCGTAAGGGCGGCAGATGAAGTTCGGCAGGGAAGCTCCTGATGAGAGGTTGGCCACGAGGACGCTGCGCCCACAAGCACCGGTGCAGGATCGCACGGTGAGTGACTTTCTCTCTCTCTTTGGGGTGTCCGTCCGCCCTTGTCTGAAATCTCTTCGCCGCCGGTTTACGTGCATGTGTATAGGAAAGCTCTTACTCTGATCTGTTGCTCACTTGCTAACGGCCCTGCAGTTTTTTTTTTCCCCCTTGGAAAATGAACGTGTGTGGTGGCACGGGAGACAAGCGAGCGTGTTTGAAGGCAGCCACTCCCTTCTTCTTCTTCTTCTTTTTGATCTGGGGCTTCGGGGTTGAGCAAAGCCAGAGATCATCAGACCCTCCCAGGGAAGAAGGAGCCCGAGACGGGGAAAGATTGAAGGGCGGTCTAGCTGTTGTCCTTGAAAGTTTGGAGACAGCGGTGGTCGGCGATCTCCTGGGTTGTGTCTTGGTGCAGAGTGGTGGAATTCAATGCCTTTTTATGGGTGGGGGTGGAGAGAGGGAATTCCTTATTTACTTTTCCGGATCCTCCAGGTTTAGAAACGGTCGTGGCCAGATTCACCCTCATCTCTGCTGAAAGGGTCAAGTGGGACGCTCGGAAATGTGGTTTGCGGGGTTGCTGTTTGTCCATGTATCTTGAAAAAAACATTCTCCAGCTATCAGCCCATGGTTTTATTTTTTCTTTGATTTTAGATGTCAAAACCCTTGACGGACTAAGGTACAATCTTGTGCCTATCCAGGAAAAAAAAATCCCATCAGCCCTCTCTCTTAAGTGAATTAAACTGCAATACTGGAGTGAAATCCATCATTGTTCAATGGGATGTTTCCATCCAAATTACAGGAGTTCATGTCTTAATAAATACACCAATTGATCTTTCAAGAATGCACAAAACCCCATTTCCTCTATAGTTGTACTTTTATAAATGGTTGCCTTGAAGCTCTTCTTTCTGCTGCTTCTCTGGATTTCTTTTGATGATCTTGATCTCTGGCTAGGAAAGGAGAGTGAGGGATAAAAGTTTTCCAGTGGATCTGCTAAGTCACACAATTGCAGGCATTTCTGAGACAGGCTGACTTAAAAGCTGCAGATGATTAATGTCAGAGCAGTTCCGCCAGCATCACATTATTGCTGTAGGCAGAAATGAAGGCACACATTTCCTACTCTCTTCAGACTACTGACCAAAATTGCAGTCAGTTGATGATTAAACCTTTCACCTGATATGGACATTTTTATTTTCTTCCTCCTATAGCTGTACATTCAATATTTCGCTAGATTGAGTTCACATATTGCACTAAACAAAACTCTGGTTTCATTCTGGTCACTTAGCAAATTATTGTTTATTCAGTGAACCATGGTCTATAAACCATGGCAGAATGCAGTCAGTGCACTTGAACAGTGAGTTTATCCTTGGGTTGGCTAATTTATGCAACAAGTGTGTTCACAGTATACCAAGGATATAATCAATGTGTATTCTTCCTGAGATTAAAATCTGTACAAGGTTAGTTCAGCGTGCAAGCCTTGGCATGCATGCAAAGGATCTTGGGGTTATTTATTTGATATGTACGTTACTTTTATCTAGACAGCATACTAAAAAGCAGACACATCACCCTGCCAACAAAAGTGCATATAGCCAAAGCTATAGTTTTCCCAGTTGCAATGTATGGCTATGAAAGCTGGACCATAAGGAAGGCTGAGCGGCAAAGATTAAGACCTTTGAACTGATTTGATTTGATTTGATTTAATTGATTTATTGCATTTCTATGCCGCCCTATTCCCAGAGGGACTCAGGACGGCTCACAAACCAAAGTAAGGGAGGGGAGTACAAACAGGAGGAAAAACAACGGACAGACAACTACAGCAATTTAAAAACACTCAACAACCACACAATTCAAGCGGGGGTGGGGGAAACTCGTCAGCCCCAGGCCTGTCGGAACAACCAGGTTTTAAGAGCTTTGCGGAAAGCCTGAAGGGTGGTAAGGGTCTGAATCTCCACGGGGAGCTCGTTCCAGAGGGCTGGAGCAGCCACAGAGAAGGCCCTCCTCCGGGTGGTAGCCAATCGGCATTGGCCAGTAGATGGAATTCAGAGGAGGCCTAATCTGTGGGATCTAATAGGTCTGTTGGAGGTAATTGGCAGCAGGCGGTCTCTCAAGTACCCAGGTCCAATACCATGAAGGGCTTTATAAGTGACGACTAGCACCTTGAAGTGTATCCGAAGACCAATAGGCAGCCAGTGCAGCTTGCGGAGGATAGGTGTGACGTGGGTGTACTGGGATACACCCACAATCGCTCACGCGGCTGCATTCTGGACAAGCTGAAGTCTCCGAATGCTCTTCAAGGGCTGCCCCATGTAGAGCACATTGCAATAGTCCAGTCTTGAGGTCACAAGGGCACAAGTGACTGATGCAAGGGCCTCCCGGTTCAGGTAGGGGCGCAATTGGTGCACCAGGCAAACCTGGGCAAAGCCCCCCCTGGTCACAGCCGAAAAATGGTGTTCTAAAGTCAGCTGTGGGTCCAGGAGGACTCCCAAATTGCGAACCTGTCTGAGGGGCGTACAGTTTGACCCCCCAGCCTGAGAGATGGAATACTTGGCCAATTGTTGGGAGGGAAACACACCAGCCACTCGGTCTTGTCCGGATTGAGTGCAAGCTTGTTAACCCCCATCCAGACCCTAACAGCCTCCAGGCACTGACACATCACGTCAACCGCTTCACTGAGTTGGCATGAGGCGGACAGATACAACTGCGTATTGTCCGCATACTGGTGGTGATCTCACCCAGCAGCTTCATGTAGATGTTGAACAGGAGGGGGGACAGGACCGAACCCTGCAGCACCCATACTTCAGGGGCCTAGGGGTCGATCTCTGCCCTCCAACTAACACCGACTGCGACCTATCCGAGAGGTAAGAGGAGAACCACCGAAGGACGGTGCCTCACGTAATCGTCGCAGAAGCATACCATGGTCAATGGTATCGAAGGCTGCTGAGAGGTCAAGGAGCACTAGGACGGAGGCATGACCCCCCATCCCTGGCTCTCCAGAGATCATCGGTCAGTGCGACCAAAGCAGTTTCCGTGCTGTAGCCTGGCCTGAATCCAGACTGAAAGGGGTCTAGATAATCGGTTTCATCCAAGGACCGCTGGAGCTGAGAGGCCACCACATTCTCGACAACCTTCCCCACAAAGGGGAGGTTGGAGACTGGATGATAGTTGTTTAAGATGGCTGGATCCAAAGATGTCTTCTTCAGGAGGGGTCTCACCACCGCCGCCTTTAATGCGGGGGGGGGGGGAAAGAACCCCTCCCGAAGGGAGGTGACAACTATCGCCTGGATCCAGCCCCGTGTCACCTTCCTGCTGTTCGCAACCAGCCAGGAGGGACACGAGTCCAGTGCACAAGTGGAGGCACTCACAGCTCCCAACTGTGATGCTGGAGAAGACTCCTGCTAGTCCCTTGGACTCAAGGCGATCAAACCGGTCAAGTCCTAGAGGAGATCACCCCTGACTGCTCTTTAGAAGGCCAGATCCTGAGGATGAAACTCAAAGACTTTGGCCACCTAAGGAGAAGGAAGGGACTCCCTGGAGAAGAGCCTAATGCTAGGAATGATTGAGGGCAAAAGGAGAAGGGGATGACAGAGAATGAGTTGGCTGGTTCGAGTTACTGAAGAAGTAGGCGTGAGCTTCAATGGACTCTGGGGGATGGTAGAGCACAGGAAGGCCTGGAGGAACGTTTTCCATGGGTCGTGATGGGTCAGACATAACTTCACAACTAACAGCAACAACACTGTTATTTTTCACTGTTCCTTCCAGCAAAGTCAGAGGAAAAACAAAGGGAAAAACAGTTTACAATAATAGCATATAAATGCAAGCATGTAACATTTAAGTTACTGGAGCAACAGTCCTTATAGGTGTCCTATTGAGTGGGGCTATTAACATCTGGGTGAGCAAATATGACTTTCAAGGCTAAGGCGAGGCTAAGGTTCCTAGGACAGATCTATATATGGGGTGACATCACTGAAAAGATCTCAGTTCTAGTCTCCACACTGTTGATTAGACCTTTAAGCAGAACTCAGAAACATGATTCAATAGCATTTCAGCTGATTTCTCTGGTCTGAACAATACTTCGAGGAATAAGTAAGCTTGTATGTTTCAGCTGGCCCAAATCTTAGCAATCTTCCTTCTTGTCCTTTTTTAGTGAGTGAAGCAAGCAAACATATATATTCAGTCTAGTTTGTGAATTAATAATAACCAGGTAGTTTGGGTTTGTACTAGAAGTTAAACACAAAAACTACCTTAGGATGTTGTATAAGGCACATAATTAATTGACCTAGTTAATTAAACTGCATAGACCAATTTTTCAACACTGAGTTACCAAATATCAGAGACAGCAATAGTATAACTTTAATCAAGGGCTACCCTTGAAAAGCGTTCGGAGACTGTAGTTAGTCCAGAATGCGGCCCGCGGCGAGCGATATTGGGTGCACCGAGGTACACCCACGTTACACCTGTCCTCCGAGAGCTACACTGGCTACCAATTGGTCTCCGAACACAGTTCAAAGTGTTGTTATTACCTTTAAAGCCCTACATGACTTAGGGCCAGACTACCTTCGAGACCGCTTACTGCCACATACCTCCCAGCGGCCAGTAAGATCCCATAGATTGGGTCTCCTTCAGATGCCGTCAGCCAGACAGTGTCGGCTGGCGGGCCCCCGGAGGAGAGCCTTCTCTGTGGCTGCTCCGACTCTTTGGAATCAGCTAGCCCCAGAGATCCAGACCATACCCACTCTCATGGCCTTCAGGAAAGCTGTTAAAACTTGGCTGTTCCGGCAGGCCTGGGGCTGTTGACCTCACTGTTGAGGTCCAGCCCCGATTAGAATGAATGTATGAGGTGTTGCTATTTTAAACTGTTTACTTTCGTTATGTGTTCGTTATGTGTCTTTTCCCCCCTCTTTTTTGTAAGCCGCCCGGAGTCCTTCGGGATTGGGCGGCATATAAATTTTTAAATAAATAAATAAATAAATAAATAAATAAATAAATAAATAAATAAATAAATAAATAAATAAATAAATAAATAAATAAATAAATAAATGTTATAATAAATAAACAATTCTGTTTATTTTAATATAACTTTCTTTACAAATGCAAACTGATTTACAGCTAACTTAAGAAGTATCTTTTTGCGGCATGGAACACCTCTTTTTACTAAGGACATTATTCTTCATTATCCAATAACAATTTAGAATAAAAACATTTGTTATCTTATTGTTATGAATATCCAAAGTAGCTGATGTTCGTTTACCATTGCAGGAGATTATGTTAGTAACTTTGCACACACTTTGTATCATTTTGGTCCTTTATAAAGCTACTTCCCTTTAATATAAATTATTAAAATTTCAAAAGTGCCAACTAATAAAAATAATATGAAAAATGAAAATATCTACTAAAACAATCATGTATCATTTCATCAGTGTCATTTTCCAATAAGTTTTTTCTTTTAATGTGAAGTGATAGTACTATTCTAACTATACCTTTGTTAAATATATCCATTGATAACATATACCTAAATCAAAGGCTCACTTCAGGATTACCTTAGGATTGAGATAAATGGCTGGTGATGCTATGGAATTCCAAGAAGAGTTTTTTTTTTCTATAATTCTTTCTTTTCATAAAATTTATGTTGCAGTTTTGAACAAATGGTATATAAATGCAGGAATTGTATTTGTTCTAGCTTGCACTAGTTTGGACATGCTAAAATCAAACTATAGTTCTACATTCAGGTTTAGAAAAAGCCATCATTTTCCGTGGTACCATTAGGCTCTACCTATTATGGATTTTAGAAAGTTCAGGGAGGTATGTGTGTAACTGAAAATCCAGTTGCTTTGAATGGAATAGACAGACCAGATTACTATCAGCAAAGGCTGATTTATATCCATTTCATTACCCCCAAAAGTGATTGAAGATATCTTTTTATTGCTTTGTTGACTTCATATACTGACAATGACTGACAATCAGTTTTTTCTGCAGGTAACAAAACAATTAAACAGCAAACTCCTTTTATGTTGCAGAGAGAGAGAAATGACCAAGCTGTTGTAAATTTCAACCCTTCTCTTTTCTTGGACTTCTGATGCAGAGCTGCAAAGCCTTCAGGCTTGAACTTCTCTTAAGAGGTCCTAGTTTAAAGCTAAAAGTGGGGGGAGGGGGTTGAGGCAAATATTTATTCCAAAGAGAAGGTAGAGCAACAGCATTTCAACATCAAAGAAAAATATTCCTTCCCTACATGTCAGGCTCAAAGATTAAGCAGTGCTCCCTACTCCCCATCACAACAATACTATGCAAAACAGTTAGGAAATCTTATTACATTTCTTCTCATTAAAGCCATTGTAATGTTCAGTATTCATAACCTAGTTTTCTATATTTGTATTTTCCTGACGTTCATTTAGGTTTTGGCTCTGTTCAGTGTTTGATTATTATTTCCATTCTTTTTTTTTTGGTAGTTTTAATGTTAATTTAAAAGGGAAAAAAGGCTTATGATTGATGTTTAATTAGAGTTTAACATACAAACCATAAGCGAACAGAATATTTTAGCATTTAACATTCTCAGCTATTAGTTCATATGTATTTTATTTCTGACACAATTATAATACATATTGTGTAATATTTTATTCCTTATAAAGGAATGCTCCTAATATACTGATAGGTGATGATAGTAATCAGGTCTGGAAGTGGTTGGATATCAATGGTATGCAAATTCTTTTTGGTTGTTATGTAATTGCCTAAGGCAAGCCTCTCTCAACTTAATATTCTCTAGCTATATTAAAGTTGCAAGACTGAGCCCCACTGCCAGTTTGGGGAGGCTACATGTAGTCCTTGAATTACGACCACAATTGAGCCCAAAGGTTCTGTTGTTAAGTGGACATTTGTTAAGTGAGTGTTAAATGACATTTTATGATCTTTCTTGCCACAGTTGTTAAGTGAATCACTGCAGTTGATAAGTTAGGAACCTGGTTGTTAAGTGAGTCTGGCTTCTTCATTGACTTTGCTTGTCAGAAGGTCACAAAAGTGATCAGTTGGCCCATATTTATGACCACATAATTGGTTATAAATATGAACCAGTTGCCAAGCATCTGAATTTTGATCACATGGTCATGGGGATGTTGCAAAGGTCGTAACTATGAAAATTGGTCATAATATACATTTTTCAGTGCTGTTGTAACTTTGATTGGTCACCAAACAAACTGTTGTATATCCAGTCTATATGTACTCTGAATGCATCAGGTGCTTATTTAAATATTGCCAATAGTTTGAAATCAAAAGCCTCCCAACCATAATGTGCAATTGTAAAGCCACTTAAATTTCCAGAAGTCCTACTGTGCTGCCTCATTGTGGTAGCTGTGTGTGTGTGTGTGTGTGTGTGTGTGTGTGTGATGTTTCGGTAGGATGAACAAAAAATGTCAGGAGTGTATGATGACAGTAAATAATCCCAAAAGGGTCATGCGAAGCTTGAAGGTTGTCACAGCTGCCCCATTACAGCAAACAGAAACCTACTGTATATTGGGAAGCCATAATACAGAAAGATGGTAGAGACAGATGATCACTTTAGTGGCAATAGCAAATACAAAATACTCTGCAGGAGTTCAAGGCTACTTGCAAAGGTCAGAATTGGACTGTTTTTCTCTCTCACTGTGTATAAAAATGGAAATTGATGTAGACTGTTAAAAATATTGGGCTTCTGAACCTTGATGTTGGAGAAGACTCCTGAAAATAAACATAGCTAAAATATTAAAAAAATGAATATATATACTATATATATAGCATTTGTGTTGATATATAAATAAAGGGAGACTAGTATAGATCTATTTCAAGCTATTTAGCTCTCATCAGCTAGCCATATCCTTACTGGGATTCAAACCTGGTTTGTTGTTACATGTTAGGCAGCTGTATTAGCCTCTAAGCCACAAGCTCCCTTCCTTTATCAGCTGAGCTAAGGAAATAATTAAGTGTTATGTCAAGCACTTGATATGCCCAAAAATGGGAGGGAGCATACTGCTTCCCTTTTGCCTTTCAGCTCTACCCTAGAAGCCTTCCAGGCAGAAAACCATGTTTGTGTTGCATTTGTGCTGATACATAAATAAAGGGAAACTAGTATAGATCTATTTCAAGCTATTTAGCTGTCATCAGCTAGCCATACCCTTACTGGGATTGGAACCTGGGCTGTTTTACATGTTAGGCAGTTGTTGATACTTATCAGCTGATAAGGGAGGAGAGCTTGTGGCTTAGAGGCTAATACAACTGCCTAACATGTAAAAACAGCCCAGGTTCGAATCCCAGTAAGCGAATGGCTAGCTGAGGAGAGCTAAATAGCTTGAAATAGATCTATACTAGTCTCCCTTTATTTATGTATCAGCACAAATGCAACACAAAATGGTTTTCACACACAATAATATAAAATATGAAAATATACATAGCTAAGCAAGAAAACAAAACACTTGGATCGTAGGGCAAATCAGCTTAGAGTTCTCACTTGAGGCACAATGGCCAGACTCAAATTATATGTTGGACACATTCAGAGATTTAGCTCTGAAGAAATCTATCATGCTGGAAAGAGTAGAAAGAAGAAAAAGACAATGACTCAGAAGAAGATGGATGGATTCAATTACAGAGGCAATGGGCACATATATGGCCAATGGGAAGGACCTGAATTCTGCTACAAAATCTATCTTGGTTAAAAACAGACACCAATCTGATGGCACATAAAATCAAGCCCACTTCAATATCTGATTTTTTTTTAATTGTTGTTTGACAGCAGTTTTGTTTGTAGTTCTAAACCACAATTAGAATAATTCAGAAATAGACTTCAAGAACTCACAAGGAATGAAAATATATTCATTTACAAAAGGAAAGAGGACATATAAAATGAAACACCAAACAACTGGATTGTGTAACTTGTGTACCTTTTACAGATTCTTTACTTCTGGTAGTAACAGATAATTTTAAATTGGGACGACCCAAAAGAATCAGTATCACCATAGCTCAACATTGACCTTTTTTTTACATCCACATATATTAAAGCTTTTCAATAATTTACAAGGAATGCCATTTCTACTCATGAGGAAAATGAGAAGAGCCCCTTCTGCCATCATTCTTGGCATGCTAAAAAAAACCTATCTGCTGAAAAAAACCCACATACTTTTCACTACCAACTCCATCATGATCCCACATGAACCAAGAACAATTTAGCTTCTTCCCAACAGTTTATGGTTAATTTTGAAGCTATGGAAGTCCCATTTTATTGAGGTTTCCAGATCCAAAAGTGCTACTTTATACTTTGAATATTAATGCCTGTCTGCTTCCCTGTCTTCTTTTCCCCATTCCACGAATTAACATGCTTGCAAACTAACATAGCCAAACTCATTGTAATGGTATTATTATTCTGATGTGATTCTAATCAAGGGTCTATGCTTGTTTACATTGGGCTAAATTTATTCGAATGCTTTTATATTTAAAAAACAACAGATGGCACCACCAACTAATATTACTTGATCCTGAAAAGCTAAACAGGTTCAGACTGGCTAGTAATTGGATAGAAGACTTCAATAAAACTTGAAGTTGTAGAAAATGATTTTTTAAAAAAAATCTATAAAATATAAAATCTATCTATATTAAATTGTCTTTATTCCATAAAGAGATAGACATATCCATTAGCCTTGTAAGCCACATTTGACTAGCAGGAGATTTAAAATTAATTTAACAACTTGATAAAAAACACAGTATTTCTAGATTGGCTAACTCTTTTGATATAATCTTCTGATAAAAACAATATCCTTATCCTACTACAATGCAGACTCTTTACAAGGACATTTTAAATGTAAGCAAGATTTTTCTTCATTAATTGTAAGATGATAGAAACAAAATATTAAATGAACTAAAAGTCACATACTTAAGGAGACAAAAGCAACTTAACTTAGTATTGTGGATGACATGGCTGTAGATTTTTCCTGAAATTATTGAACTGGGTGAAGTCGAATTGGATTAGATATTGATTGGGTCTAGTTGATTTAAGCAAACTCATTTCTTTCTACCTTTTTTATTATGATATTTATGCATATTGGATCTAAGTCAGTTTCTGATTACAGCTGCTCCCTCCCTCCCTCTTGGTTTCCACTCAACAATTCAAGCTATTGTGCAAGGAAGATGTTTGAATGGAAGCTTTCTCCACTGCATGTGGTCTGCATAGGAAATGTGATTACCCTCTCTTTAACAGAATCCTCAATTAAAAATACTGACATCACTGGCAGTTTCAAAACAAACAAACTGGTGGCCTTTCTGATTTTCCTATTTGACCTCTTGCCCTGGAATGAGTAAACAAAGCAAAATTGGTCAATTGAAGAGCCTGAGCTATTTCCCCATTTTGTAATAAAGGCCTAGAGACAGAGAAGTTGTTCTCTTTTTTAAACTGTTTCTCCTTTAATTAACTGTATTACAGTATTGATAGACTTGGTATAGGAAGAATAGGAAAAGAATACTCAAAAGGAATAACAGAAGGACTAATTGCAGGATTACTTATATAATAGCTAAATTCTGTGCTGAAGCCATAGACCTCACTTGGTAGTTTAGACCAACAAAAGGTGATTTATTTTAATGGTATTTTATTGCACTCTCAAATTGCATTTAGCTGTTTTAAATTTTATGATCTGGTCTTAGACTGTTATAAAATGTGTGTTCATTGTAGCTGCCTGCAGGAAAAGTTTGTAACCTTATTATTTCTGCCAAATATATACAGTATGGTTGTGCTCACAACTGTGTAGAAAATCTCATTTACAAACCAATGTAGATCCTATTGATGAAAGAAATGTTCTTCTGGGTTCGGCACCAAGTGGGGAAAAAGACACTGGAGACATGGAGGCTGCTTGGAAAGATGGTTTATTGTTGGACAGGATCACATGGCTTGAGTCCTGAACAGAAAAGGTGATCACATGCTTCAATGTTGGTGGAGAAGAAGAGAAAGGCTGAGGAGGGGCTTGCTAGGCTTTTTATAACCTGTTCAGTCCCACCTCTCTGTTTCCTGTTCCTGTATAAGAAATGTATTCTGATTGGTTTCAGACTCCCATAGGGCCATGCAGGGGCAACTCTCTTGGCTGTGTTTTGAATCCAGGTTTGGTTGAGTTCTCAGATGCCATGTGATCAGTTGGGGCCAATATTATCATGCTTTAATCCCATCCCCCTGGGGTTGCAGTGGAGAAGCCTTTATTATGTAAAGGGACTAGCTTGGCCTTCTTAATGGCCTATTGACAAAGTGGGGATGGGCAGGAAGCTACAGGGAGCTGTTCTGTCTTTTAAACATGTTTCTTTCTTTTCACATCCAGAGAAATATTCTGCCTTTTCAATATTTCCTAGGATATTTCATTTTTCTGGGAGAGGCCTGGATGATAACTTCCCACACTATAATTATTGAATATTACAAAATCTAGAGTAAAGAGTAAATTGGGACAAAAGTCCTTAACATACACGTTGATGAAGTCTCAGTTGTCCCTAATTAATCGGGGAAAAGATTTTAGGTCATTGTATTCAGTTCAGTGAATATATCAGGTTGTGGAATTATGAAAATGAAACAGTCCATGCCAGTGTCTATTAGAAAAGGGATATTGAATATAAAATTGCAACATTGTGATGCCCTTATATTGTCAGGCCTGCAGCCTTCTTTTCTTTTGGGACTTTGGCTTGCTACACTTTCTATTATTTTGCTATGCATTTTCTATTGTGGAAAAATGGGAGGGAGGATTGTAAGGAGTCACATACATGTAGCCACAATAAAATTCTTTTTAGAAAGCCAAGGTCATTCTTTGTCTCTGCACCTCTGCACCTGACCGGAATTGGATGGGTGGAACTGCCAGCAGGGCAGTGTGAGATTGGACCATGTGATGGACATGTGGGTTGTGGGGGCAAGAAACTGTGGGGAAAACAGAGAAGCTTTCAGATTCGGCTTTTCCCAGATGTGCCAACATGGCTCTCTTAATAAATTGGAACTTTGAACAATACTTTGCCTTGGACTCTGATTTACTTTTGGATGCTGTTTGGAACCCTGACATATATATCTGTCGTAGCCTTCATTTGACAACAGTATCTGGTTCGTAGTAGCATATTTGTAAAATGTTAGGATAGAGCTATAAAATGAAGAAAAAATTATCAAAATTATGATGCATTTTTGAATGGATATTCCACGAGAAACAAATAGGACTTTGGAGATTTCCTTAGTTTGGGAAAAAGGACAGTAAATAAAGATATGATCAAAGGTTATAAAACTATGTACTGGTATATGATGGAAAAGTAGATGAAAAGAATTTGTCTTCTCAAAACAATGCGGCCAAAGACTATCCAATGAAGATGCTTGGAAGGGCATTTAACAGTAAGCATTTCTTAATAAATTAAGTTGAGAAACTGATTGTCACAAGATGTACTAATAACTTTAAAGGGGGATTGAACAAATCCATGAATGATAGATCTATCAAAGACTATATATCTTGAAGATTCAGTATGTTCTTTGATATATTGTAGTATGCTTCCAAATATCACTTGCGGGGGAAAAGCAGAAGCAAGGGCTAAGTCTCTGTATCTTTTCTGCGAACAGAGATATATGGCTGGCTACTCTGAAAAATAAAATACAAATGTGTTCTGACCCCCTGGCCTGTGAATAAATCAGAACACAAGCTTGGTTGTTTGCCACTATTTAATTACTGAGATAACAAATCCTTTGGCTGAGGGCTCAGACAACTCACATTCAATAGAATAGCTTGGCAGCAATCCATATAGTTCAAATGAAACAATGCAGATAATCCAAACGAACAGACACAGCTAGAATGCAGACAGATTTCCTTCACTACTAATTCGAACCGTTGTTTCCTGCAAATGTCCCCTCCCAATGCCTCACTTATAACTCCCTTGGGAGGGGGCCAACCACAATCACCTGTGCGTAATTATCTTTTATGAGTCTGACTACAGAGTTGCTGCATGTGTTTTTTAGCCCTTCTCAATCTAGTATCAGGGGACCAAACTGCCTTGGATCCTCCCCATTGCTCCATGCCTCAGGCGGCTCCTGGTGGCCAACCAACCTCTCTAATCCCTGCTCTGAGTCTGAACCCTGCCCAGGGTCCTCCACATCTTCCATAACAGACTCATATGTTCCTCGCTATCTGAGTCCGGATCCTGCTGGGCTACAACACAAATGTAAGATGATCCAGAAGGGCTGTTCTTATATTTTTTAGTGTCAGTATGACATTATATACTTGGAGTGGTATCATTATAAGAATAAGAGTATAAGATGCACCAATTATGTAATATTCTATTTTCCTTGATAAGGAAAGATATGCAGCTGGATTAGTATAAAAAGTAGATATGGTGCATAAAATAGAGCTAGATGTAAGTATAAGGAAAATTTCAACCTTTTATTCTCCAACTAATTGAAGAACAAAATGTAATAGTATATTGCATTTATCTATTATAACAAAGTATATTGCATTTATCTGTAATAATCTACAATTGTAAGAGGTTAAAAAAATAGATTTAGAATAATATGCTTTTTTTTTAGTTGGTTAGGTTATTTTTTTTTAACAATAAGACTGTAAAGGCCCCTGAAATTATTCTTCTTTCTTTAGATAAGATCTGTGTTTGTAAGAAACAGGGGTACTAAAAGTTTTTTAAATTTTAATAAAAGGAAGATTATTCAATTGAATGTGAAGTGCACTTGCTAGATACCTCTCAGCTGATTAGCAAATACAACTGAAATAAAATTAATGGATATTGTTACCATCTCCCTCATATACCCATTTATCCCTTTCTTGTCCTACCTCATCTAGCAATGTTGTTCATATTTTTATTGATGAGAAAATTTCTGATAGGGTATTGTGACAGCCAGTGTAGTAAAACATGACAAATGGAACTAGAGCTTCGTTATGCCTGGTGTTTAAGTTAATTGGGATATGCCTTTATGTCCTGCCAAACTTACTAATACTTTTTGAAAAATAATTTATTTAAATTAATTAGAAATTGGTACTCTATTAACAATGCACCAGTTTCCAAACATCTTCTTTTATTCCAAGAATGCCTCTGGAGCCAGATGGATTACCTAAATTTTCTTTAAGAATGTTGGCGAGTTCTATTTATTGCTTAGCTTAGATTTAGGCCCATCTATTCAGACAAAAGGACAGAGTAAATTTGAAATATTGCAAAGGGTCTTCTGAGAAGAGGATTAGAGGGAGTAGAGGTTTATATTCTGATAAATCACTGATTTGTAACTGGAAATGTGTGCTCTCTTTCCCCTATTGGCAACATTGGTGAAAAGGCAAATTCTTCATTTTACAATATTTGTCAACAGTCCATTTGTATCAGCTTTAAACTTAGGACTTAATCAGCTATTTTTTTTTAATAACATCCAAGAACAGGCTAAAATGTAAACTTTCAGTACACTGTATCAATAATTATAAATTAATTGTAGCCTTAAATGGAATTGGTAAGAAGGTTTTTATGATCAAGACCAATCTCTTGATTTCTAGGTCTCTGCCATCTCCCTGGTTTGAAATTGGGAAAGAGGGAGTGAACTCTTGCTGGAGAATCTATTTCAGGGATGTCAAACTCAAGGTCCAGGGGGCAAATCTGGCTTGTGGGGTGCTTAGATCTGGCCTGCAGGGGCCACCCTGGAAGGACGAGGGACCAACGACAGGACCTGCCCACAGTGCCTCTGACAGTGAAACTCCATTTTCGCTGGCAGAAAGATGCAGAAGCAATCACAACTGAAAATAGAGCTTGGGAGCCCTTTTCGCTGGCAGAGCACTTAGGCCAACACAAGCTCCCGAAACATGAGTGATGTCGAGCTGACTATGTCCACCCTGGCCACGCCCACCCCATCCACCTGAGGTGAAATACAACCCTGATGCTGCCCTCAATGTAATCAAGTTTGATATACCTGATCTATTTTATTCTATTTATAACACCTTCAGACAATGGATCCAACAACATTCATCCCAATAAGGCCAGAAGGGCATATTGGATGCCAGTACCTAATGCCACACAGGTTGCTTTCAGTCAGCAGAATATATGGCATTAACTCCCTGCCAGCCAAAGTTCATAAACATCTTAAGATGATTAAAAATGTACATTTTGAGCACTTTATGTACAGCAATATAGTACCCATCCCAAAAGAAATAATGTAGTAATGTTGTGGTGCTACATCATTATGCCTGGAGCTTAGCCACCTTTATTTTACTTCATTGATTACTGCTAGAAACCCTACAAACCACAGCCTTGGCTTTGTGTATTCCACAGCTGAATATTGTGGTAGCATGTGGCTTAACATGTTCTCATCATACGCTAAACAATAATAACTTCTAGGAAAAGCAGTATACAGTATATGGAATATGACAATTCAGATGTTTAGAATCATTGGATATTGCCAAGGGGAAATTATGAGATGGGAAGTATTGCTTTGGCATGAGGCCAGATAATTCCTTTATAGTACATTTGTTGTTATTCCATGTCACAATTAAAGGGAATATCCAGGGAAAGCCCCATCTCAAGTTAGAAATAGCCCTTCATTGTAAACAATTTTTGGAAAAACTTAATGTAACAAGATCTGCCATAGGCTGTAAATTATTTCTACTAGTATTAGTCAAACCTTGTCTCCATTGAATAAACTATGGCCTTCTTTAAGAGACGGGTGTCAAATCAAGAGTAAATGGAAATAGCACTCAATTGTTTGGAAAGCCTATCACATGAATATTCATAAAATTGCTATGCAGATGAAACATGACTGCACAGTGTGGCATAAACATAGTTGTAGTGCTGACTTTGCACCTCATTGCTGCTGTGATTAATATTCATATCTTTATGATGTGGCATGTTTGAATAACGTTATATTTTTAACAAGAGATAAGAATTTTGGGCTCAAAGTACTTTTTCTGTTTATTGAACATTTCAGACATAGATTTCTACAACTACAACAGGCAATTCTGGCACTGAGCTTATCCTTTGTAGATTCAGTGCACAGCATGCTTTGTTCTGACAAGCAGTAGGTATCAAATAGCAGTTGTTATCTTCAAATAATGTCATGTGCATGTACATAGTTTTTGATTTATTATTTTGTTGGCATATTAAATATACTGTCTAGAATGTTCTCCATATGACAAGAACAAGTACTTGATCCACATATTCATGTACTCTGTGTGGTTCAGCTGTTGATATATGAGATGGGTTCTAACTCTAGGCTGAAGAGTTGTAGGAATAGAGTACTTTTCTCTTTGCGTTGACACTTGACCTATATCCATTGGAATTTAACAGTGGCTTGTGTTCATTAAATTTGTTGCATAACTAGAGCTATTGTATTTATGTTTAGGAATCATAAGCAAACACTGAAAAGAGTAGAAATAAAATAACAAAGTATCTCCTTATCTGCAGCTTCTCTGAAAGCCACCAACTGTGGTGAAATGGATAAAGATCAGGCAGATTTAACTAACAAACAGGTGCTCCACAAGAAACCTAGCAGAAAAACCTGTCTTGCTCAGAACTGGGTGAGGCAGTGAGAATTGAAGCAGGTAGAATTGTGAGAGAAAATGATAGTAGATAACAGTGACATGCGGTGAGGTTTATGGGCTGCTGAGGCAGTCCTCTCCCCCAACATCCCACTGTCTAAAGGCCCTTTCTTTCTTTGCCCGCCTGAACTCTGGCAGGCGGGTGAAAGAAAGAAAGCATTCTCCCCTCTCCTCTGACACCCCATTGTCTAAAGCGCTTTCTGTCACCTGCTTGAGCTCTGACAGGCGGGTGAAAGAAAGCGGCAGCCTGACAGCACAGGGCGGTGAAAGTCACTTTCTTTCACCTGCCTCTGTGTACACGGCATCTGTGGACACAAGGTGGGCGAAAGAAGTCTCTTTCGCCCACCTGAGCTGGTGGGCTGCCACGGGACGCAGAGATGGGTGAAAGAAAGTGACTTTCGCCGGCCAGTGCTGGCGGGCTGCTGCTTTCTTTTGTCCGTGGCTGCAGGCCAGCAGAGGTGGGCAAAAGAACCGCCTGTGCTGGCGGGACTGTCGCAGGACACAGGCAGGCGAAAGAAAGTGACTTTTGCCAGCCTGTGTTGGCAGGCTGCTGAGGGTACAGGCCGGCGAAAGAAAGCGGCAGCCCGCCAGTAGAGGCAGGCGAAAGACTGCTCTGTGGCGGAGTGCCGCGGTATACCGAGGGGGTTGTAAGAAAGTGACTTTCGCCCGCCAGAGCTGGCGGGCTGCCGCGGACACAGAGGGGGCGAAGGTATCTTTCACCCGCCTGAGCTGGCGGGCTGCCCTCCCTGCCTCTCCTACCCCCTTCCTCTCTTCACTCATCTCAAAACACACACACACACACACACCCACATATCACAAAGTTGCACCAGGAGGATTAAGTTGAATTCCTCCCCCTTCCTCCAACCCCCACGCACACGTACCTTTTCTTTTCCAGCTGTTTCACAGAGGATTTAACTCTCCTCTTGCCTGCCATCATGAAAATGTAAAACTGTAAAAGGAAAAAGGCACGAGCTGAGGTCAGGCTAGGCTAGTTGCTGCCAGAGTCGCCATGGATGACTCTGCTTAACTGTTTAAAAAGCCTCTAAAAAACGCCCTCTACAGGAGGAGGCAAGAGAACCATGTGCCTCATCTACATCAGGAATTTTTCGGCTTTTAATCCTTGCTTAACTCTGCTCTAGTGATCATAAAGTCAGAGTAGATAAGGCACGTGTTTCTCCTGCCTCCTGCTGTAGAGGGCGTTTTTAGAGGCTTATTTAAACAGTTAAGCACTAAGCAGAGTCATCTACTGTGACTCTGGCAGCAACTAGCTCAGCCTTTTTCCTTTTACTTTTTTTTTTCTTTTCATGATGATAGTGGTGAGGCTCTGCCTTCCCTGCCTCCCCTGACTGCACGTCCCTGGTAGATAAATGTATTTATCTTGAACTGGCCAGAATCTTCTGGACAAGAACAATGGTACATATTAGAGTAACTCATACCTTCAGGAGGAATTGATCAAATTAATCTTTATTGCATATAACTGCCACCTTTTGTTATCCTAAGCTAAGCAGAAATTCTAATCATATAGCGCTGGTGTGATGATGATGTTAATAACAATGAAAAAATATATAATCATTTTTAAATTAATAATAACACAGTATT
This sequence comes from Thamnophis elegans, assembly GCF_009769535.1. Classification (NCBI taxonomy): domain Eukaryota; kingdom Metazoa; phylum Chordata; class Lepidosauria; order Squamata; family Natricidae; genus Thamnophis; species Thamnophis elegans. The sequence goes on along the minus strand of NC_045550.1, from coordinate 36,041,046 downwards.
TTTTATATTTTATTGACTTCTGTTTTATGGCATTCTTCAGTATCCGGAAGATACAGAACAGCAAAGTAATACCATACCTTCTGGAGTCTGCTCACCTGCCTCATAATAACATATTTTTTGGCATCTTGATTCATACATGTGGAGTTCTGAAAATAGCTACTGTCAGTTGCTATTTTTGTTGTAGGTTGTCCGAAATTTTCTGATGTGTTTATGCATAGGAAAAGAAAAGATGAGTTTTTAAGATCGTCTTAGAGTGTTTCTATATCCTAAATGTTACACATTCAGATAACTGTTTTAAATGTATATTTCGCCACACTTAAAAAAGTAAACCCTTCCAAAATACAATTTTACAAGAAGATGGTTTATTATGATCAATATTAATAAACAGATCATTTCCTAAAATCAGCAACTTATCTCTCTATATCTTAAGGAAACATATGATGAACATTTTGATTTCAGCATATACCTGCAAATGGTTAAAAAGGAGGCTTAAAATCATCAATGTCTTTGAATGCTCATTCTGTAACATTATATCAGAAGAAATGGAAGAGATGGGGAATTCCTGTGAATTATGCTGACCATAGTTGAATGCAGGATTTCTTCCTAGTGTTGCTAATGTAGGAGATAAGTTTGAAAGCTGTCACAAGATTCAGTTTGTATAAATGTGATTGTTAGATTGCTTTTCAGTGTATTATACTAGGATTATGTTGTGTCCTTAATGAATTGTACATTCAGCAGGAGTCTAATATGAGTGCAAATTATTTTCTAGATTTTTTATTGATTAATTTCCCACCTTGTGCACCATTTCAATCACAAAGTAATTAAAATATTGCATTTTAAACCCAGCCAGTTTAGGACTAATTACAACTTCAATTTTTGGGAATAGAATAAACCTGTAAAATAGTACATTGGCATGAGAAGCATTCATAAAAATCACTGCAATTTCAAAGACCTGGTTCTTGGACGTATGTGAGAAAGCCTTCTATACTAAATTGAATTCCCACTCAGTCTACCTTTAAGCTAAACTAAGATCATCCTTTTCAGCTAAGCTTTTTGAGTTGGTTTGTAAAATTTTAGATACTACTATAGACATTTTAATACAGTTTAAACTTTTACATTGTTTAATCAGGCGTTGATGAATGGACAAACATATGAAAAAATATTGGATGGCTGCCATTTCCTTCTGCTTTCAACTAAAAACTGCCATCTGTGCCTTAACTTTTAACAATACAGTAAATTGCTACTGTTCATGTTGTCCACAATAAAGAGATTGTGTGTGGCTGAGACAGCTCACAGATTGTAATCAGTGGATTTGCTAAAGTTTTATTAAGAATGCTAATTGTAATTGAAATAGTAAAATCTAATACAAGCTAAACTTGAAGAAAAAGACGTCAATAACAAAAAAAAGATAAAAAGTGTGTGGGGTGGGGGGGCGGAAGAAAGTAAAAAGTAAGAATGTAATAAAAAAAAATAGAGAAGTGACTTCCAACTTTCATCATAAAAGTCACATTTAGTGACTTTTCATCCCCTCTAAAGTTACAGTTATCCCTTCATCCCATATCCATCCCTTATCTATAGAGAAATCCTTAAAGCATGATCTTTTTAGTCTTGGTGTCAGCAGAAAGGTTAAAGCAAAATAAAAGTATATTCCTTTCTTTGAATTCTAGCATCTGAATCTTTAGTTAATTCAAATATTGTTATAGAATTTGATTTCTCATCATTTTTTCTTTGTCCATCACAAAAAGCCCTTCAAGCCTTTACAAGCCTCTTTTATAAATCCAATAGAAAATAATTGTCCAGGTGAGTCTATTGGTTTATTATTTATATTTTCCTTTTAAATTTTAAAGCATCACCCAGTTTCTAAGTCCAATAAAACATTCGTTTCTAAGTCACTCTCTTGACTTGACAGTTGTTAATCTATTTTTGATACTGTCTCTGTTTTGTCAGATAAAATTTGTTCTACATCATAGTCTATCCATAGAAGCCGATACTGTTGCTGACATTGTTGATATATAGCTGCTAATTTCTAATTCCTTTTTCAAAAGTAATCTTTTGTATTTTCATCTTAATAATATTTTGCATATTTTAGACTTGCAGTTTTTCCAGCTACTTAAAATCTTTAGTTTGTCTTTACCACCGCCATCAGCTCCCCTTTTTAATAGCTATTTTCAGTTTGCCATGCCTCCTCCAGAGGTGATTTGATCACTGAATTCACAATGAGGACACCAACTTGTTCTTAGGTGGGTTTGAAAGCTGTCATTAGTGTAAGATTCTATTGAATATATATTAAAATGTGAATATGTATTACAACATTTAGATAAATGTAAAATACGAGGTTTCTAAGTGGATTTTAATAAAACTTGGCTACAATTTGTTGTGTTTTTCCATAGATCCATTACTTTCTCAAATTAATCTTAACTATTATTATTTACATTGGATTACAAAACACATTAGTATATAATGTGAAGCTAACATAAGAGTCACAATTAAAGAAATATTTATCACAAGGTTTTTACAAAAACACACACTTGACAGAGAAAAAATACAAGACATAAAAAACAATAATGAAGTAAAGTAAGAAAAAGAAAAAAATACAATCTTCCATAGCTCATCACATTATTAAATAATAAATAACATATTAAAGTTTTTTAAATTTAAAAATAATAAATAATATTCTACATGGTTGTAAACTGACATGAAATCTGTGCCAAAAGAAATATATTACATCATTTTTATTAGCAGATAAATTGCCTTTCCAAAAAAGATTACAAGATCATCATATCCTTAATATTAGAAGTAATGCTACTTTTCCTATTTCTAAAAATAAACCTTTAATAGTGGGAGAGATTAAAAATTATACTGATAAACCTTTTATCCATTGCAATGTGAAATATTATCTTTTTCTGTGATTTTCCTTTAATTCTTTATTGTTTAAAATTAAAATATTCAAAATATTAGGTATTAAAAGATATTATAAATGATATGCCATACTATAAGTTGTTGAACATTGGGGTTGTGAAAATCTTCAAAAAAAATCTTCTCTTTGAAATATTAACATAACTGTATCTTCCAAGCTGGGAGGACTGTTTTAGAGGTTACTATCAGCTATCTGCACTCTACAGGCACATGTGGCAAATAACAAGCAGCAGTTTATGAATCAGTCATGCACTCTGAGTAAAGATGAACACTTTGCAGTTGTGATGGGAAGAGAGGTATTTCATGTGCATTTCTGTTGGTTGCCACACATCTTCTACAATAAGATCCTATCTTTTAAAAATGAGAAAACACTGCTTAAGTATGTAATACTTCAAATTTTATTTGGGTATATTTGTACAATAAACCTTTTTGTAATAAAGCTTGATTTATGCCTGATTGCCATCATGCTTTATAAAAAATGTGCTAAACCATCCATATTTGTATGAAGAACTGTATTTTATTGCCGCAGTGGAAAAAATCAGCATACAATATCATAAGATTTACTGGGCAAAAGCATTCATCAAGGACAGTTTTTAAACTGCGCCTTACATGTTTTTACAGATTTATTTTAGTAGACTTGTGTGCATGTCAGAAAGAGAGAGAGAGAGGGGGGGGGGGAGACACTTGTATTTCAAGGGAAAATGCTGTTCTGATTAGTGCTTTCATGCCTAGTGAGTCCAGCTATCCTAAAAACTTTCAAAACAAAGGAAATGTGACAAGATGCTGGTGAGTAGGGAGAACAAAATGCTGATCAAAGACATGATCAAAGAGACCTTCAGGCATATTCTTCAAACTAAAGTCTTTCTGTCTCAACTGGGGCTTAACAAAACCTTGATCTGTTACTACATATGCATTTTGTGCCTCACTGTAATCCAGCTGCAATAATGTGCATTCTTTGGGTAGCAAATACTTAAGGCTGAAATTTTTAGTAAACTCTAGAGAATACAGTGAAATTATTTCTAAATCAATATACATGGAAATGTGCTAACATATTTGCAGGGATTTCCTTTGTATGAAGAGTACTTTTTAAACCTGTAGCCAGAATATAATTCTATATATTTTTCTTCTGTTGTTTTTACCAGATTAAACCCTATACAAGCCCGTATGCCTTTATACTCACACTATGGGCAAACATTATAAGCAGAAAGCGAATAATTATGGATTAAATCACTAGAAGTTCAGGAAAAGTTTTATCTCTCCATCATCTTGGTGCGAGTGGAAGATGGGAACTGTGCTCCTGGGTAGATTGAATAGGAGAAAGGAGAGGCAATAGTATTTTCTGCCATCTTTCAATTGAAGTTGAAAGATGGGAAAAAATTAATTCCAATTTCCAATTTCAATCCACTATAAAGAATGGTTTTTCTAGTGTTATTAGCCACCCATTGATCTAGCATGAACATTGATAGGGAATATAGGTGAGGTATTCTTTCTATATGCAGGATCCCCCTGAGACTTATATAGTTGACTTAGCTATGGCTGTTTATTAAAAAACATTTTAAACATCTATGCTGATTTGATTTTAGCTGAAAATATTGCTATATTCACTTTTCATGGATAGTTTAGCACTCATTTTTTAAAAATTGTGTTTAATTTATGTAATTGTATTTTCAGTCATAAACCAGCCAGTTAAATTATGAAGATGCAAACCAATAGAACTGAACTACAATCAGATCAAAAAGAGTAATTGCAAAGGCCAATAAATAAATAAATAATAATACATACATACATACATACATACATACATACATACAACATACATGTTTCTGGAGTATTTAGTTGAATGTCTTTTGCAATGTGCCAGTCTAGCTACTCTGGGAGTTGTCATTTTCATGGGAAAAATGTCTTAATTCTCTGGGAGACATTACATCAATGCCAGTTAAACTCTCTTTGAGTACATCAGTAGCTAGCTAGACTATAATTGTTCTTTTCTCATATGGCTCGTCAAGCTCAGGTGTTGAGCTGAGCATTCTTTGCAACCCAGTGTCTTCATCTTTAGCTTAAATGCTTAATCATCACTTGGGTTTTATCCCATTCTATAGAAATTAACATTGGCTTGGAAAAGCTTTATGATAAAAATCCTGCTCTACAAATGTTTGCTACAAGGAATGGCCTATTTCAAACGAGAACTATGTTTGACCATTCCTGTTTCCAAAATATTCTCTTATCAAACAATCAGACCTTCCAAAGACATTGTTTTGCATATTTTGAACTTGAAATATTGTCCTTCATACATGCCAAGTTGTGAGACATATATCAGTTTTGTAACAACCTTGGTGTAAAAATGTGTAGCTCAAATCTCCCAGTTCTTATTCTTCTCTATTGACAGTTACTTCTGTATTCCTTTGGACTTTTTTATTACAGTATTTGCACATTGAAACCGTCCCTACATATTTTGAAAAATTCAGTTGTTTCATCTTTATCCCTTTATCAGTTATGATTTGTCTTTGAGATGCTACAACCTTGGTCTTCTGATATTTTATAGCAAGATGTTCTTTCTCGTAATAGACAGCCAATAAGTGTGCAGTAGAATTCCTTTATACTCTTATGGCTGAAGCAGAATGGATTGTGTCATCTGTCTACTCACAAATTGTGAGTTTATTTTATTTTAAATGTTTATATTTACCATGATTTCATTAATATATTTATTTTTATCTTGGGAAATCTGTAGCCTTGGCAGGAATTAAATTGACAAAATAAACATTTGTGTAATTTTTCTCTTCCTTTTTATATTAACTGATTTCTGGAAGGAATTTGTTTTGAACATATGGGTTTCCTCTTCCAGCAATATGATATCCAAACAAGCATATTTTTACTTCATCCAAAGACTTCAGTTTTTCTCCATCTTCAGTTGAATTTTACATTTCTCAGAGTGATGTACATATTTTCTTACTGTAAAATGCGACATAGATGGCCCAAGGCTTTCCAAATATTAGCTATATGACTAAGCACAAAATAGTATAGAAGCATAATAGAATAGTAAAATAATAGTTTAAATAGTAAAATAATCCTCATTTTATTTTATCATATATACAGGTGAAACTCAAAAAATTAGAATATCATGCAAAAGTTCATTTATTTCAGAATTGCAACTTAAATTAGAATATTACATGCAATCAATAAAAAAAGGATAATACATAGAACAATATCGGACCTCTGAAAAGTATAAGCATGCATATGTAGTCAATACTTGGTTTGAGCCCCTTTTGCAGCAATTATTGCCTTAATGCGGCGTGGCATAGAAACTATCAGCTTGTGACACTGCTGAGGTGTTATGGAAGACCAGGATGCTTCAATAGCAGCCTTCAGCTCTTCTGCATTGTTCGGTCTCATGTCTCTCATCTTTCTCTTGGCAATGTGTTCAGGTCAGGCAAGTTTGCTGGCCAATCAAGCACAATAATCCCATGGTCATTGAACCAGGTTTTGGTGCTTTTGGCAGTATGGGCAGGTGCCAAGTCCTGCTGGAAAATGAAGTCAGCATCCCCATAAAGCTCGTCTGCGGAAGGAAGCATGAAGTGCTCCAAAATCTCCTTGTAGATGGCTGCCTTGATCCTGGACTTAATGAAGCACAGTGGACCAACACCAGCAGATGACATGGCTCCCAAATCAACCCAGACTGTGGAAACTTCACATTGGACTTCAAGCATCTCGCAGTGTGTGCCTCTACATTTTTCCTCCATACTCTGGGTCCTTGGTTTCCAAATGAGATGCAAAAGTTGATCTCATCAGAAAAGAGGACTTTGGACCACTGAGCAACAGACCAGGTCTGTTTTTGTTTAGCCCAGGAAAGATACTTCTGACATCGTTTGTTGTTCAGGAGCGGCTTGACAAGAGGAATATGACATTTGAAGCCCATGTCCAGGATCCGTCTGTGTGTGGTGGCTCTTGATGCACTGACTCCAGCCTCAGTCCACTCCTTGTGAAAAGTCCCCAACACTTTTGCATGGCCTTTTCCTGACAATTCTCTCCAGGCTGCGGTCATCCCTGCTGCTTCTGCACCTTTTCTTCCACATTTTTCCCTTCCACATAACTTTCTATTAATGTGTTTTGATACAGCACTTTGGGAACATCAACTTCTTTTGCAATTACCTTTTGAGGCTTTCCCTCCTTAGGAGGGTGTCAATGACGGTTTTCTGCAAAATTGTCAGGTCAACAGTCTTTCCCATGATTGTGATTCCTACTGAATCAGACAGAGAGACCATTTAAAGGCTCAGGAACCCTTTGCAGGTGTTATGGCTTAGAGTGGGACACGTTGAGCCTAGAATATTGCACCTTTTCACAATATTCTAATTTTCTGAGATTGTGGATTTGGGGTTTCAATGAGCTGTAAGCCATAATCATCAGAATTGTGACAAATCACAGCTTGAACTATGTTGCTTTGCATGTAATGAATCTATCTCATATATTAGTTTTACCTTTTAAGTTGCATTACTGAAATAAATAAATTTTTGCACGATATTCTAATTTTCGAGTTTCACCTGTATGTTTATCATATATATTTGAAATAACTACTTGCTGCTTACATGTAATGTATTTTTAATCCATTTTAAGAATCTTACATTTTACTATTTTATTATTATTACTATTATTTTATATGTCTATCATCTCACCACTATGATTCTGGGTGGCAAAGAGGTCATTAAAACTCAAAAAGGACAAAACAATTCAATTGATTTTAAAAGTCATTTTAAAAAGACATTAATATATATGATGTTTGACCATGAAATGCCATGCTAGATTACTAAAGATTTTGTAGTCTTGATGTCTGTCAGTTTTCAATGTACAACAGTTCAATTAGTGACCGTTCAAAATTACAATGGCACTGAAAAAATGACTTATGACCATGTTTCACATTTATGACCATTGCAGCAGTCCCATAGTCATATCATTAAAATTCAGATACTTGCAACTGGTTTCATATTTATGACGGTTGAAGTGTCCTGGATGAATAGGACTGAACATCTATGATCTTGGTGAATGTATTCCAACAGTTGTTATTTTAAATATTGAACCAAACAAACTGCTACCTTTATTTCAGAATATTATGTACCTGTTGAATTTGGAACTTCTCCTTTTTTTCTGCAGTATGGGAACTTGGACTTCTGTTGCTCTGGCAGATAAGATTCCCTCTGTGGAGGTCACTGAGGAGAAATGGATTATATTTATAGATGTAAGCTTTATGAACATAATTAAATTCTAATGAAATTGAAGTACCTGTATCTCTTTTCTGTAGGAGAAGATTACAAAGGAGCGATGACATAGATAAATTATGGTGGAAAAGATTAAAGATATTTAAGCCCAACAGTTTTATATGAAGAAAATGGTCCTTAGTATGGGTGCCATGAATGATTTATTTCCTCTCCAGGAATAGTTCCCCAAATTAGCTTCCTGAAGTCAGTGAGATTTCTAATATTTTCAGCCTCAACAATTTGAAGGGTGTTTCAAAAATGTATTGATGTGATAGGAATGGTGAGTAATTGAAGGAAAAAATGTGGCTATCAACAGAATCTCTCAATTTGAAATACTCACAATGTCTTTGCTAGTCTCAGAACATTTCAAGTGAAGGGATTCAGTTTCTTAAGGACTATATTTATTCATAACTGAGAATAAATTAATAAGATTCCTAATCAGAAATTCAATCTTGTCTGTATTTTATTGCTACTGCACCTCCTGCACTATAAAACTATTTTTCTATTCTAATCACAGTGCCATTCTAATTTGGTGAAATGTGAGTGATAAAGATCAGGATTGTGCAAAATCTCAGAAAGAAATGGATGAGAACATATACAAATGATTTCTTTTAAAAGTATTAAAGCAACTATGTCATATGCACGTGAAACAGTTTCTGAAGAAACCCAAGTTAGCCTTGAAAATGATGTGGCTGCTTTAATTACTCTTAAAGGAGTAGTTTGTACATGCTTTCTAAATTTCATGTGTTCTTTCTTTTAAGTATCACACAAATCTTATTTAAAAAATCACCATTCACTAGTTAATTAATTTAAATATGATTATTTTTTTGTGGATAATTTTCATGGAATTGTCCTTATTGCTGAAATAAGTTGAGTATCTTGAAATATCTTATTGGTGAAATGTGAATGATAGAGATCAGAATTGTGCAAAATCTCAGAAAGAAATGAAATATCTTATTGATGAATGACTTGACTTATGAAATTGTCTGTTAGGAGTTAAATCTTAGATGTTCAAAACTGGATCTTCAGAATATCTTTATATAATGTCCTTGTCAACTTTATGACGCTGTGTCTTTGTCCAAAGTATGTTAATTTGCTTAGGAAACATACTAGAAATGAAAGAGATCTGCCAAAACAACAAAAAAGAACTCAACAGTAAAAAAGGTATTTGAGGCTACACATGACTGACTCATTTTAATAACAGCTGCGAGAAGCTTAAGTGTATCTGTCTCTAAATCTGCTCATGACATATTTTTGGATGTATATTGGTGAGCAAGAAAATTTCTTTCTACCGGTAGTATGTTGGTGAGGTCAGTGAATTGTCAGGGGTCAGAGGAATTATTTGCCACAGGGATCCTTCATGTATTCATAGAGGCCCTAAAGTGAGCCAGAAACCTGTAATAGCAGCCCAGAAAGGCATTCCCTGATGAGGACAATGGATCTTGAAAAGCAGTGCTCCAAACATTTTTAAATATTCAAGAGACAGTTTTAAAATATGAATTTAAAGCACAAAAATGTCAGCCACCCACCTAACAATATTGAAACTGTCTTCTTGTTCTGTTCTGCAAATAGCTAAACGTTCTTAGATTGCTCTTCAGTAATAGTTTTTTTGAGAAACTGTATATCACAAATGACGCCTAGATTAACTACAGTTTTTTGAGCAGGGCTTTTCTGTCGTCTTCATATCAAAATGTCCTGAAGAATGATCTGCTAAGTATTGTTTAGGTTGACATTTATGGATGGCCAAAATGATGGGCCTCTGATATTGTCATGAATGAGCAAGTAAAAGGGACAATTGGAGAGCATTTCATGCAGTTGCGCACAAAATTTCTGAAAGATGAAGAGTATATTGAAGGAAAAAGCAGTTTTGTTCAACAATACATCTGTAGTGGTAAATTTGGAAAAGAATTACATTTAAAAACCAAGAAAGGATAAAGATAATGGCCAACAGCAAAGCTATGAAGTATGGTAGTTAACTCAGTTAACATTAAGAATACCTTAATCTTGTAACTAATAACTGCCTAAAAACAGTTAAGAAGTGTCTTTTTCTTTTGATTTGCCTGGGGGGTGTGTGTGTGAAATGGGAGAGGTTTTGTGATCCAGCTTCCAAATTGTCCTAAAAAAACAGTTTACAAATTGGCAATAATTTAGAAATTTTTAAAAATATTCCAGTAAATAATCATTTTATACAAATAATCTAATCCTATGGAATATTCTGTAGTTTGCTCACCACATCTCAAAATCAAGAAGGATGAAGACAAGGACTATCCAAACAATTAGTTGGCCAGCAGTTGCTGAAGTTTGGAGTTGAAATCCATGTAAGAACTTCATAGAAGTTCGGAAAAATGCATCTTCTTCTTGTGCCATATCATTGGATGTTGGCGATCATGTGGTGATTCTATTTTTATCAACAGTTTGCACAAAAAGTGCTGCAGAGTTTTGTCCAAACACTTCCTTAGATTTTGAAGCCATGATGTTCTTCTTTTGCCTGGACCTCATTTGCCTTTAATCTTTCCCTGGAGGATTAAGTGAAGTATGGTGTATTTTTTCCGGATGTTGTATCACATGTCCAAAGTGTTCTAACTTTCACTTTTTAATGTTTGATTATTTCCCTTTGCTTTCTCAGGCGGCTTATCACCACCTCATTTTTATTTTATCAACCCAGCTTGTAAGTAACAGCAATCTGTAAATCCACATTTCAAATGCTTGAAGATGCATAGGGTGACAGTTGCTATGGAACAAGAAAAATAGCAAATGGACCAGCTTCTTATACTTCCTCTCTAGGAAGTATGTGGGTAATCCTGAGTTACCCACAAATATTTCAGACAGTAGTTCCCAATGAAGAGACCATAATACAGTGATACAGTGGGTTTAGAACTTATAGAGCTAAAGGAATAGGACCCAGTGACGGCTAATTTTTTTAGAGCTGAGTGCCAAAAATGTGTGCGTGCACACACCCATAATGCAATGCATGTGCATCCCCAGCGCCCCATTCATGTGTGTGTGAGCCCCCATGTGGGTCCGCACAGGGGTGCATGATCCCCACATGTGCGCCTTATCTCCGGGCATGCATGCGCATCTCCCGCATGCACCCTGGCCCCCACACATGCATCGCAGAGACCCAAAAACCAGCTACCCACAGAAGGTGCATGCGCATGTGCGGTGGAACTGATTTAGGTGACAGATCATGTGCTCGCAGAGAGGGCTTTGCATGCCACCTGTGGCACGCATACCATATAGGTTCATCATCATTGGAATAGACCATCTTTGCTAAATTGCAGTTTGGCACCATGAAATTATATATATCCTTTTTTAAGCATTTCTGGAAATTGCTTATTAATTGTGCTTTGTATATTAAGAACCTTCATTGGCAAGTGCCATATCAAATACATCTCTTTTGATCCTTAGCGAAAGAAATTTTATGCAAGTTTAAGGACTTAAAAACTATTTTGAAATAAACAGCAAAAGGGTGGTTAGAACATTAATTCAGAAAATGATAAACAGCTTTAAATGATTTGAAATAACATTTTAAAATTAGGTACAAGAATAGTTCCTGTGACAAAATATTGTTTATAAAAATGATTTTAAAAAAAGATGCTGTTGACTGGGAGAATAACCCATACGATGAACTTTGAAGGTTAAATATTAGAGGGAACTAGAAAGAACAAAAAAAGTTATAATTACAGGAAAAGAGACCACAGATACAGAATGTAACAAAATTTGGGACAAATTCAAATACAAGTATTGGGAATAGTAAATGCCAAAATCATATTTTAAGATTTTCCACTATCATAAAACTGGATTTAAAAGAGGTATGGAAGAGGAATATGCTTTACTGGCTGAGGCTGGAATGTTTTGGATAACTTTTTCACTTTGGAATTACAAAAGAGAAATGTTAATGTTTTAAAGGACTTTCTGAGAAAAGACAAAGAGAATATGAAAGGAAATCAGCTCCAGGACATTATTTAAAGGTATTAAATATCAAGATTCTTTAAAAAATTCTTTATCTGCTCGCGGTACATGCATTTCACAGCCCTGGACTAGAAGCACCAAGGATACTTTTCTGAGAGAAAGAGCCACTGAATTTACTTGGAAGTAATCATGTATATGTTTATACATCTGAGCCCCACAGAAATGCTTGCTGAGCATAGGTTTAGCTTTTATTTCCTTTCCAGTTAGTTTTTCTGTCTGTCTCATCCCATCCCATCTCATTCCCCCTTTCTCTTCAACCACTTCCCAGAAGCTATCCCTTGTCTTATTACCTTCCTTTACTTTTTTCATTAAATATGCATTTATTTGTTTGTTTATTTATACTTTTCTATAAGAAGAAGGGAAGGGAAGGTTTATATGTGAGTGGAAGAGAGAAAATAGTTTGTGTATGTATATATGTAGAAGTGAGATCTATTACTTTAATAAATAGAGTGCCTTCCTTTACAGGAAATTAATTGGAGTATGGCTTCTGGCCAGTATGCTTATAACACATACTGTACATATATAATTCACAATGTATATATTTATGATTGGGGATCTGCAGCACTGATTCACCATAGATTTGGCAATCTAAATTCAGGGTAGATTTACATGGTCTTTTAAAATATTCTCTTTTTTTGCTTATAACCATGAAATGGAGATAAAGGGATAGGATAATAAAGATTAGTTGCTATCATGTTTCCCCAAAATAAGACAGGGTCTTATTTTCTTTTACCCCATGAAATATGGCCTTGGGCTTATTATAGGGAGAGGGCTTATTATTTTCTGGAGGCAGGTGAGAAGCGAGGTGCGCCTTTTACCTTTCCAGCTCTGTCGTGTTCCTCGCCATTGTGTTCAGGGAAGCTGCTGATAAAAAAACCCCTTTCTCGTGAGTTCAAACTTCTTGAAGTCGCGATAAGGGTTTTTTTTTTTTACCAGGGGCTTCCCTGGACACAATGGCGAGGAACGCGATGAACCTGGAAAGGTAAGAGGAGTGCCTCACGGCCCAACTCCGTCCACCTCGCCCCAATGGTAAAGGCAATCTCCTTTAGTGAGGGGTGGCAGGTGGGGGGAGAAGCGAGGCATGCCTCTTACCTTTCCAGGTCTGTTGCGTTCCTCCCCCTTTCATCCAGTGAATCTCCTTGTAAAAAAACCCTCATGAGTTCAACTTGTGAGGTTTTTTTTACAAGGGGATTCAAGGGACGAAAAGGCGAGGAAAGCAGTGGAGCTGTCAGTCTCTGGTAGCGCTAGGATGCTTGTCTCGCTTCTCTCCCCCCCACCTGCCACCTCTCACTAAAGGGGTGGCGGAGAAGGGAACCCCAGGCTGCCTTTACCATTGGCGTGGGGTGGACGGTGTTTTTTTGCACGAGAAGGAACAGGGGGGAGGGGGTGATCACATTGCTGGCCTGCCATTCTTTTTGTGGAGGGAAGGGCAGGGAGTGGAAGCACTTTGCTTCACCTGCCGGTGTTTTGCGGCGGACCCTCTTTTGCCCCACAAGCTGTACCTGTAGGTGGTACAGTGGTAATGGCGGGACCGATTGCGCATGTGCTTAAGTAGTTGGTGGCGGGTTTATTTTTGGGCAGGCTTATTATGGTGCATACTCTGAAAAGCCCTATTATTAGCAAGGCATGTCTTATTTTTGGGGAACACAGTATCTGGGAACTGAAACTTTATATGGCAGTTTTCAGAGGCCTCCACTTGATGTTTCCTTAGTGTGTGAAGGATTATGTAATGATAATCTACTGAAGCATGGCTTTAGAAGGGCAGCTATTTCTTCATATGGTTTTTTCATGTAAGTAGTATGTCCACTTTTAGGGAATTTTGCTTAAGAGTTCTATCATCCATTATAAAGTATGAACAGCCTTGCTGGTTCTACCAGGAGCACCAGTGATTAGTGTATGGATTACCAGTTATATTCTGCAGCTAAAGAAGGGAATCATTTGCAATTTGAAATTACTTCAGCCCAAAACGAACATTGCAACTGTTCCATTTTACTACAATGACCGCCATGCAGTTGCTTTTTGATGCAGAACTAATCCAATAAACTAATGAGTTGAACAGATGTTCCAGACTTTTAGGACAGGTGTAATCTTATGAACCATTTTGCCCTTTCCTTTCCAGGAGAAAGGAAGCCTGGGCTGATAGCCAGGAATCTGTATTGTTTCCTCCAACCGCATGCTGTGCCACTTTCTATCTTCGTTTCTTCCTTTATCATTAGTGTTGGTGGGAGTTCATTTTTCCTCCGGAAGCAATTTTAGCTTAGTTTATTTAGGATTATGTGTAGTTAATGTAGATTAATAGAGGCAATTCAATTTTTACATGCTAAGTTCATAGCTATGGTTTTCAGCTGCACAAACATTTTGTAAAAAAGGAAGGAATTATGGAATATCAGTTGAAAAGAGAATAATTACCCTTTAATTAATGATTTCTGAATTTCTATTTAGAAAAAATAATCTCATTTTTTTCTTCATTTGAAAAGTTCTACATTTATTGAAAATAATACCTTGATATGAAGCATTGTATTTCTTTATTTAGGAAAAATAAATCAGTATTTATTTGGCCTTTGTGTGTATGACTGTGAGTGCATTCATTCCTTTGTAAGCAAGATATATACACGCAGCAATAAAAATCTTGTATCCCACACCCATCCATCCATTTTAACCAGTTCTAGGCCTATCATACAACTCTGGGAAGTTTACAATAATTAAAAACAAATGAAATTATAAAACAAAAGTAAAATATAATAGCAGCAATCCCAATAAATTAAATGTCAAAATCTGCTAAATAGAAGATGGAAAAATAGTATTGTAGAGAGTTTTTTATTGGTAACAAAACAGGGATTATGTTCAGTTTAGAAATATGGCTATTCCATATAAGTGATATATGATATATATATGAAATGGAGCATACTTTACTACTTAGTTATGTAGGATAGAAAGATGTTATTTGAAAATAAGTAGATCCCAAATCATAAATGGTTTTACTCAAGACATTGAATTGTACTCAGCTAGTGCAATGACCAGAAAAGCATTTTTGCCCTATTGAATAAATTTTTTTGCCAATCACCACAGATGCCATGAGATGTTGCCCTCTTTAAACCTTCTGAATTATTTTCAAAAGCAGCTGCAAGCAAAATATTTTGCAGCAGTTCAAACACAAGAAGATGAGAACATGAATGACTATGGTCAGCATATCCAATTACC
Source organism: Thamnophis elegans (assembly GCF_009769535.1). Classification (NCBI taxonomy): domain Eukaryota; kingdom Metazoa; phylum Chordata; class Lepidosauria; order Squamata; family Natricidae; genus Thamnophis; species Thamnophis elegans. The sequence continues at coordinate 36,025,711 of NC_045550.1, read as the reverse complement.
GTATTTATCGGCGTATAACACGCACCGGCGTATAACACGCACCCCCCATTTTAACACAAAAATTTGAGTAAAATTTTTTTTCATTAAAAATAAATGACTTGGAAGCTCGGAACTTAATGTTGGATTAAAATTTATAACATTAGAACATGAATTATAACATTAACTCCTCTTAAAAGGCAAATATGAAATGAAAAAACACCTCTTTTGAGCAAAAGAACTTAATCAGAATCACTGCTTTTTGGAAAACCAAAAACCTCTTCCTCATCTTCACTCTCTCCCTCTTTTTTCCCTTCCTTCCCCCTTCCTCTTGCCTATCAACTTCATCCTCTTTGTCTTTCTGCTCTTTCCCTCTCTTCCCCTTTTCTTCCTACCTCCTTCCTTCTCCCTCCCTTCTTCTTTTTCTTCCTTTCTTCTTCCATCTTCCTCCTTCTTCCATTCTTTCTCCTTCCATCCATCTTTTCTCCTTCCATCTTCTCCCCCCCCCTCCCTTCTTCTTTTCCTCCCCCCTCCCTCCTTCCTTCCTCTCCTTCCCTTTCTCACACACAGGAAGGGGAGGGGGGCTATCTAGTCGCTTTCACAGCATAATTTCTTTATCTAACTTTTAAAAAACAGTGTGCAAATCAAACGAGATTTTCGTAACCTGCGAAGCACCAAGTTATATTATGTTGTTACAAATTCGCAGCTACTCCATTCTTTCTGATAGGGAACTACATTTCCCAAGATGCCTCAGGTCCTCAAAGCGCTGAACGCAGCTTTGCAATTGACTCCAGCGAGGCCTGGCAGCCGCCGGCTGGGGTGGTTGTCAGGGCGATGCGGAGCGGACGCGCCGTTTGTTACTGCTTCCAGCAATCAAGACGGACAAGGGAAGCGACTGAAACGGACGCTGGCCGCAGGAGAGCGAGGCTGCTGCTGCGGCTTCTGTTTCAGTAGGGAAGAAAACTTCCTTTCGCTTCCCGAATTTGACTGGGTCCCGGGGCTTCTGCCGGGCGGCAGAAGCCCGGGAAGCGAAAGGAAGTTTTCTTCCCTATTGAAACAGAAGCCGCAGCAGGAGAGCAGGGCTGCTGCCGGCCGTTTCACCTTGCGCAGCGAATTTGACTGGGTCCCGGGCTTCTGCCACCCGGAGTATCGGCGTATAACACGCAGGCAGGGATTAAGCTTGCAATTTTAGTTTTAAAACTGCGTGTTATACGCCGATAAATACGGTATATTTAGTCATCAGGCAAAACTAGGCAAACATTCTTCTATGGTTTCTACTTCTTATTCTTGAAAGAGACATGAGTACAAGACATCCTCTAGTCTAGATCATAGATCTTCTACTGTATTTGTGAAGAAGCACAGTCAAATCTAGGTGGAATTTCAAGTGAACAAGAGATTTCTGAATGAGCAGGCATTTGATCTGAAGTTCATACTTGTTTGGACCATGGAAATATAGATGCTACCAATTATATAATTGTGCACTGTCAACCCAGCTTATCTCAGCATTCTTCTGGCAACATTCATGCATTATACTTGGATGTCCTGAAGGGATAGATACAAACTGACCTGGGTCAGAATTTGGAAGTGAATGTAGATGTATATGCTTTTTTTTAAAACTGTCTGGTTACATCTATAATATTCTTGCCATACAATGAAGCTAAATTATATTTTATAGATTATAAATAAAAGAGCTTTGCCTTAAAAGGCATAAAGGAATGCCTTTATGCATATAAAGCATATAAATAAATATGTAGGTAAAAGATTCAGTAAATATTTGTTTATTTTAATTTTTTAGCTATTCATAGATTGGTTTAAATATATACAATAAATAACTAAATAACTAAATAAATAAATAAATGCAGACACATATTTAATACTAGAATAAAGGCAAAAGATTTTGTATGGATTTTAGTAGTTTTGTATAGTAAAATGTTTTGGTGAAATGCCATCGCTTCTTATTTAAATAGAACACAAAAAGCTAAACAAATGCATTTGTTATGATATTTATACATTTCTTTGTATTTTTGCAGGTATTGCTTATTTACAATAAGAAATAATATTCATTTTAAAGTATTTTTTTATTTTGCATCATTATCATTACATTATGCTATATTTTATATTTTAAACACTAATATTTATATATTAGTGCTTTCTCTTTGGAATATAACTAAAAATATACAGCCTCCACACTCTGCATATTTTAAAGGATTAGCATTGATGATTCATTCACAACCTGTGTGGTATGTTTGCATATTTTACTGACTTATTTACGTCATAGTGAAATTGTTGAAATGGAGCCAATTTTGTCCCTTTCTCCATGTCCGTCACAAATATCTCTGGGATTGGTAGCATTTTAAGACTTCATATTAATTAAATAAGAGCTTCTGGTTTTAACCAATGCTCGCTGATTTGTTAATATTTGCTGCTGTTAAAGACAGTTTTGAAATATCTCCAACTATATTCACATGGCAGATGAAAAAGTTATTTGAGAAACAAAATCTTTAAAATTCTTGTCTGTAGTGAAAATCTATTATCAGATCCAAGGACAAGTCAGAACATTTATTAGTCACAGCTTAGAAAACCATGTAATTGTATTTTATTTTATTTATTCAAACTAGATATGGTCATAGATACTTATTGGATATTTATAATTGTTTGACAAATTGTATTTTCCTTTATATCATTAAATTTAAGATAGGGAAACAATATGGAATAATACTGTAAATCAAATGCATTATTTACCATTTGATCTGAAATTTTCATCCAAATACAGCTGTGTAAACAGTGGAGAGAATCATAATGCCTTGGGGAAGGCCTAAATTCTGAAATGAAGCAAATAGTTTTCATGCAAAAATACCAAATACAACTTCAGATAAGACTTGGAAAGTCTCCTGTAGGGAGCATGAAGATATTACTGAATATTATGAGCTAAAAGGATATATTTGCTTGCTATGAAGCAGTTTTACATGACAACATTATATGAATGTAGGGTTACCAGTAATCAAACAGGCAAGGGAAGACACACATACTTGGAAAGGACAAGGAAGACATACTACTTAACTTTCTGTGACAAACTATTACAATGAAAAATTGCAAAATTGCAAATCTAACTTTTTAGGTTTGTGTGAATATTAAATTATCTTTTCAGGCCTCAGAAGAACTGTCCCCTGTCCCGTTCCCCCAATTGCAGGAATGTGCTAGCACCAGTTTGGAGACAAATGCCTTCAGCCCTTCAGCATGTAACTGATTAGGGTCTTGTAAATAGCAGGCAACAGTGCAAGCAGCTGGAGGGTACTAATCAACTGGGGCCTATTAACTTGCAATTAGCACGTATTAGAAAAGTGCTGGAGGATGGAAGTACGCAAAAATCCAAACAATATTTGATTTTAAGGCTGTGCTGGAGGACATACCATCATTGTACCAGATGTCTGGTAACTCTACTGAAATACCACTTCATATATTTTTTCCCCATTTGGGAAAATATAATTGGATTTGCTACTTGACTCTACTGCATTAGGTTCCACCATATCTGCATGAATTCCAGATCTTAGAATCAACCAATTGTTAATTTAATCATCTTTCCTTTCAAAATAAATTGGATAAGTTCACTAAAGTTAAATTTATTTTTGACCTATTCTTCCTATACATTTATGCATGACAGCCTTTCCCCATTTTACTGTGGATTTGTTACTGGAGGTGATCTGTTTTCCTGTGGATTATGTTCATGAAAACAGCAAATCTTGAAACATATAATATACTGTAATTATTAGCTCTAATATTATGTAACTATTCTGTCAAGTGATAATTTGAATATTTATTAATGGAGCCTAACACATAATTATGGGTGTATGAAGAAATGAATGATGAATGGCTCTCTATTAGGAACATTTTTATTAAGAGTCTTTCCATGCATGGTATTGCAGAGATGGAAAAAGATACATAGCAGATTGTCAGTCATTTTTGTTGCTTTTCTGGCTATCAGTGGCTATGGGAGCACATGTAGAAAATTTTGTAACCATTTTTGAAAGACATAATTAGCTAGTTCAGGTGTGATTGAAGGACCAGAAACATACCTTCATCCCAATATTCTCTTAAGCAACCTACTAATGACAGCTTGTCAATTTATGTCCCATAGGCTTTCCAAAATCATCAGAGAAATCCCATTTAGACCAAAGAGGTTCAACATGATTTGCTCCCAAACTGTGACTGTCACATTTTCAAATATTCTATAAACAATGGCTATAAAGTTGTACCTTTACATACAAAATTGTTTACTTATACCTAATTATTGCTTTAATATTTTTAAATCTACTGAGTATTAATCTGAAATTCACCCATTTAAGATGAATGCTGACGTGATGTTAACCCATCATATTATCTGTAGAAAAGTGTTGTAATCTAAATAATCTTATTGATTACTTTTATGTTAATTTGGGTACTCTCTTGAAACTGGATAAAAAACATCATTCCCAAGTATTTAATTTTATCCTCCATGTGTCTGAGATTGATATCAGGCTTCCATCCTGTTACTTATGTGGATTCTAAGGTGTTTATTTTTCTATATTAGTTCTACTTTTCATGCTTCATAATGCAGCACTGAAGATGGCGTGTTGAGGAAATATGTCTTTGATACTGCTGCAGCAATATGCAATGGTTTGTTTACATGCTATTTTCTTGAGCTGTTTGCTTATTTGTTATAAATATTTATATATCATCTCATCCCAAAACTCTGGGTAGTTTCCAAAGTCACACTTAATACAAAACATAATATCCACAGTCTATCAAGCCAAAAACAAAGATTGTACTTTTTTCCATTTAATACTGATTGATGGTTTCTGAATGATCTTCTGCTGGATCCCTTGTTTTCCTGGCTGGATAGGAAATTTGTAGTGGTCTTTCTTGTTAAAAGTAAATGACCCTTCTTCATGCCTTCATAACAATAGAAGAGGAACATAAAATACCTTAATGAATGAAACTGTCAGGATACTATTCTGTCCCCATTGTCAGATTTTTCCAGTATGATTGACTAAGCTTGGAATTATAAGGGTATTGTTTCAAATATATAGAAGCATAAATTTGGAAAAGACTTCTATAGAAATGTCCTTACCGTTTTTTTAGTAATGTACTAATACAATGAATAGGTATCATCTTAGTTTCATCTCTCTTGTTGCCTAAATAAGATGTACAGCTACAATGGTTTTGAAAGAAACAATTATGTAGAAACCAACATTAAGTGTCTCTTGTATGATGAGAAAAGGAAAAAGATAAATGTTGCGGAATTCACCTATTCTGTGACCTAAATAAAAAGTATAAATAAAACATCTGAAGGCAATCATCTATTTTTCATACATATCTCAAAGGAACTGTAATTGTATCCATAGATGCTTTATGCTTAATTTATATCTATTTGTAGCTTCTATAATTTTATATGGAATTGAATATTTAAAATTAACACTGACATAATTTATATAAATTATAAAGTATTTCCTTTTCATCGTTTTATACAATTTAACTCTTGAAAGCTTCCTTTTCCATTCCATTTTCAATACTTTTTAGTACTGCTGCTTTAATTGGGAAGCAGTGATGTAGTTATAAACCTTCCTATGTACTTATAATGTTGCTTAAGGGAGCATTCCATAGTTCAAAGTTAGAGTTTCCTAGGCACTATAATGGATGTTTGCGAAATTACTTCAGAAAAACTGAACATCTTAACTTACAGTTGATCACAGGTGGCCGCAATAATCTAGTACAAAAACTTTTATACCAGGTAATTATGCCGTAATCAAATGTTTGACTTATCACTTTCTGGGTTGCCCTCAGGACTCTAGTACCTTTCAGCAAAATTAGGAATAGTGATTGAATCTGAGTTAAATCAGAATCTAGCGCTAGATATCTTTAAAAGGGCAGAGACTGATATATCTATATCAGTTAAATGCTAAAGCAAATGAATAGATGGCATCTACATCAAACTTTCAGCAGTTTTTCAAAGATATACTATATATGAAACTATCAATGCTTTTGGTATGGGTATTTATTTTTGCCTAGATCAGGAGTTTCAAACTGGTGGCCCGCTGGTCGGATGTGTCACACACAGACCATGCTCACCTCAGCTCCGTGAATGGGAAAAATGTCCTGTGACAGTAATGTGAAATGGTGAGTTTGACATCTGTGGCCTAGACCATTTAAAGATCAGTCAACTTTGTGTTTGATGAACTTGATAGTGTGACTAAAAAACAATATAAATTAAATTAGTTCTAGCCAAATCATCATTTTCCTGAAACATACAGTGATGTTGTAGCTAAAACTATGTTTAGGCTTATGTGGTCAATTTTGACACCTGAACTTTCAGAAAAATTCTGGATTTAAGTATACTCCGTGACTAGAAACCAATTGTATGGCGATTATAAGAAAGCAACTCTCTCAATATCTTATGATGTACAACCTTTTAATTTGGTTTACTTCCTGGTATTTGGATACTATGTTCCTGGATTTCCTTGAAGCATTTCATATTTTTATCTTAAATTAAGAAATTATCCATTGCCTCATTCATACCGCATTTTTCAGATGCATATTTTAAATTTGGATTTATTAAGTACATCATTTTAAACTTCAGCCTTTCATCTCTTCCTTTGGGCTGACATGGTCTAGTGCATTTTATTTCAGCTTGTTTTTTCAGCCTGTATTTATCAGTTTTTCAGAGCTGACAGTTTCTACAATTGAAATGCAGAGGTATCTGGTGAGAGCGTATGCTGCATGTAAAAAAGCTTCACAGAGTAGGAATGTGTAGTGGGCATAATTAAGTCATTGTGCAAGAGAGAACAAAATGAGTTCTCAAGAATCTGAAAAAGAACTATTATCTTAATACACAAGTGTGACTATATTTTGTCATCCAAATGGTAGACAACAGAAGGTTTTATTTTTTCTGGCAAGCAGAAAACAGTGGCTTGGGACTATCTCCAAATCTTATATTGTCACAGCTGATAGATTTACTAGATGGGCTTAATAAAGGCTTCTTTGTCATAATCTGTCATCAGTTTTCATGACCTTGATGTTCTGCAGATGTGATATACTATAGATTCTGTAATTTACAATGGAAATTTCCCCACTGACTGGGAATTTTGGAAATTTCAGTCTTGTAAATGGATAGTTCTAGATTAAGGAAAGTTTGTACTTTACCAGCTGGTGCAACAACTAATAGCATAATATGTTAGGAGGTTGCAGGCATTCAATTTCCTTTCCAATACTTATTTAAGTTCACTAAGGCTTCTTGTTACTTAGATCTATTTAAACAATAAATAAAAAATTGCTGTTACTTTTAAGCAAAACACTTTGATTCCTATGTAGGTTAAAAAAATGAAAAACTAGTAAATCAGTACTTAATTCTTACTCACTCCATTTTTATTGCCTCTGCTTCTCACTTTCCCAAAGTTAAATATAGTAAATCTTAAAGTTGAGGATAATTTAAATATAGTGTTACATATATAGCATTAGGTTACATAAAAATCTACTATAGTGTCCACAGCATTATTTTCATACTTGCGGCAAAGCCTGAAAATGGTCTTCTTAAGAAATAGAAAAGAAATATTGCACAAAGTCCTAAGCGAGTTTCTGAATTGCTATTGAAGTGCACATAAGTCCACACACACACAAATACAACCATCATGATATTGTTTTTCTACATTTAAAATGACAATTAGATTTGTGCTAAATTAGGTTAGGCAGTTTACTGAAATACATTATCCCCCAAACATTTAAGATCCGTCACTACCTAGTTATTCATTCTCCATTTACATTATGAAATAGAATGCAATAGACCTCTACTAAGAAGAAATTAGCATTTTCCAGAAGGTTTACTCTTATAAATTAATATAAGCTGCAGAGAGATCAATTGGATTTGCAAACGAAGAAAAAATGCCAAGAACTCAAACAATACAAGCGTGGTTATCTAAAAATAATAGAAGGGGTTTGGATTAATGCTTGCTTTTTTGCATTAACTGTGCACCTGTCTTCGAATTATGCCTCAGAGCTGCTTGTGTCTGGAAATAGGAAAGAATTATGATATGGAAGGCATAACAGTTTATAATGAATGTGTAATATACTCAGAGTGTGATAACTTGTGGGCTTGGTTTGGAACAAACATAGCTGCCTGCATACCTGAAGATAAGGCTACATGATATCTTGATGATGTGACATTGGGAATAAAACAGAAGTATACACTGAAAGCTTGGTTTTGTTGTTATATTATTTTACCCAAAATGTATACATTTTCTTAGACTTTGGCTGCTGGGAGTGATAATTAACTAATAATAAAAGTGCCTTTCAATATAATTCAACAGAAAATTATATTACTATGAAGACACAACGTAAAGCTGATTTGATCTGGAGCTATGAACAACTGGTAATTACATTTTGGGGGGGGGGGATAGTATTTTCTTTCTTGTTCTCATGATGATTTGAAATACTCTTTCTCTGATGAAAAATTCCATCTGGCTCCCCAGTTCTTACCCCAATAACTATCTTTACTAATCTGGATCAGTGAGTTTCCTTAAGGTGCACAGCAGATCTGTGATTCAGTTTGAAAGGGAGAGATTTGTATATTAAAGAGTGAGCAGATCAGTGTCTATTAAATCTACCCTTCCTTTAAAGAACTGTTAACCACTGTTTGCATCTAATCCCCTTTCCCCTCCCTGGATAGTTAGATAAGCCAGATTGGTCAACAGTTGAGTTTAGGCATGGTAGAAAGGACCGTGGGCACTTCTTCAAGATCCACTGGCTCAAGTCTCTCCTAGACATTTATCTTGGTAGTAAAGTAATTATTAACCAATGCATGTGAATCACAAAGATAACAAAGAATGGTTACTTGCCTGTAACTAGAGTAAGTGCTTGTTTGTAAATTTGCACAGCCTGCATTTGGTGTTGGTTGTCATTAACAGTCCTTGGTTGAGTTGGGTTGATCTCACAGGTGCCTTTCCTATTCATGGACTCTTCTCTGTAGGTGCTATGGCTAAAGTGACCAGACATCCCAATTTCAGCGGGATGGTCACGCTTTATAACAATTTATCCCGTGTCCCGGGGTGTTTTTAAAAAGTCCCGATTTTCTGGCTTCATGTTGAAAGCCCAGTGGATTTGCTTAAGAAATCCTAACCGGGGCAAGACAAAAGACACCCTGTCTAATCCCTCTCTGTCTCAGTACTTTCATTGAAGATATTAAAACGTTAAAGCAACAAAATGGACCCCTCCGCGCCCCTTTTACTCACTTTTATAAGAAAAAATGACCAAGTACCATAGAGCTCCAGGAAACACTTGGCTAGAGAGGGAAGCAACTGTTACTTCCTGGATTTTCCGGAGGGGAGGAGCACAGAGGTTGGAGGACTGCTCCAAAATGGTGGCAAAGTTTCTTTGAAAAATATTTCCCTGACTAATTTCACCATTTCAATTTGCTCAGTTCTTTGTATTAACATCTACATCATTCTGGGTTGACTTGTAGTGCAAGCCTGCTGGTAAGTGAGCTGGGTTTTTTTCTTTTATTTTTTTAATGTATTTTAAAATAATATTTTATTTATTGTGCATAGGATTTTTAAAAATTCTGTGTGGATTCTTTTTTTAAATTGTCTTAGACTATTTAAAAAAAAGATTCTATCCAAAATAAATTGAAGTGAAACCATGTTTAAAAATTCTATGCACAATACTTTGAAATATATTGTGCATAGAAAGAATAGTTTGAAATGTTTTACTTCAATTTATTCTGTGTGGATTCTTTTTTTAAAATTGTCTTAGGCTATTTAAAAAAAGATTCTATCCAAAATACAAAATACCAGCTGCAGTTATTCACTTAAGAACTGTAGCAGGAAAGGTGGTATAATGGGCTTAGTGACCAAAGTTACAATGGCATTGAAAAAGTGACTGATGACCATTTTTCACACTTAGCGACCATTTTCACACTTAGCGACAGTTGCAGCATCCTCATGGTCACACGATCAAAATTTTGATGTTTGACAACATATTCGTATTTATGATGGTTTCAGTGTCCTGGGGTCATATAATCATCTTTTGACAAAGTCAAATGGGGAAACCAGATTCACTTATGTTACTAACTTATCAGCTGCAGTTATTCACTTAAGAACTGTGGCCAGAAAGGTGGTATAGTGACCAAAGTTACAATGGCATTGAAAAAAGTGACTGATGACCATTTTTCACACCTACCAACCATTTTCACACTTAGCGACCATTGCAGAATCCTCATGGTCACGTGATCAAAATTTTGATGTTTGGCAACAGTTACAATTTATATTTGTACATTGTAGTTATGTTGAAATAAAAAAAAAGATATTACAATACTATTTTTGCGTTGTATGAAAATTTTTGATTCTCCGTATAAAATTTTTAATCAACACCCCCCCACCCCCGGTCAAAGGTGTCCCTCTTTACCAATCTGAAAATCTGGTTGCCTTAGTTATGGCCCATTGGCTGCCGGCAGAACTAGCAGCAATGTCAGACAAGGAGGGGAAGGGGGTGACTCGGCCAGCTTTGAAGCCTGATGAGGAAGCAGAATCAGATGCAGATGTAGAGCCGAGGTCTTCTGTCCTCCCCCTGCTGGAGAGTCAGCTGTCTTTGGGGCCTGAGCTAAGTGGGTGGGGGGGGGGAGGAACAGATGGGCCCATCCCAGATGCACATATACAGAGAAGAGGAGAGCAATGGGAGGCAATAAGCTGGCTCTCAGGGAACAGAACTCATACGTCTCTGGCTGGGAAATAAATAGTGGGAGTTTGTTTTCCAGTGTATATTAATCAAGTTGGAGTCCTTTGCCAGAACCAGGTTTGTTGGCACTAATTGCTCTGTATTTGAGGTGTCAACAGAGTCTCCCTGCTGGGAAATATCAGGCAGTGAATTTACCTCAGCCGGTGTGAACAGGAATAGGGACTGTTTCTGCTTGACTTAATCATTGAAATGATTTTCAATCTTGAGTTTTCATGTGAACAGAAACTGTTCTTGCCCTGTTTCATAAAGGAAAAAAACCTTTCATTTATGACTAATTACTTTTGGGGTTGTTTATCCAATGTTCCTTCCCTGTTTGAATAAAGGGATTTGTTTTACTTATGAGTAAGTGGTTTCTCATTGCTTGTGAAGGCTGGGTCAGAACAGTAGGAGATGATCCGGCTAAGCTCAAAGAAGGGGTCAAATATGTCATCAGTCCTTCATGCCCTTCATGTAAAGATATCTAAGTCCAGTCCACCTTCAAGTCCATTGATTCTTATCTACCACTTATTTGCTTTGGCTGTTATTAGTTCAGATTCTTGTAGAAAGCATAAGCTTCCAATAAACTTTTATATGCATTTGAACTCTCTGGACTTCCTGATTTTCCCCGTGCCTGACATTCTCAGAACCATAACCAATGTGTGTGAATTTAAAGAAGACTGTTTTAAAGACCCTACTTAAAATAAAAATATATTTTCTAGATTTTCCATTCTGTCTTTATTTTTCTTCTTTCCAGGAATCTGAAATGCTTATTTACATCATTGGGGATGTAAGTCCTAGGACTAAGTGTTTCCTGTACCTGGTGATAGGTTTTAATTTAATAATGAGTAACTTAATCATTTCTTTACATGCTGCTGAGGTAACCTAGGAATTTTTAAACTCTAATGTATGAATCTTTTCATACTTCATGCTGGAATGGGTTGATATGTATTATGAAGCATCTCTGACATGTATTTCAGCTCACAGTGATTTTGTTTAATCCTTATTCAGCCTTAATTGTTTTCTTTTACCCATCCTTAATAATTTATTGTGAAGAAATAGTTTATTAACTCAATAGAAGGCCATGATTTAGTACAGCAAATTATTAACTTTTATCTTTAGCTGAACTAAATTTCTTTTCCAAAATTAGATTGTAAAAAGCATATGATAATCTTTTTCATTAATGACCATTTCTGGCTGAGAAGCTTAGAAGTTACATTACTGCAGGGTACCTTATTAGGCAAGGTAGTTTATAAATGAAAAACATCATCATAATATAACCATTTGTTTTTGTTCTAACATGCAAACTCTTATTTTTTACTGTAATAAATCAACCATTTACTGAAATACTTGTAGATTAAATTAAATAGACTGCTTAATGAAGTTCGGGGAGAGAAATTGCAGTTACATAAATGGATGCCTCAAGGAACATGAAATATAAATATTGAAAATGAAGCTGTGAATTCCAGATTAATACATATATAAGAAATAAAATACATCTCTATATAAAATTTACTTTATATGTTTGAAGTTATCGTGAGTTTTGCATTGATCCTGTTATGCGAGGAGTGGATTGGAATTTAAATTGGTGTTATAAATTTCAGTAGTAGAGAATAAAGACAACTGTAATGGTGATATAATTTTGTAAGTGTTACATAGCAAAAGATGGACAAAAATAGTAAAATATTACCTCTGTGTGCAGATAAAGAGTGATATTCATTTAAGTCAAGTTAACCAAAGAATGTAGCAAATTAAGAACAACAATTGTATCTAAGTGTCCAAATGCAGAATTCAAAACCTATAATTTTTAATAGTCCACAAAATATTGTTCAGGAATTGAATGCAATTTATAAAGAATATATTTGATTTGTTTCCAGAAGTATATTTTTAATATATAGGTTATTACATAAAAATATGGTCTTTAAGAAATCTATACCCTTAATATAAGTAGAATGCATTTATAATATGTGATAGTATGATAGTGTCTTCAGCTACCGGTCAATAGTAAATAGCTATTTGTAGTCTGATAAGCGCAAGGTGAAAAATTAAGAAAGAAAGTAGAATTAAATATAATTTTAATTTAAGTAGCCCTATTTCCATATCACATACAAAGCCTGACTTAACTTGATCCAGAATAATTTTACCATCTGTGTCTGGAGATATAAGAACAATGTATCTAACAAGTGAATTCTTCAGTCTGAAATAATATTTTGTTAGGAGATTAAATTGGATTATATAAGATTGAATTCTTGCTAAAGAAGATTTACTTCTTTGTTAAGAATCTACTTGCTTATCAGTATTTACTTACATATATTGAAGTTGTTATTCCTTTCTTCAGTCTGGAAAGCAGTACATTTTCTAGAACAAATGATGGTATTTGTTATCTTTTAATTTGGAAATAGATAAGTGAGAGGATTTTTTTTTTAGGGAATGCTAGAAATGTACTCATACTTGGAAAAGATGAATATACCACAGTAATTATCCAAAGAAGACAAATGCTTAGTTATGTGACAGTTTAATTAATATATTTTATGCAAAATTAGAAAATTGCCTCCTTCCTTTGGCTAAGAAAGTGACTGATTGAAAGTCACCCAGATGGGCTTGTGCCTTAATCGGAACTAGAACTCACAGTCCCAGGATTTTTAGTCTGGTACCTAATAAATAATAGAACTTAGTGGTGCCACTATACCACTCTCCACTTTAATATACATATGCATCTATAAATACTGGTGATGGGACATAGGGAACAATATATTGGCTTGCAGGATAACATCTGGAAGATAATAACATGGGTGTAGTTACACTTGTGGCATATTGGTAAAAGGTGATTGGTCCTGTTCTTAATTGTTAACAGAGAATGCTACATGGGTATACAGATATATTTAAGGTTGGTAAGCAAGTTCATTTCCTCCCCACTATATAAAGTGTTATAGGTAAACCTTAATTGACTAAACCATGACAGGCCATAATCAGCACCTGCAGGCCCATCTGGTGACAGTCACTGCATGCAGAACACTCTGATTTGGAATATAAGAATAATAAATAATAAATAATATGAATTATTGCATGAAATACTGTAAAATGTGTGCTTGGAAGACTGAAAAAAAGAGAAACAGGTATTTGAATATCTGATTTTGATGAATATATGAAAGAGAAATATAGATTTAATTATGAATAAATGTACTGTATGTCAGGAATTATAGTATCATCTAGGTTGTTAGGAGTGCTGATGAAAGTAATAATCTATAGGTTGGTAGTGGTTATGTTTCAGTGAATGGTAATACTCGAAGAATCAGAGAATATGTTTATGTATAATTGAATTCACACACACACACATTTATTCTCTCTCTGTGTGTGAATTGTATAATATATGTTTGTATGTGTGTGGTGAAGGAATGTATATAAATCTGAAAATATGTCATATGATTTATTTGGATGAAAGCATGAGAATACAAGGCTGATTAGAAGTTTTACCCCTCAGTATCTCAATCACAGCCTCCTTTCTATGATTTCCCAATAAAAATATAGTGCTTTAGGAAGACATATGGATTAATAAAGCTCCTACTATCCTCACTTGGATGTCATTGGTATTATATCTGTTTATTATTATTATTGTAATAATGCTTGCTAAACTACTCAAGAGTTTAGAAAAGCAGCAGCGTGTAAGTTCAAAAATGAAATAAAATCCAAGTAAAGCATGTGTGTCAGAATATGGAATAATTGGTGTATGGTTTATAACTGAGCAGGGAGAAAAATATATTTCCTTCATACTGTATGTATATACATGTATATAATTAATATACTGTATGTATGTATGTATGTATATATGTATGTATGTATGTATGTAATGCATGCATGTAATGCTTGTAGTGACATTTAAATTTGGCTGTGAATATAAATATACTTTACGGATGATATATTGTTGATTTACAAAGCAAATAAATTTGGGTTGTGAAATAATATTCATTAGACTATAATTTAACAAATTAATCTACCAGATTCAAAGATAGTGGTGACTGCCTTCTTCAACTACTTCCTCAATATTAGTTAAGATCTTTGGAACTCCTTTATTGAAGATGCATATTATATAATTGCCTGACAGATGACATGAATTATATTTTTTGGCTATGCTGGATCAGTTGTTGAAAGTTGCATAAAACATTCCAAAGGTGTTTTTTCAAAGGTGCTGAATAAGCTTCTTGGATGAGAAGCGAAGCGTCTTCAAAGAAAAACCAGAAAGTCCAGTTGCCTCTTGAAAAAGCACATTTGGGACAACCACGACCTGGATGATTGAGAATCTCTATAGACATTTGCATAAAATATCTGATGAGTTCTATATTTTCCAACCGTGAATCTAATTAAAATTCTGTTTTTACTTCATTTACCTTTTAATGCTATCAGAGTCTTGGGAAAGCAGAGAATTTGAGCCTGCATTGTATATAAACAGAATTCAGATCAATTCAACACCTGCTGACTTCAAGAAC
Source organism: Thamnophis elegans (assembly GCF_009769535.1). Classification (NCBI taxonomy): domain Eukaryota; kingdom Metazoa; phylum Chordata; class Lepidosauria; order Squamata; family Natricidae; genus Thamnophis; species Thamnophis elegans. Next base: position 36,010,517 of record NC_045550.1, on the reverse strand, counting down.
TTCACCCTGGAGTTTTCTTGATGATGGTATGGAAATTCTTAATTTTCTTCCTTCTTCCAAGATACTCCCATACTAAACCAGAACTCTGGCATTCACTGGTAACCTGTTTTTCTTGTATACATTGGGGTCACCCATGCTTATCTTTCAAGTCCAGATGAAGTCAGTTAGGAACTGTCACTTGCTGAGATATGTTTTGTATACAAATGGCAACTTGGCATTGCTTGCAGTATAAAAAAATTATGTACAAAAGCTTTACTTCTTTGTACTTAATTTTGGCCACATACATATGAAAGTATAAATTAATGCTATTGAAAATATTTTGTTTCAAACTGATTATCTTTTTCTTTTCTTTTTCTATTTTTGAAAATAGAAAAGAATCATAAGAATTTCCATTTCAAATCAGTGATTTTAAAAATAATTTACTGGAACACAGCAAATTGATTTCAGGCCATTAAGATATGATAATGACATACCATCTTTAGATCAGGAAAAAATAGGAATATAGTCTTGCATATCAGATATAAAGGAGTGATATAAATACTATAGCTGCAATATTTCTTTTTCTTCAGATTTATTCCACTGAATGGAGCCAAATCAAATCTCTGCTTCCTTTTATATTTTTTAAGTAATTGATTGTCATGGAAGTATAGCAGCAACTCAAATTTGATACATGAATGTTAATGTAATCATTTTCCTTTCTGAACTGTAATTGAGAATAACATACACAACAATTGAAAGCTTCTGTTTAAGACTTGAAATATAGAACTATCTGAGAAATTGGCACCAAATATTTAAATATGATTGGCACCAAATATTTAAAGCACATTTCTAAATAACTCTTTATATGTTGTACCAAATAGGAGTATGTGCAGTAAGATCTTGCACATTGTATCTAACTAGGTATGATTTTCTTCTATCCTTCTCTTCTCTTTTTGCTGTTTCTACTTTTTTAGTAAGAGTTTTTTTCAAAGGGAATGAGTTTCCCTGATTAATTGGAATCTTCTTTATTCAGTTGCTTCCTACTAATTAGTATATAATGGCAGCTTATCAGCAATATCTTAGCTTGGGTATTGTTAGCACTTCAAGGTTCAGCCAGAATTGCCAGTGTTCAATGACTAAGGAACTAGCAGTACAATACATCTCAAAATCTATCTTTTTCATGGTCTTTCCAATTGATTGAAGAACTTTCTGATCCTTTTTTCAATAAGAACCCCTTCTATCTCTTGAGGAAAGAAAAAAAATCTGATATTTATGCCTTTTAATTGGATTGCAGTTTAATTCAATTACTATGGAGCTTTGTAATGGTATGAGAGAATGATGCTGAAGGATAAGAGGAAAATATAAAATAGGGAGACAAAAATGCTTAATGGGTAAAGAAATAAACTTAAAAAGTATTTATCCTAATGTATCAGACTGCTAAAAATAATGGTGGGAGATATGTATTTTCAAACTTCTGTGAATGTGGCCTGACTATAAAGTTATAAAAATTAACTTGTCTGATCATGTTACCTGTCTGCTTTAGGTAACATCTATTCCTCCTGTTCCACAAGCTCATTTTCACATAAACTTACAATTTTGTGGCTTTTCATATACTTAATGCAGTTATATTTTTTTCCTATTGGAATATAGTTTTGTTCAAGATTGTTTTTTCCTCTCTCCTCCTCTCCTCTCTCTATAACACACATACACACCTTTTTACAAGATATTTCCTTTGAAATAACTAATGTAATTAAATCTTAAAATACAGTCCTAGAAGCTCCTCCTATATAATCTCATTGTCAAGTGTTTTATGACCGAATGTATTATTACTGTACTGCTCCCTCATTTGACTTTAACTGAAGATAGATTTTAGCATATTTCCTCCATTACAGTGCTTTCATCGAAATTTGAAGATATTTCAACCTGCAGCAAGTTCTGGTGGTACAATATATAGTATTACATCATTATTATGTAACTACTGTTTAGTCCAATTTGTGCTATTTTCAAAATCACAAAACTGGTTTTCCAGAGATCTGAGTGTTTCAGTGCCCTGAGCCATGTTACTGTATTTTTATGCAATATTCTTTGGTAAATATATAACATAAAGGTAAAGGTTCCCTCGTACATCTGTGCTAGTTGTTCTCGGCTCCATTTCAAAGCCAAAGGCCAGCACTGTCTGAAGCTGTCTCCGTGGTCATGTAGCCAGCATGACTAAAAGCTAAAGGTGCATGGAACCCAAAGGTGGTCCCTATTTTTCTACTTGCAGTTTTAGAACTGCTAGGTTGGCAGAAGCTTGGACAAGTAATGGGACTCACTCCGTTAGCCACCATGTTTCTGGTCAATATATACCAAGAATAAAAATTGTAAGAAATGCAGCATACATATATTACAAGGGATTAATCAGTTTCTGATAGTGTTATGTGGATTGTTATCTGCGAGAGTTTAAGATAATAGGTTAAGTAACTCATTTATATTTGTGTGATTATGCATTAAGGAAGCAAGCAAACTAATTTTCTTTTCACCTGAGAAATGTAATTACAGCACGGTTTATGTTAAGCAGTCCCAGGTTATATTAGCAATTATATGTTATTTTCCCCTAATTTTAGGAATTTATAATAAGACATTTTGTAATGAATATTAAATTACTGTCAATGGAAAGACTATTGGGAGATTTTATTAAACCAGCAACAGAAGACAGATAAACCTGAAGGAAAATAGAATGATTCTCTGCTACAGGTATTTCATCTCTGCTACAGGTATTTAATTTTAAAACTGGTTCAGGTTAAGGTAAATTTTGCACATTTTTGCAGATCAGATCTATGGTGATCTTAGGCACTAGGTTATTGTTGTAACCTGCTGGGTAGGTGACCAGTATTGTAATTAGAAGAAATTGGAAAGGACAGCACTCTGTTGAGATTTGAGTTTACTTAAGTATGAGTCTTTGCTCTCAGCTAATGCCGTGATGGTGACCATATGGCACACATACCCAAAGTAGCATGCAGAACCATGTTGCCTGACACACATGTTGTTGCCCATTCCTCTTCTGGGTTTCTGGTGCTTATGTGCACGTGGCAATCACCTGGCCTTCGTGTGTACAGCAGTCCAGGAAACTGGAAGAGCTGGTCTTCTGTTTTCTAATGTGAGCATGTGTACCAGCCAGCTGATCATCACAGTCATGGGCACCAGTAACTGGAAGACTAGCTGGCTGGTGCACATGCACACGTCAGAAACCAAAAGTTCATTTTCCAGCGCGCACATGCCCCCTGGGCAGCACCTCTTCCAGGTTGCAGTCCCAATGAAAAGATTCACCATCACTGGCCTAATGCTTCCTAAGATGTAATATGAACTAAATATGCTCTCATATAGCCTATCATCTTTATAGTAAAGTGTGTGTAGATAAAAATGAAGAAATAGGAAAGGAATCTTAAACAAAAAAGAAAATAACGGAACAATAAAACAAATAAAGCAAAACAAATAAAGCAAAACAAAATGAAGAAAATACATTGATATGACTAGTAAAGTAAGATGGGTGAGTTGGGAGCAGAGATTGGGGAGGAAAGGTGGAATCTGCTGTCAAACTAACAGTTGAGAAGAAAGCAATAATGGAAAATGTCCTGGTTGAATGAAATCAATGAAATTCTAAAAAAATTAGGAACACAATAGAATAAAAGAATATAACACTTCCATTGGCTAAGTGTGACTAGACACATACAGTTTTTGTCTCTGATGCTGAAGCTTTGCAGTGTAGACTAGTAACAATCATAACAACAATACCAATAAGAGAGAGTAGTAAAGAAGATAAATCATAAGGATAATAATGCTACAGCTATACAACAAGGGTAAATATACGTAGACATAAGACAGTATTGTGAGAATTAGGTGTTCAGCAGAGTGATAGCATGAAGGAAAAAATTGTCACTGTGTCTAGTTATTTTGGCATGCAATGTTTTAAGTATGTTCAGCTCCAGACTGTTCAGACTGCATCATAAAGCCACTTATTAAACCGCCTGCCTATATGTAGACTCATTGCCTTCTCAACTGACACTACTGACTGTTGTATCATCTGCAAACTTCAGTACTTTAACAGAGGGATCCCTAGAAATGCAGAAAGATAATAAGTGGTTTAATTATTTTTGTTCATATAATATAGGCTTAGCTAGGCTTAACTTCCATTTTCTTGTCCATTGTATTTAACTCAAAGAAACTTTGGATGATGGGTGTGTGAAACTTCCCAAGGCATAGAGCCAGGTTTTTTGAGGACCACCTATCTTCTCTAAATTTTGCCAGTCCTGTACTGGCAAAAGTGTCTGGGAAGGTCAACTTGTGCTAAGGTCACATTAGTTAAAAATACAAGATTCAGAAAGTTTGCCTCTTCTGTTGCAGCATCTGCCCAGAGATCTGCATGGTGATCACACAAAATTAGCCTTTAAAAGTTGTCTACCAGGCCTTGGGCTAGAGAGGCTAAGGACCTCTCATGAGATATTTTTGTACTGTATGCTATCTAAAATTGGTACGGAATTGGGCAATGTATGAATTTTTAAAATATCTTAAAAGTTAGGGCTGTGCACAGTTCAAAAATAATCTGCTTCAGGCCTCACACAACTGCAATATCAGCACTTTTCTGATATTCATTAAAGCAGCCTTTCATTTTTCAAGAGTGAAAAAATACAGCTGCTTTAAGGAATCCACATCAGAGATAATGCAGTTTACTTTATTAAAATATATGGGCCAAACAAAGTTAATGCAACTCTTAAATCAGCCGCTACTAACTTATTTGACAGGCACCAAGTTACAAGAAGATGGATTCTCAGCAGCTCCTTTCTAAACTGTTAGTCAAGATTTCCTTACCTGGATATACATCCTGAAGGGTTATGTATACAGATCGCATGCCTTATCACTAAATAGCAGTTCCTCCTGTAAAAAATGCCACTGACTGAAATAATGTCTACTTAAGTGATTTTGTATGCACTTTTAAGGGCTACATTAATAGAAAGTATATCCTTTTCTTTGAATATATAAATATACTGTGCTTGAGGCTTATCCTGATGCTTGAGGCATCAGAATAATCCATCCTTTCGCTAATAATCATTGTATCATCCCCAAAACATGAGGGAATCAATTGTGCTACAGCGAACAAACATTCTACAGAATAACACAGAACAGAATAACACAATCTCCCTTGTACAATTTTTATCAGGATATTAATATTAAACTTGGATGACTTTGCCAGATACAGGTGAAACTCAAAAAATTAGAATCCCGTGCAAAAGTTCATTTATTTCAGTAATGCAACTTAAAAGGTGAAACTAATATATGAGATAAACTCATTACATGCAAAACAAGATAATTCAAGCCGTGATTTGTCATAATTGTGACGATTATGGCTTACAGCTCATGAAAACCCCAAATCCACAATCTTAGAAAATTAGAATATTACATGCAATCAATAAAACAAGGATTGTACATAGAACAATATCGGACCTCTGAAAAATATAAGCATGCATATGTACTCAGTACTTGGTTTGGGCCCCTTTTGCAGCAATTACTGCCTCAATGTGGTGTGGCATGGAAGCTATCAGCCTGTGGCACTGCTGAGGTGTTATGGAAGACCAGGATGCTTCAATAGCGGCCTTCAACTCTTCTGCATTGTTCGGTCTCATGTCTCTCATCTTTTTCCAGAGTGAGTTTGCAGGATGCTCCAGAGATGGTATTTCACAGCCAATTGACCTCGAGACTGGATTGAAGCTGAAGCCATGCCCCTGGGCTCCTCTCCTCTGACTCCAGTTTCAATCCAGTCTGGCCAAAGAGAGGTTGTAAATTCTTGACTCCTGATTCAACTTTTCTGGACCATCCTCAACTCAACTTGCTCTCTTCTCACAAGGAGACCCTTCCTTCACTTCCCAGTAAGTCCCTGCAAAGCAGTCTAACTATAGAGGCAGTTCTTAACATTTGAAGATGGGGAGCATACCCATATCTGGGAGATACTATTTCAAGGGACAATGTCTACAACAGAAAAGACATATTTCCTCAGTGCTACAAAATGACAATATTTAAATAAGGAGATTCCGAGCATACTCACTGTATCTAAATAGCATCCAGGTACTGGGTCAGTACATTGTCAGCTTCACCTGATTGCCCAGGATTGAGATGTACAGTTGAATATAACCTACAAATTTATATACTGAACCCTAAACTGATAGTCACCCAGTGGTTTAATGTAGATGTTAAACAGAAAGAGTGAGATAATGTATCAATCTAATCAATCTAATCATTGTTTAGACTTCTGAATGTCCTGGAACTTCATATCTTATCCAAGGGAGGGAGACAGAGTGTAAAACTCAGCAAATCAATTTCAGATATGCAGGATGCACAAAGGAAGAGTAGCAAGAACACAACAATAATGAAATGTTTAGTCCAAACTACATCTGATAAAAAAGAACAAGCCCAGAAAAAACCCACCAGAGACAAGTCCACATGGATTTCTTTTCCTCTTCAAAGCAAGACTATTATAGGCCAATTATTACCACCTATTGACAGAACATGTATCTTCACAATAACTTACAAATCCCACTGCAATATCAGCAAGAGTTGCAAAGCATCTTTCAAATAACTCTGTTACTATTCATTATTCTTTTTAAAAAAGCAATACCCAAAGCAGACTTTGCTTTAACAATAGACTACTGTCAGTATTTTAATGCAGACAACCCCTTGATATGATTGCATGTTTTTTTCTTCTTCTCCAGATATTGCATAACCTCATTGTGACCCCTTTCAATTCTGGTTATTTCTTATTAATACCCAATCATGTGACAGCACTTTGAAAAGATTAGCTTGTTTCATGTAGCCCTGATGGTTAAAACCTCAACAGTCATTCAGATCAGGACTCATGGAATCATCTCTGTCCCTGTATATTCAACTCTCACTGTCTCTGGTACACATTTCTAATCTTCTGTTTAAGCCTTCATTTGATGAGAAAGAAACAGCAATATCCACATCAGTATGACTCAAATCCTCCTTAACTGTATGTTTTACTTTTTGATTTACCCCAAATACTCAAGTTCTGGGACCAAAGAGAAATGAAATAAGAAACTTAGTATGAGCAATACTTTTATAAACTAATTTAATTCAGCAGATTATTTTTACATCCCATCCCTCCGCAGGAGACAACCATCTGACAGCCATGATAAATAATTGATAATAATTCTTTCAGTTGGGCTTCCTTAATCCATTCCAAAGTTCACAGTGATATTGACTCCAGTTCTCATATATACCTAAGAACCTCATGTTTAAATTCTGTAGATCAGTGTTTTTCAAACTTGTCAATTTTAAGATGTATTGACTTAAATTCCCCAAATTCCCCAACTATGCTATAAATTTCTATAGACCAAAGATTTGTGTTTCCCCCAGCACTCCCCCAAATACATATGCATTGTTAAAGGATTGCATGCATGAAGGCACAAAAATCCCATCTTCTAGTAAGGAAGCTGCAGTTCCATTTTACAATGCATATATATTTATTTATTCTTAAATGTTCATGTCTAGTTTAGACTATACCATATAATTCCTGATCCAACAATTTCCTTCTCGGTCATGTAAACAATTCCTATTGTTCCCTGCATAACACTGAATGGAAGGATAACAAAGGCTCTACAAATTAGCCTTAAAGCCTTCATTTGAAGGAAGACATCCAGTCTGCAGATTTTGATACAGATGCATAAGCTTACAAAAAATCCATTTTACGTTTTTTAAATTAAATGCCATTCTAAACGTCTTAACCAATGAAAACTAGAAATAGCATACATCTCTCTATTCTTCAATTAAAGCTTTAGTTCATTTATATACAGCTATGTCTATTGTATCTCTGACATATAGCATGTAATTATTTGTATATAGATTTACTTAGTCTTCAAACCAGATTATACAATTCAGGTAGCTTTACTATGCAATCCCAAAGTAAATTTCATAATATCTCATACATAATATAATTCCCACTGAGGAGATATTATTATATTTATCTATATACTCCTCTGTTTTGCATATGGATAAATTTGCATTCAAGACATCATCATCTCTCGATAACTAACCATGCAGAAAAAACAATGTAACCTTAAGCCTTTTATTCATTAGCTAAACATTTTTTACCAATTACTGGACTTTAAAATGTTCTTTGATTTCATTTAATATGTTTCTGTGGAGATATAGTTTGATTGGCTAAAATTACTATGTCATTACTACATCAAATGTTTGGAAACTTTTTCTGTAAGAGTTCCAGCATCCAAAAAAAAGTGCATATTTGCATTTAAGGGATCTCTGTTTGTCTTTTTAAAATTCTGTATAAAAATCTACTTCATTTCATCAGTAATTGTCACATGTCCATAAGCAGTACACAGAGGGAAATTACCACTTCCTATGTGGTAAACTTGGAGAACTTCCCAACCACAATGAGACATGACACATGTGGAAACTATTCCTAAATTTAAAGACAAAAATGTACACATAAATGAATCAAGCTTAGTATGGGTGCCATCCTTAAAGAAAATCAAATCAAAGTTCTCATTAAACTTTTCCAGTGATTTCCTAATCTTATGCATTTTACATTTTTTTACATAAAGTGTTTTGAACATTGAAATCCTCATACAGCTTTTTCCTTTACTTTTGGTGCTGCATCCAAAGAACAAACCAGAATAACATCTAAAATAGAAAGTGAAAACATTCCACTGTGGAATCCAGTATATGAGTAAGAGCTGAGTAGTCATTACTCAGCTGAAAGCATCAAGGCCTTACTTTGTATCGGCAGAGATGTGAGTGGAGGTTATATCATGGCATCCCCATTTTTCTCATATTGCTAATTCTAGCATCATTTCAATGCAGTTGGAAAGATTGTAATAATTGTACTTCTTTATAAAAAACAAGGAATAAAATTAATCCAGCAAATTTCTGTCCTATACTTTTTCTTCTATCAGTAATTTGAAAAATATTTTCTCTACTTTTAAAAATTAAATTATTAGATTGGATTGAAGTAAAGACTATTTTAGGAAATGAAGAAATAAGTTTTACATAAGGATGACCAACCCCAAATCATGGGGCTGTTTTTAATCATTTGGCAGAAAATGCTTTAAAACAGTAAAAGGGCAAGCGTATATAATTTTGTCAATTGAAAATAAGGATTTGGACTCTATGAACATTTGAGGGGAAACTGAGAAAGCTACCTACCTACAAGGAATTGTTGTTTGTGATGAAAAGCTTTCTCCATAAAAAGTATCCTAGAGCAAGGATACTCAACCCCTGGTTCGTGAACTGACCACGATCATGGCAGAAACTAGTCTCCACAAACAAATGAAACTCTATCCATGAGATATAGGCAGCATGTAAAACCACACCACCTCCAGTCTGTGGAAAAACCACTCTCCACAGAACCAGTCCCTCATGCCTAAAAGGTTTGGGGACATTGTCCTAGAACTGTGGTGGCGAAACTATGGCACACATGCCACAGGTGGCACACAGAGTCGTTTGTTCAGGCATGTGAGGTTTGCCCTGTCAGCTGACTTTGGCCTTATTTTGAGGCCATTTTTCACCCTCTGGAGGCTTCAGAAGCTTCCCTAAAGCCTCCGGAGCAAAAAAAAAACTGGCTCTACAGACAAACAGGAAGTTCGGGAACGGACTTCCGGTTTGCTCGTAGGCCTGGTTTTAGCCCTCTGGAGCATTCAGGAGCCCTCGGGATACTTCCCTGAAGGCTCCGGACGGCAAAAAACAACCCTATGAGCAAACCGGAAGTCACTTCTGGGTTGCTTATAGTGCTGATTTTAGCCCTCTGGAGCGTTCAGGAACCCTCAGGAGGCTTCCTTAAAGGCTCCTGAGGGCAAAAAACCGACACTACGAGTAAACTGAACTTTGTACTCCGGAGGCTTCAGCGTCTCTGGGGGTTGGGGGGAGGTTGTTTTGCCCTCCCCAGGCTCCTATAAAGCCTCTGGAGCCTGGGGAGGGTGACAAAAGTATGCCAAAAATGGGGGAGAGCGCTGGTCATGCGCACATGCACATTGGGGTCGTGCGCAAAGCATTATGGGTGAGGCAAGCCCACACATGCCCCCACTGCCCTTCCCCCCACTTTTGGCACGTGAGCCAAAAAAGATTCACCATCACTGTCCTAGTACCTAAAAGGGAACATACATTCTGATGACAAGGATGATTGATGCAGATGTTGTCAATTTTATATTAATGATTTGCCACCCCCCCCAAACACACATATTCTGTGCTTGCTCTAAATTATTGTCTTCCAAACTTAGTTGGAAAGAAAGTACATTCTATTATTTTTTGTGATGCAGCATTGTATCAAAAAGTCAGAATCAGAATATGTAAGTATCAAGGGGTCTTCATTTAATGACCAAAATTGGAACTGGCTATTCTGTCTCTACGTGATGATGATGTTATGTGAGACATGATGTCCCAGTTAATAACAGCAGCAGTTCTGGCAGTAAGTGTTGCCTTTGTTTAGTGAATCACACTTGGTCATTAGGCAAGGATTCACTCTGATCCAACCCATTCCCAGCTTGACTACTCCCAGCCTCAAGGCCACCAAGGAGTGCTGCCTTGAACCCAATGTTATGGCAAGCTAGCCTGTTGCCATGCCATAATGTGAAGCTTCCCCTAGGCCTCTATGTCTGCCCCAGCATCACTATCACAACTAAGAAGTGCTGCCTTAAGCCCCATGCCACAGCAAGCTGCCCTATGTATGCACTAGGGTGAAAACCTATGTCCCACACCTGTGGCAAGAACATGACAATCATACTGAGAGGAGAAGGATAGGAAGGAAGATCAACTGGAAGCTGCAGGAACAGGGAAAAATCATTGTAAATGCAGGCAAGTGTGAAATTTTATCATGTGATCATTAAAGTGCTCCAGTGGTGATAAGTCCTTTTGTTTCAATACTATTGTAATTTCAAATGATCACTGAATGGGCAGACATAAATCAGACTACTTGTACTACATTTGTGATATTCTTTCAATAATTTTTTAGAATATTAAGCTTTTAGTTTTTCTAGAAGATGCCTCCACTCTGGAGGTGTATAAAGCTAAGATAATTATTAATGGCACTCACCTTTGATAGTCAAAATTGAATAAAAACATGGAAAAAGTTCAGTGTACATTTCTGAACTTTAATATAAGTTTATGCCAGTGGTTCCCAAAGTGGGCAGTACCGCCCCCTGGGGGCGGTGGGATGACTTAGGGGGCGCTAAGAGACAAGGGTCGACAGCATGGGGGAGCTAAAAGGCAAGGGGCAGCGGCATGGGGGTGCTAAGAGGCAAGGGAGGTGGCATATGAGTGCTGGAGATGGTCCCTTTGTTAGAGTGACGTTTTTACGTGTTTCAAGCGCTGGGTGTCGTCTCTCTTCCTCCGCAAAATCACCAGCAGTCCAATTCCAACATGCGAAGGGGAAGAAATGAGTCGGCTTGTTCCGTAACCCAAAGTCCAGAACCGATATCACCCTATGGGATGGGGGGGGGAGCCTCTTCCCACTATCCACGGTTCATGCTGACCTGAGAGCCTTCCCGTGGTGCATGTGCTGCTTTGGGGAAGGATGGGGGGTTCCACGCAGGTGGTTTAAGCGAGTGGTGTGGGCACATAGCCCAGGAGGGTGGAAATGAGAGGTAGCAACCCGCCCTCCAAAGAACACCCTCCTCCTCCGTGCTGGGATTTTATAGGGAAGCGATGAAGGGCAGGTAAAGCTGGATCAACAGCCTGCAGCTCCACATTGGAGGGTTACAGAGGGGACACAGCCCAGGGCAAGAGATCTACAGATTTCTTTTTGGAGTAGGGGTGGGTTCCTGCCAGTTCTAACCTCTTCTATAGAAGAGGTTCCACAAATCTACAGTGCTGCTTAGAACCGGTTCCAGCTCCCTCCCCCTGCCCTTCTACACATCATCAAGATAAAGAGCGAGAGGAGGAATTCTGGGAGTTGAAGTCCACAAGTCTTAAAGCTGTCAAGTTTGAACACCCCTGTGGGGAGCACTGAGGATCAGTTTGTAGCACCAAGGGGGCGGTGGACTGAAAAAGTTTGGGAACTACTGGTTTATGCAAACATTCTAGGAATGCTGGAGTAAGAGTGGAACCAAGTCTCTGAAACTGATACTTGAGGTTGGACATAACCCTGAACCTTTGGATCAGCACACACTAATATTTAGCCACAAAAAATACTTTTTCCTGGTGTTACAGGATACTTTTGTTAGCACTTGACATAAGTGGCTTAACTCCAAAGCAAATTCAACCCATCTCTCTTTCTTTCAGGTTGAAATAATGGTTGTATGGAAGCAAAAAGGCAAACTAGAAACCAAACTGCTGAATATTGACAGAGGCAAAACAATAGTTGTTCCCCATTAAAATGAGACAAATGTTGCTGTAGCCTCAGTTATCTTCATATGCCAACCAAATAGAGAAAAACAAATTCTGCTGATCAATATTTCTCCTAATCTTGTAAAGAAAGGAGATTAATTCAAGAAAACTCTTTTAGAATTGAAAGTATACTCTTGTGAAATGGAATAGTTGAAAATGTAGAAGAGGCACTGATGGTATGCACTTTTTATGATACTATTAGGATCAAATTTATTGCCCTCCTTTTGTCCTTATTCATGGGTAGGACAAAACACTACTATGCTGAATATTCCATCTCTGTTTTTAATAAGGTAGTAAATATATATGTAGGTACACATCTTGTTGCTGCTGTATACTAAGCTCACAAATAGGGTTTTTTCCCCCTTACATTCAATCATGTCCTATTTTCAGACATGCCTAGATAACAAGTCCCTGCAATTTTCTTGGCAAGAAAGGACAGAACCACTTTTCAGAAGTGGTTTGCAATTGCCTTTCCCTAAGGTTGACAGAAAGAGACTGGTCCAAGGTCACCCAGCTGGCTTTGTGCCCAAAGCAGGACTAGAACTCAAGATTTCCCACTTTCTAGTCTGATGCCTTAACTATAGCACCAAAGTATCTCTCCACAGATAATTAAACTGCGATAATTGACAGCAAAATATATTGGTGTGCATAATATTTTATACATTATGTAAGGTTGTGAATGGTTTTTATCTATGAAATATACAATGGTCTTGTTTGATGTTTTTAAACTTAGTTTATCTGTTGACCATTTTAATTTCAAAAACTTGTTATTATGCTTTAGCATGTATTCAGTGTATAAGGCGCACCCAGATTTTCAGCCCCGCCCCTTTCACCAAAATGGCCGTGCATACGGGGGCTTTCAGAGAGCTCCTGGGGCCTTGGGAGGGCAGAAATGGGCAAAAAATGGGTCATTTTTTGCCCCGCAGCTATAAGTCTCCATAAGGCTGTGCATGCAATATTTTTTGATAAAAAATGGGCTGTTATTTGCTCGTTTTGGTTCCTCCCACCTCCAGGAGCACTATGCAAGCCTCCCCAAGGCTATTCATGCCCTTAAAAAAAACAATGGACCCGTTTTCATGAGAAACAGGCCGTTTTGGGGAGGTTTGCAGAGTGCAAAAACTTTTTTTACCCCTTTTGGAAAGCTCTTTAACTGATTGATGAGAATTATATTGATCAAGTGCTGTGCTAGCAGAAACAAAGTCTTAGGTGCTGCAGATTGTCAGCAATTTTCTTCTCCAGCACATGGATAAATACACCTGGAAACATATACCTACCTACCTACCTACCTACCTACCTACCTACCTACCTACCTACCTACTCTTCCTCTCTCTACCTACCAACTCTATTTCTCTTTCTCTCACTCTATCCCTCTATCTACCTACTTTCTCTCCCTCTCTCTCTATCTATCTACCTACCAACCTACCTACTCTTTGTCTCTTCCTACCTATCTACTTTATTTCTCTCTCTTTCTCTCCCTCTCTATCGCTCTATCTACCTACTTTTTTAAAAAATTGCGTGTTCAAAACCGTGTGTCTTATACGTACTCCGGTGCATCTTATACTCCGAAAAATACAGTATATTGTGTTCTCAAGAAAAGTTGAAGCCCTCCAACATAGTCAGTTTGAGACATAGCAGTTCAGTCAGAAACACAGCCTTCAGAAGGGAAGTAATGCAATAGCAGTATATCTCAAAATCCAACTTCAAAGATAGCCGTCACATCCTTTTATCTGTCATTAGTGACTCTTGTCTTGTTCATGATAATAGCTATCTTGCTTTTCCTATTCTGGTCTTTTGGATTCTAGGCTCAACACCTAGATGAGCACATTTTTGAGGAAGACATACCCTTCCCTTCCACCCGATCCAAGCTGATCTTCGTGATGCAACCAATTTGCTCTTTTGTCCACAGTAAGATTATGGAATATAAATGATCAATTACAGGAAGACCTGGTATTCAATAGCAACAACTGACCCAGAACTTCCAAAATCATATTAATGGCCAATTATCTTGGGAGTTGAGGGCAGAAATGTTTGTATAAATCCTACCTATTATGGTAGTCTTAGCATTCTTGTAAATTCCAACAAAAATAATTATTTCATACCACTCATTCATTTAATGAATTTGGAATTTGCCAAGCAAAATACTTTTTGCAGACTTCAGAAAAAGAATAGGCATAATTTCCAAAGTGGATTCACATGTCTGTAGCTGACTTTAAGTCATTTTTGGAAGAAGACAGTGACAGATTATTTCTATATTGTCATAAATTGACCAGGAAAAATATTTATTTTTAAGATGCAATTAAATAAAGTTGCCAGCACCTTCAAATTAACCTTTATTGTTGCTGCATTTAAGATCAAATGCAAGTACTGTAACTCTATTGTGATGTTTACTCTGTCCTCATGGAGTTGCAGAAAACTGCTTGCCACATTAAGAGTTTTTATATCTGGAGAGGAGAAAAGAGAAAATGGACTCTGGAGAAGAGATGACAAGATATTGTTACAGAAAAAGAAGAAACAAATAGAGTAATGAATAGAGGGAAAGGAAGTCATAAAACACATACATTCCTTTCTCCTGTCTGGGAACCATGAAGGATCTTAAATGGAAACTGGGAAGATGGAAGAAGTTATTTTTCAGTTTACAGTTTTACTGCCTAATATGTGCTATTTAAAGCACAATTTATTCAAGTGCTGGTTTACCATAACGGAGGATTAATAACTTTTCACTCTAATGGATCTAGCACTGAATCTAAAACATTTTTTTCTAGTAGTGAAAAAAATATATTGCATAAATATGTGATAAGTGTGCTTATTGCTTCTGGGCAGTGGATGATGCATGCAAAAAGCTGAAAAAAAACCTTTAAAGAAAAGATATCTACAAGTAAAAGCGTGAGCATATTGCTGTGGCTCTAAGCCAGTTTTTGCCAATAAAATAAGAACATTATTTGACTGATCAATGCCTTCATTCTCTTTCTCTGGTTCTTAGTTCTAGCTATAGAATGATGAGGAATTGACCTGTGTGGTGACACAATCATCCTGATCTTTAGACTGGAATTGGTATTTTTATCCACCATTTTTTCCCCAAGTTTTTCCCAAGTACTTGAGTTAGGTAGATGTTATTGCTTTATAATATTAAAGATATTATTGAGGAATGTAAACAAAGCTGGGTTTTTTGCAATTGACTAAGAGTGTTTTTTGTCAATGCTGATAGTGTTCAAGCATACTTCAAATGTTTTGAAATTGCACCCAAAGCACTTTTTCCTATTTTGCTTTTGCCACATCTATTCTATTACTATTTGCAGGTCTTTATATTTTGTGATTGCCTCCAGTTCTTTTTTTAAAAATTCTGCTTTGCAGGCATTGTAACATTTACTCTTCAGATTTTTTTGTTTTTCTTATCAATAGTTGTTAAGTCTATCGTGTGTTAACGATGTTGTGTAACAGCTACTTGTGTGTTTGAATTCTAAAAGTCTTAGAGCACTTTAGCTTCTTTATTTTCTACTGTTTTGCCTAGTTTGTGGTCCCACCAGTTTTCATTTTCAGGCAATTGTTATTTGTCACAGATATTCCCAATGCACAATTGTTGCTACTTTGTTTACTATGTAAATCTTCTTGCAACTAAGTGGTCACTGTTTGTTCAGTTTCTTTATATGCATTAAAGGTTGGTCTTTTGAAACCAGAATTAGCTCTCTTGTCTCTTTCTATAACTTTCCTGTTTGTAGCCATTGCCAGGTCTTATTATCTGCTTTTTAGGGTGGGGTTTTTTCCCCCCCGGTGAAGTGGTCATGTCAATTTCTTTTCTTCATTTTGGCTTTCCTATAGGCCAATTTGGTCTCTTTGGTATTCATTAAGCCTTCATGGTGAATTAGTTTCAGTGCATCTTCTTCACTGTCCTTCAGATATTCTTCCAATGCCCTTTTTCTTCTTCAACTGTCTGGTGTACTTCCAACATTCCACACCCACCTATTTTCCTTAGTAAGTAGAATCTGTCAACATTACTGCGTGGGAGAAGGGCATGATTCATTGTCATTTATCTGGTCTTCCTATCGAATGTACTATTATTATTATTTAAACTTGTATGCTGCCAATTCTCAGTGACTCTGGCAGCTCAGAACCATCAAAGAAATTACAATACTATCAATAAAACAAAAAGATTAAAAATGCCAGGCATGATGAAGTGAGAGGTGTCACTCTCCTTTCACTTGGTGAATATAAATAGATGTATAGATAATTTGTTGTGTTTGATTATCGGTGTGCTAAATGAAAACCCTTTAACCTCTATTTATTCAAAGGTGGGGGTTCTACAAAATGTAGAACCCTCTAACATTCTGTAACATTTATATCAAATTTTTAGAGAGGTTATTTATCACTTTGAGGCACTTCCATTATGCTTGTGGACAGCTATCCAGATTAGCCCAACCCAAGCCAGAAGGACCATGGAAAACCACGATTAATGCCCTTAAATAGTAGAGACACTTTTTGTTTGGACAAAAACTCATATGAAGTCCCATGAGATAAAGCTGCTATTCATCAACTAACATTTGGGCAACTAGTAATAGCTCCATTGTAACATGCTCTTCCTTCTTCTGTGTTTCAGAAGCGGACAACATATATTCACCACTGTTGCCCCTTATGCTTTGACCAATCAAGGCTTTCAGATAAAGCTTTCAGTAAGTTTGATAATTATAGGCTCTCATTGCAGAATCTACTCAAGAAGTTTGGAAAGATGGTTATCCATGCTTTGTTTTCTTTAGGTAAAGGAGAACATAATATTTCATGAGGAAATTAGTTGACAGCTCTTGCCATCAGAAAATTCTTTCTAACATCTAACCTGAATCTATTTCCCTGGGGTTTCCTGGTACTGACCTTGCCATCAATGACAGTAGAGAACAAGTCTGTCTCTTTCTATATATTACAATCTCTTATGTACCTGAAAATATCTGTCATATCTACATTGCCTTCTCTGGCAGTGTAAACACATCCATTCCCTTTTAACTGCTCGTCACAGTATTTAATTCCAACTGTACATGAACGCAAGCACAGACTTAGATTTGCTATGGCATTTGGAAGGCAGGTCTCAGTGTTCTACAATTTCTGTCAGGATTCTCTCGCTGTATCTGATGTTTTAGTTCTGTTCAATAGAGTTGTATCATTCAACTTCTATTATGATTAGAAACACTTTTTGCAGATGATATTTGTCTCAGCAGACTTTGAAGTAGATTTATAGCCTAGAGATTTGAAACAGAGGTTGAATCCTGGAATCCTCTTCGGGGAAAACATATTCTTCCCCCCACCTTTCTCTAGCATTAATATTTTATGCATCCCCTTTTTATATTAGTCAATACTAATTGCATTTCCAAGTTTTGGAACTATGTCTAATAGGTCAGTACTTTAGATCAGGATGCATTCTAAACAAAAGACAATAGGGATTTAAATTGGCTAAAACATTTGTTCCTCAGATTGGTCTTTTATTTATAAATCATAGTTTGTAGAGGGCTAATAATAAATTTAAACCAGAACATTTAAACTCTTCATAACAACATAAAGATGCTATTTGTTTTCAAGTAGAATGAATGTATGATAAATCAGTATGTCACATTAACCTTTCATATGTAGGTATTTTGGTCAAGGTCTTACAATTATATATTGGAAATTGTAGGTGTCATAATTTCATGGATAAAATATCCTATTTTTATGTCTCATGAAATTTCAGGGAATGTAGAAAGGGAACATGTAGGGTTCTTTTTCTCCCACAAGTATTTTTAATTTAAAGAGCTTTGTTGCATTCATTTAGAAGTAATTAGAGTAGCATTCATTACTGTTAAAACTGTAAGATTTTAGTTCTGGTCACTTATCCACTCAATTGGGATAAATTAGTACTTCTTATTTGACACTATAAAGAGGAAAATGTAGCAGAGATGCTTTGGGAGACATTAAAAATAACTCGAAATTATCTGAAGTTTTCAATGTGTTGTTAATTTTCCACAGGAATTATTTTTCACATCTCAGCATATGGTTGACAGCTTCTTCTGTGCCAGGTTCACAGACTATGGTAGCCTGAAAAAAAGCCAATAATGGATTTTGCAACTGTGCTGCTTGGAGAAAAGTATCACTTGGATTCACTTCATCCTGGCATAAGTTTTTACTTCAGCAATATGGTCTGACTCACTCAAATTGACCATCCACAGTCTAAAAGTGGGTATTGGATATAGAGATGTAACATGAGTCTCTAAATCCAATGAATCTCATCTTCTTAAATCTAAGTATTTAATATGTTATAATTTTCTTGGTTCCTTTAGATCTGTTCACTTATCAACTTGGATGAACAAGCCAAGTTAAAATAGCCATTCTGGCATTGTCTCAGTCACTCAATGTTTTTCTTTTGGCAAGAGAGTCAAAGTAAAACCCAGACAGTCAATATCACCTGAAAGATATTTATGGATTATTTTTTTCTTCATCTTTTCACTACTGTTTCCTGAGGGCTAGCAGTTCTAGTCTATTCAAGCTAAAATTGCACAATAATCTTATGATGTTTTAAAGCAGTGGTTCCCAAACTTTTTCAGTTCCACCATCCCCTTGGTGCTACAAACTGATTGTCAGTGCCCCCCATCCAGTGGTGGAATTCAATTTTTTTACTACTGGTTCTGTGGGTGTGGCTTGGTGGGCATAGCTGGGGGGGGTCATGTGGCTGGGCAGTTTGCACGACAGAAGGAAGATAGTAACAGTAAAATTCAAAACTGTAACAATTAATTGCACATTTATTCAAAATCCAATTTGAAAACCTTTTTAGTTAATGTTAATTCAACAAAATTGTTGAACATGATCCAGTGATACCAGGTTTTCAAAGTCTGATAGTCATTTATCAAGAACCTTAGTAACTAGTAACTTAGTAAACTCAATAAAATTTAGTAACTACTTCACTGTTCAGTAAATTCTTAATGTGATGGATGGGCTTGATGAAGTGATACCAGTTTCCCAATGTCTGGTTTTAAGTCACTTAGTCCGAGTCTTGAATCACCACGTTCAGTAATCTGGAGTCAATTTCTTTGCTTGGAGAGAAGTTGGATGACCACACTGATGCCACGTTCCACCAAATATGATGCTGGAAATGCAACAAGGAGCTTCTTAACCACTGTCCATAGTGCAGGATAGCGATCAGAAATTTCTTTCTGTAACCAAAACTCTTGGTATGATTTCTTAAACTTTGGCTTCAGCTCAATGTCATTTTGCAGCTCTATGAGTTGTTTCTCCACTACCCCATCTTCCTCAGTATCTGAAAATGGCTTTATCACCCAATCTGGAATTTCCATCAAAAAAAGATCCTGATAAGAGCCAAGGTGGCGCAGTGGTTAAATGCAGCACTGCAGGCTACTGCTAGATCAGCAGTTCAGCGGTTCAAATCTCACCGGCTCAGGGTTGACTCAGCCTTCCATCCTTCCGAGGTGGGTAAAATGAGGACCCAGATTGTTGGGGGCAATATGCTGACTCTCTGTAAACCGCTTAGAGAGGCCTGAAAGGCCTATGAAGCGGTATATAAGTCTACTGCTATTGCTATTGCTATATCACTCAGACATCTAAGTCTTAGAATGTCAGAGAAATAACTTTAGCTGGATAGTCATATCCCTGCAATAACATCATTGTAATTTTCAGTTTCATTAATTTCCACAATATCAACACTAGCTTTGCTACACACCCCTTCCAAACCATCTGTATAGTCTTTAAGATTTGGTGTTCTAAATATCAAAAACGGTTGACTCACATCACACATCTAAGCAAAACTATTTTTCCTTTTTTTAAAAAAATCTCAATTTTAATATTTGTATTACTGTTTTCATCCAGTCCCCATCCAGAAATGGCAAGAAACTCTGGTGTCATTTTTTTAAGCAACCATGTACAGATAATTGCTCATCATTGCCTTAATATTATTGGCCAAGTTTCTTATTGGCTATGCTAACCAAGAGGTGCTCTGGTCATTGTTAACCGCAAAATTTATGTGTGCACATATTCCACACATACAAAGGCATACAATATAATCTTATCTCCTTCAGATTCCCAATTATTTTGCATGACACAGACCTTCTGCCTTTAAATACTTACGTGGTTTCAATGGCTAAACTTTTGCTTGCCGAACCAACTATTCAAAACCAGTACTTCCGCAAGGAGATAGGATGGGAATGGGGATATTTCAAAAACTAAACACATATCCTAAAAGAAAATCCACCTGCCACCAGCATTGAGTGGAGCTTTTATAAGCTTTAGAATAAATGAGCTGGAAGGGACCTTGGAGGTCTTCTGGTCCAGCCCCCTGCTCAAGCAGGAGAACCTATACCAGAGGTCTTCAAACTTCTCCAGCCAGCATAGTTGGGAGTTGAAGTCCATAGCTGTCTGGAGAATTCTGGGAGTTGAAGCCCACAAGTCTTAAAGTTGCCAGGTTTGGGGACTCCTGACCAATACTATACTATACCTATATCAAAGAAAGCTCCTATGAGTTTAACAACACCCGTATTTCCAAGGCTAGAAATGGAAGATTGCAATGCGAGCTCCCTCCTGCTGGTAATCCAAACCTCCCTAACCAAAATCTACACCACCAAAAGAGAGTGACCGCACTTTGGCTCATCACCCCCTCCCCCCAGTTACTTTTACCCAGCAGTGTCTCCATGCAAAGGAAAAGGATAGCATGAAATATGTGACAGTTTTTTAAACCAGAGGCAAAGAGCTCTCTCGCAAGCTCAACTAGAATTCAATTAGTGGGTTTTTCCCCCCCTAACAACACCGTACACGATCTCCCCGCCCACCAACCATTAAAAAAAAACCCTTTTCACAAGCCAAGCCAGTCAGTTAAGATGCTGGTGGTGTTGGGGGGTGGGCGATTGAAGCGGCACGCACCCCCCCTCCTGGAAAGAAGGCGGTGATTGGAGGGGAGGTGGTGACGTTGCTTAAAGGGAAACCCGCAGCTATTTCCAGGATTGTTTGGGTATTTTGTCCTTCTTCCCGCGCTGATGGGCTTTAAACAGTCCATCTTCTGCTTTGCAAGTTTCTCCTTTCCATCTGAGAATTAGCTAAGGGGAAGCTACCAACCTATCTTTAAGAAATAGAAACACTACACTACACTTGATCTTAGCCCAAAGGCCAGAAGCGATAGAAACACTGTAAACATTCAGTATAGCAGACACTCTAATCAAGTAGTTAAAGGCATTGCACAGGGTATATAGAATATGCAATGGTTGCTATATGAAGAATTTAATTTTTGTCAGAATGCTAAATCTCTGCATATTAAGACATACGTAGATTAAATTGTAAGATTATCCAGCTGTAATAATTGAATCCAAAGACTTTACTTACATTAAAGCAGTGCAGGAGATATGGATTAAAATTGTCTCATTTAAAAAAAAACAATTTGCAGTACTATATATTCATATTGACTCAGCACAAAGTTCAGCTTTATTTTAGACTATTAACCTTCTAAGTGCTGCCTTGGAACAAGTTTGTTAGCTGGTGCTGGTGTGATTTCCATTCTGGTAGGTATTGAAAATCAATTTTCTTCAGTCCATTCTTTAATCTGTGTGAAATAAATAAAAGGAAGACTATATGCTGTAAAAAGGGAGCTACATTGGTAGATGGGGAAGGAATGCAAAAATATTTAAATGAAAATTGATTATCAAATAATCATTGGATAAATATTTCAATTATCTAGGTAATCACCAACTATAGAATTTATATCAAGCTACATCATCCAACAAGTAGGATTGGAAAGAGAATTAAAATGAATCCAATCCAGAACACAACCTTTTCTTAAAGCTTGGAATGAAAGAACTTTCAGTAGTAGTTTCTTGCCTCCAGTTGGAAAGAACTACAAAAAGCTTTTTCATCTGCTATGATTGACAACTAAACCACAGAGCTACCATGAAAAATTAATACTGGCTGTTCCTGAGTGACCCAGAGAGAGCTTTCATTAGATTAGAGTGTTGCCAGTTTAATTTATTGTGCTATACCCCTAGCTCAAGAAGTAGGAGGAGAATGCATAAATCTTTTGACAATCATGAATGACCACCCTACCTTTATTG